>NW_023339663.1:5414483-5464832 GCF_004916995.1 Morone saxatilis
CTATCTATCTATCTATCTATTTGATATTACTATTTTTAGTGCCCACCCACACAGATATTATACCAATAAAATGTAAGACAGTACCCCCGGGAACTCTAATGAAAAATAAATTCTTCTTTTTAGTAATTGCAATTTGAAGTAAAAACACATGTTCCAAGTGAAAGCCAAGTGAAAGCATCAGTAATCTGTGTTTCAGCATAATGCACTGTTGACCGTTTAATTGTTGTCAAGGCTCATCTGATAAAGGAAGTGTTTTGGCTTATTACAACAGGCTAATCTTATAGGTTAAACTTATTTCCAGTGAGTTAGCTGGAAGAAAATGAATTTGAATTTAGCCAATAATAAATTTGACATAGCCTCAATTTAGATAGCAATCGTTTAATTTCATTCAAATTAATTTGGCTCAGTGTAAATTGACCTGCCAATACCCCCCAATGAAATATGTACATTCTTTAGCGAGGACTTGGCGTCAGTTAATTGATTTCAGCACCCTGCCAAACAGTCATATCCGAAATTGTTGTGCTTAATTAAAACAGGCACAATCTCTCCACAGGGCACATATTTTTGTGATGAATGAACAAAACCCTCACTTGTGCAAATATATTCTTGATACTGAATAAGCAGTGTGTGTTTGCCTGCATGTTTTTGTGTGTGTTTAATGAATAAAATAACCATTTCTGTTAGAATACCTCGAATATTTTGGACGGAGAACTCATGTAAACACATTTCATGTCAAATCAAAGGAAAGGTTTTTAGGGGATTTGGTTGTTTATTAAGGCATCATCAGGTCCCATTACATTTCATAAGCAGTTGCAACTGATGTACATGTGTCCCATTATTCATCCACCCTGCAATCTTTCTGCGGTAATCACTGTGATTCTTTAACACTGCGACACAAAATTCCTCTCTCTGATTGATGTCTGAAATTAGAACATGGAAGGAAGCAGACCTGCCTTGCCTGCCACCGAACCATCTAACCACACCAAATAAAAATCACACATCTCCGAGTTATTGTTGGCTGTTTAGGCCGAGCTGAGACACATATCAATCATAATAAGGACGCATATTGATTGAGTGCAGGCTTCACTCACGTAATGATGAGTGAAAGGATCGAGGGAGCTGGAAGATGGATTTTCAGGATGAATTTTTTTATATATACTGTTATAAAAGTGTAATTTTTTTGTATAACAAAGAAAAGTAAGAAAGTTTAGAAATTAGCAATTATGAGACATTGTTAGATTTTATCATACAAAGGCATAAGATACATACAAGGACAAGACTGTGTAGTTCCCTTCCTAATCCCTACTTTCCCAACCACGTTGTCTCAGTGTAAAAAAGAGACTGTTCTTGCTGAAGGTTGTCACTCAAAGTTAAAGCAAACTTAGGAGAAGAATAATAATAAAAAAATAAAGTTAAAAAAATTTCTGCATCAGATATGTTCTAATTTTGCTCTAGATATGCAGCAGGTAAATGCTATGTAACTCTTCAAGGTACACACAGTCGCTAGGAGAAACTCAAATCTCTGTTTGGACACCTGGAGGTCAGAAGATTTAAGCAGTATATTATGATGATATAGTTGTTGCTACTGAGTAGTGCTAAGACCAAATACACAACTCCCTTCCTGAATACCAAAACCTCTGTCTATGAATAACAAAACAGCACCCAGCCTCCCTCCACCTCCCTCACTGGTGTAGAAAAACAAACTCCAGTCTTTGGTTTGACGGTTCAATTCTCAGACTTTGGCTGTGACTGCCAGTTGTGGAAAATCTGAATAGCGAAGTTTAAATTTAACTTCTTATTGCCTTCCTTGTGCAATACCAGCAGGTGATAGTTGAGATGGATTTGTTGCAAAGGCCTCAACAGGGCAGCTGTATCATCTGTTATTTAGGCTGCAGAACAACAGCACTTTTCTCTTTTTCTTTTTTTTTTTTACAAATGTTTTGTATCAGCAGGAATCGTTTCTTATCGCCGATCTGAATAGTGCAAATTTCCTTGTCTTTAAGAGCATTTTGTGGCTCCTATTTACACAAAACATAATTAAAATTAAACCAAAAGTTAGAACAAATATACATTTTTTAACACGCTTCATTGACTGCAAAGTGTATTCTTCATTAGGAAAGACTTCATTTGATTCCCTTTGGCAACATACATAAATGGCTGACAGTTAATTTTGGCTGTAGTAGTGTAGTTCAGATAGATTCCCTTTAGCAATCCCTCTATTTCAATGCAATAAATGTACTCAACACAACACATAATCTAACATAAGCGCCATATTTGGTGGCTGACAACAGACTCTTTTGTAATTTCCATCCACAAATATCACTTTCAGACAGTCTTATTTACAAATCTCCACATTATAGGTTGTGTATTAAATGCCAATATTGGCCCATTTTCTTTCGAGGGAGTTCATGACTTTGGTCTTGGGAGTCTTTTCAGTTTCCACGGCCTCCTGGAAAGTTGGTCATTTGGATGTTGTCCCCTTGGAGTCCTGGGTTGTAATAGGCCGAACCACCGAGGTTCAAGTCCAAAGGTTCGGTGTTGTCTAATCTGAGAACTAGAAATTAGACGAGTTAACATTTGTACCATTGAACTCTTCGATTAAAGCAACCTTATTGTGAACTTATATTACACAGAAACTACTTTAGTTTACTTTGCATACATACAAAGTTCAAATAGTTTTTGGTGTATTGTATGTCTATGTCTATGTATCTGACTTGCAACTAAACTTGGAATTGAAGGAAAAACCGTAAAGAAACATTGTAAAGCTCTTATTCCCACAGATAACTGGCCAAACATAGACAATGCAACATCATATTGATGTATTTACAGTCCAACTTTGTGTTTTAAAACATGGTTCCCTTGTTGAGCCTCTATTTTGAACCATTTTGACCCAATATTTGTTTTTTATTTTAAATCAATCATACAAAAATAATGTATTTTCTTGCATTCAGTACTTGTAGGTGCAGAGGACAATATTGACTCAACGGAAGTGATGATTTTTACTCAACAGGTCCATACCCATTATGAGGAGCTTTTTGAAAGTCATTTGGCGAAGTGTAGGAAATCACTACACATAACTGACTAAACTAAGAAGAGTAAACAAGGCAGATTGAAGGTAAATGGGTACACTTAAGCCTAACTACAAAATAACAACTGCAACACAGAGACAGGGTTGCCAACCCTCCTGGGTCCACTGAGAAGAATTTGCCTCAGTTTATGGAGAGGAAAAATGATAAACTGTAACAGATACTTTGACAAGCAAACATTAAAATTAATTTATAAAATAAAAAAAACATGTTGATTTAACATTTAATAACATGGCTAAGTAGTGAAAGAGCTTTCTACCTTATATTTTTCCCCTTATAGCATATTTCGTGAATTGTTTTTCTTACAAACAAACTGCGGGTCAAATGATAGAGGGTGGCAAATTTGTAATTTTAGGATATAAATAAAATTGACTTGACTTGTATGTGTACTGTGGGTGGAGTAGTTGGCCTTTGGTAACGCATCTTAAAATACTAATGGGATTAAGTATTCCAGAAGGCAAAAATCTAACTGTAAAAGTGTGTTTTTTAGATTAATTTCTAACTATTATTTTTTATCACTGAAAGAAAAAATAAGTCTTTGGGGATCAGAAATGCTCCTTTTGCCTCTGTGTGGGCGGGTTGGTGTGTTTGATTGACAGTGTAGCCAACAATTATTTATTCTCTGTGGATGGAATAATTACGCATACAATTCAAAGTGGCAGGCTTTCTCTTTTTTCTCAGAAGTCTTTTATCATTACTGTTTGAGCATGCAGCTTATGGGCGTGTTCGTGTTGAACAAATTTTCATACGCTGCTGTGACTGGGTAGTTAATTTCTCATGCTGCCACTATACAGAGCACTGCGTCCCTCTGCATTGTTAAAGTTATGTTGTAAAAAGAATTGCAGAGCTGTTTACCACAACAGAGCTTTTCCTCCATTTTGTTTTGGCAGATTGCTTTCGGGCATAGCAAGCATGTCCTTTAAGGATCAGTTCACATTGAAAAACATCCTATTGTTCATCGAATGTTGAGAATGTACAGCATGTATGAAATGGGCATTCAGACCTTCCATTTAGTAATCTGACTCATTTTTAAATATGTTGGCATACCGGTCGGCATGCTGCAGCAGGAAACAAAACATGCAGCTTGATTTCAGTTAGCAGAAATGTATGAGGAAGTGTGAGAACATTCATGGAAAGAATGAAACAAGTTGCAAACTGTCATAGTCCATGATCCTATTTTGCTTGGTAAGGTTACCTTATTAAAGCCGGATGGAGTTATTTGCTTAGGCTTAGGCTAAAGGCATTTTGGGAAATACATGTATACAATTTCTTGCTGTGAGTTAGATGAGAAGATCAACGCCATCCTCATATCTTTATGTTAAATATGTAGCTACAGCTATTAGTTACCATAGCGTAGCATAAAAACTGGAGGAAACATAATTTGCCCATCAGGATTTCTAAAGCTCACTAATTAACACATTAAATCTTGTTTGTTTATTCAAAAAATAAAAAAAGGGATCATCAAGGGGATATGTATAAAGGCTGTTTCCTTAAAATGTTGAACTAGTGGGAAATAGTACGTGAGTGACAATGCACAATAATAATGAGAAACATATTTAGCACTGTTTCATTTTAACGTTACGTTTAGGGTTTGCAATCTGCAATTTACAAAATGAAATCCTTAAAAAGACCTCATTAAAAGTTCCAGAACCTATAAATATGCATATGTTGTTCATTTCTAAAGGTTTCCTGCTGGACACAATATGTCTTATACTTCCCTGTAATGTCCATTCTCAGTGTATGTGCACTGGTGGCTTTCTAAATCACACTTTTATATAAGCATGTAAGTTGCAGACTGTACCAGGATTGACTTCTAAACTATTTATGATGTCACAAATCATGCTCGTAAGCCCCACCTCTTAAAATCGGATTTTCAGTGAGCGCAGAGAAACTTTTCACTTTCAGCAGATGAATGTGAAAACGTCTTTCTAGTGTCAGACTCTGCACATACATCATTCTGCACAGTTAAGCTCAAACATTCAACTGGAGGAACAAGAATAAAAACATCTTAAACTTCAAAACTTCTGATCAAGTTGGCAACCCTAATTACATCCTGATCAAGCAATGACGGATAACAATTACATATGCCCTAGGGTTGTGTTGATGTTCCATCAAAATACCAACCAAGTTCAGCCTTTACTGTATAGGGGCGTGTAGGAGTTAACATACCTGGGTCTGAAGGATACTCCTCAACCAGTTTCCTGTGAGAGAAACCCTTCTGGTGTTTCTTTTTCAGGATGACGTAGGCCACCAGTCCCACGCAGGCCACAGCCACCGCTGTTCCCAGTACAGCCCCCCACGCTCCCTTTCTTTTACTCCTCTGGAGATCTGATTCCAAACCTTTATTGGAGGAATGAGGGGTCGAGGGCATGGGAGAGAGTAATACATAATTTGTCAACAACAAAATTATTTATATCAACTGCTGTCTTTGAGGGTTAATTGTCAGATAATTATGGCTGAAATGTCTTTCTGAAATTGTGTTTCCAGTGGCAGCACTCTGCATAGATACACATCCCAATTAGTCAGCTGTACAGATTTGTCTAATTTACGCTGAGATAATTAATGCAATTAACATGCCAAAATCATAATAATTTCTTGAATACATTTGAATATTTTAAGGCGTCAGGCTGTGCTCATCATCTAGATAAAGTGACGTGACTGAACATTACTACTGTGTCCACGGATCACTGAAATATCACAATTCTTTACATGTAAATATAGCACAGAGCTAATCATTAAACATCAACATCTGTGCCCTCACATTATGACAGCTGCTGTACAGGTGTGAAAAACATCAAGTATAAACTGACAAGTGCTTCTACTAACAAGATTGACCCATTATATTCTAACAATGAGAGTTTTGACATAATGTGAAACTGTAGACTTAGTTTGTACTTTACAAAGCATAATTGTTGAAGTTACATAAAGAACTTCATATTTTACAGTTTGTGCTCAGAACAACAGCAATGGGAGGTGGGCAGTTTGTGAAAGTGACTGAATTGTTTTCAGTATACTTTGACACAGAAATAGTACATTTGTATTTTATCAGGACTTACACATAAATAATTCAGTGGCTCAGTTTATCTACAAATGGCTCAATTTACCCACTTGCTAGGATCAATTTACCCCTAACCTGGGGCAAGTTGAACCAAAAGACCATTTTTTTTCTTACAGTGTAGCCTTATCTCAATTTTTGTTTGCTTTAGATGCATTTTTTGTAGACATAATAAAATATGAGTGAGAGTATTTGATTCAGTTATGTCTTATTTTTTTCTTGCTAGGGAGCTTTTAAGTAAAGATGTCATCACTGTATATGTATACAGCGATTGTATGTATTATTTTCTTTGTCTCATGCCAATAGATTCAGCAAAAAATGACATACATAAATAAAATTATATTCTATTGTAGGTTATAGGTGTATTTAGGCATACTGGCTCCATGGATTGTAATGTCTGTGTGATATAGCTCAAACACTACTGGATGGATTGCTTTGAAATTTGGTATGATTTCCCAAGGATCCCTGACTTTGGTGCTCTTCTGACTTTTCCTCCATGAGGTTGATATTTATTTATGGCTTTAGCTGAAATTTACTATTGGATGGATTGCCTTGAATGTGAAAGTGATCCCCTGACTTTTCACCGACTTTATGTCCAATTACCTGTAAAATTAATTACATTCCCATCATCCTCAGCTGTACATTGTGTTTAGTGCTAATTAGCTATGTTACAAGTTACAGGCAACTACAGTAAAATGGTGAGCATTATGCCTGGTAAACATCAGCCTGTTAACACTGACATTGTGAGCATATTAACATGCTGATGTTAGCCTACGGCTCACGGTACCACTGTGCCAGCCTCACAGAGCTGCTTGCAAAGCTGTAGACTATTTGTCTTGCTATATTATGATGAAACATGATTCATAAAGGACCTGACGTCATTGTAATAACTGTATGTTACCTTGGTCTAGTACGGTCAAGCCACTGGAGTGAATGTTTGTTTTTTGTTTTTGATGTCAGTAAAAGCAAACTTGCCTTGTAAGTTCATATTTATAGACTATGTTTATCTGTACTCAACCGTCTGTGCTTTTGTGCACACACTGTGCCTGTCATGGTGACTGTGAGGCAGTTTTTTCTTCTTGTGTTACCCGCAGTTTCACAACTGTTTTCCCACTGTTTATTGCCATCATCTGTTAGTGTTATGTCCTGCTGTCACATCTGTCCATGCAATGTGAGTTTTATTTTAATCCTAAACTCGTACCAGCTCTCTAGAGGCCCCTTTTTCCCCATTCCATGATGCAGGAAAAGTAGACTTTGGAGTTGATAGATATGATAGATATGAACATCTATTAGCACTATTGTATATGGCATGCAACCTTTTCCAGTCCTATCTACTTGATCTTGTGGTCGACACCAAAGGCTAGTCTCACGCCCCTGCAAAGAGGCAGCACAAGTATCTTGGACTTCAGTCCCTCTTTCAGTTTTTTTGCCACTAAAACAGGGTTTCATTGTCCTGCTTAGAAGGTGGTTGAAATAGACCCCTTCACTCATAGCGGTCACATCGATAGCACCTGAAACCCAATCCAACCTTTTCCTTTGAAAGAAGGGACGTTTGTATTCTGCCAGTGGGAAAATAGATGCAAGCAAATGTGGGTCAGGGAAAGGGCAGAAAAAAAGCAATGTGTAAAACAAGCAACAGTGATATATGCTCTTTAGCAATGAGCATAGTGTTACTTTCAAACCAAGTCTCTAAAGGGGATCTGTAAAGGATTTTCTGTCTTAGTCAGTCAGGAGGGCTTGGAATTTCATATACAATACAATTTTTCCCTGGTATCGGTCTATAATGTGATGTCATGCTTTTAGGAAAACACACAAAGCGGTTTTCTGGACATAGCAATGTGCACCAGATACTGTGACACCTGAAACTGCAGCAGTACCTCTTTCTGAGTTGGTCCCTAGGGCTGAACCTTTTTCTGTCTTGTTGGCCTTCTCAGGTGTGTTTGGAGCGGCGGCAGTTGTAGTCTCAGGGCTCATTTCTGTGGTCTCAGATAGGAAGACTGTTGTCGATGAAGAGGTGGTGGGTGTCTCGTTTATCTCTGGTGTCATTGTAGATGAAGATGTGGTGGGTGTTTCGTTTATCTCTGGTGTCAATGTGGTTGTTACAGTTGTCGTCGTAGATTCTGTAGCATTAATTAACCCTGTATCTTTGTCGGGTTTTGTTGTGGATTCTTGCGTAGTGTTGCCCTCTGGAGCCAAGGTTGTTGTCAGTAAATCAGTGTGATTGGAGTAATCTGGCAAGGTTGTGGAGTTTTGGGGACTCAGATCAGTTGTAGAGTTTTGAGGAGTGGTCGTTGAGTTATGAAATTCCTCCTCAGCGTCTGTCATGTTCACCTGACTTGAGTTTGTGGGATCTGCAGTTGAAGCGTTTTGAAATTCAGGTTGCTTGGTTGTAACATTAAGCATTGCAGGAGGCTCGGTGGTAGCAATAACAGTTACATCATCAGATCCATCATTTGCATCGCCATTCTCCTCTTCCTCATTATATATTGCCATAAAGCCAGATGGTGTCCCACTGTTGGCCGGATCGTATTCTGTCTTCACTTCAGGAACTGTAGTGTTTTGACTTCCAGCTGTATTTTTAGGTAGTTCACGGAGCCAGCCTTTATCAATTGTCCGCCCCGGAGAGTCGGTTGAGTCTTGGAGCGATGCCAGGTGAAAGGCTTGGACAAGTAGAAGGAGAACTGCTGTGATTTTTAAATACACTTCCATTTTCCCTTTTGGTTTTACTCTGAAACACAAGACAGAACATAAAACATTTTTGCATTTCTTGAAATAAATGTCATCCATCTACAGTTCTACATCACTGAGTAAACTTTATCTGCTAATGAAGACCATGCTATACGATTGATAGCTCAACAATAGGTAAGCAAGTGGATCTTGAGTGACTTATGTGACTTTACATACATTTGCCAAGTCGCAATAAACATTAACATGGGAATAATTGTCTTATTATTATTATTGATTGCAATTATATCCCCTGACTCTACATAACTGTATGTTGACAATACACTATAGTATATCTGTGATACGTCAAAATGAAACTTGAAATTATACACAGATTAAACACAGAACAACCTCTTAGAAGCAGAGTTGCAACCATGCAATTCAGCATATATTTTTGTGGCATCCCTCCAAAACCATACCAATATAATTGCATTAAATGATTAATGATTAAAAATCCTTCCCTTGTAAATTTGAGTCAAAATATAAAGACATTGGAGGCTGGACATAAATGCATCTTTACTTAGGAAATAACAAATATAATAACATTTTGTTTTCTGCTTTCTCCCAGTAACTTTGTATACCTCCTGACTGGGATAAGCACCATCGGGAAGGAGCCACAGGTGTTAAACTTGTGTTCATCACAGCCTTTGAACTCTCCCTGGCCACACAAGAACACTCAGCGTGTAACAAGACATCTCTGTTTGTTCCTATTTTCCAAGAGCACAAAATCACCAGCACAGGTCAGCTGCACTGACACAAGTCATAGTGAAAATCCTTGAGCGACTAATCTTGTCCCACCTCCCATCTTTGAGGGATCTGCTCAGTTGATGGAGCCTACAACATTATGAACACGACATCCCCATCTGATACATCAGGAGCTTGTTGGTGAATTTCAAGGCAGTCGTCCCTGCATTGTTACATGGCAAATTATCACAATTCAACACAGTCCCAACACAATCTGTGACTTACTGGCAGCGTGAATTTACACAGGTGCCCTGTGAGCAATGTGTTCTCCCCTCGGCTTTACTCCAACACACAAATGACTGCAGCTCCAGTTATTCCCTACAGGGCACTCTCACTGCGAGTCACTTTGTTGATTGGTTGCTTTGTTCTGAGCTGATTTTTATAAAGAGTGCAAAAGGCTTCGTTTACAGTGTGTAATGCTGTGGCTTGCAGCAATATATGTTTGAACATGCAAATCTGTCATCACAGAATATGTATAATTATATATTATAATAATATATTATTATCATAACTAGTTGCGTTTAAAAAAAATAAATAATAATTTCTTGGGTATATACGTGAATGTATATATCTATATAAATAACTATATATTGTTTCTATTTTATTGGTTTTCTGTGTAATCCTATAAATGTATTTATCTTTTTCTTTGTGTGTAGCATGAAGGAACTGCAAACTTTCACAAAAACTAAATGTCCTTGATTCCTTAATATCCTCTTTTAATGAATCAATAGGACAGCTGTGGTTCAGGAGCTAGAGCGGGTAATCCACTAGTCTCTAGGTTGGTGGTTCGATCCCCTGCTCCTCCTGTCCACATGTCAACGTGTGCTTCGGCAAAACACTGAACCCTAAGTTGCTCCCAGTGGGCAGGATAGCGCCTAGCATGGCAGCTCCGTTGCCATCTGTGTGTGTGTGTGTGTGTGTGTATCAATGGGTGAATGAGAGGCCAATTGTAAAGTGCTTTGTCCATCAAGGTACAAATCCACTATATACGTGCAGTCCATTTACCACTAACTGAAAATAAATTGGAAAGAACTAATTTTCTTTTAAACCAGTGGATTGTCAATCAAATCTATCCATAGTCTTTTAAATATAAATTGGAATTTCTGAAAAAGGTGCAAGCTAATTCTCACCCATTTCACACTTCCAAAAGATGAGACCGCTGTTCTTAAATAAGGATGGAAACAAGCAATCGTATTGATTGGCAATTAGCAATGGGACAGGAATGTTCATCTGTGGTCAGTTTCTCAACAACCTTGTTTATCATCCACACATCAGCCATGTTTCTGTGTTTTTCTTTCCTTCTCTGTGGGAAATAAATGGAAAAACCTGTGGGTTGTTGATGGTGCAGTCTGCTGTGTAAACGCAGGACCACTCAAACGGCTCAAGTTTGCCGGTTATACCACACTAAGAGCACATAATTACAGAAAATAGCTCAATCTACCAAGATAGGGTGAACAATTTAGAGCTTATAACAGTTGGACAGTGAAAATAATATTTAAGACAGCTTCATTTGCACCTAGAGATTAAAATCCACATCTGTGAACTAAATTCTGGGTCCATTTAGAAAACATGCAGTAACTATGGTGGTGTGTTTTGTTCCTAATTGCAACAATGAAGGGTATTGAGTATTGCAGTTGGAATTTCTCCCTTTAACTGCCATTGATCGATTGTTTTAAAGGCTGTCTGCTATACTAATCTGACAGAAAAAACATGATTCCTCACAAAGTTTAAATTATAAAAAATCCCAATTGTAATTTATATTTTTACATTTACTTTTTTACATGTCACTACTATCAGTGACTTTGCTCCAAATTCTGTGAGATTTTTTGGGGTGGTTGTCATGATGGTCTAGGGACTAAAATGTGTACCATGTAAACGGCAATGACCTTTGTTGCATTTCAACCCACCCTCGCCACATAATACAACTAGCAGAGCATGTTGAAGTGTGACTCCTCACATACTGAACATTCTGTGGAGTGTAATTATGCTGCAGGCAGCTGAGAATTAGGTGTAAATGAGACATGTTCATTTAGAACCAGTGTAACAGACGCAGCAGAGCTACTGGTTTGTTTTGATTTTGCACTGCGTAAATTAGCACATGGTCAACGGGGACAAGATCACGCAAAGATCAATGATAATCTATGACTTTAGAAATGACTCAAAAATGTAACAGGTGACCTGTATTGAATTATATCTGCCGACGACAAATATGACCACTATTTCCTGTTTGTATGGCATATTATATATATAATTTCAAACCAGTGATTCCTGTTTTGTGTACTCAACATGTCACTTCCTGTCGATACTAAAAATATCCTTACATCCGTCATCACATTGGGCATAGCTGTGTGGAACAAAATCACAGCAGCAAACTGTTCACCCCACTGAGAGAGTATTTGGCTGTCAGCGTCCTACCAAAGACTCTCTGCACCGTGGCGGGTTGAAGAAACAGGCAGGGATGTTTACTTCTGACCCTTCGCACTCAGAGAAGCCGCCTGTTGAAAAGAGTTCCCACTCAGCTGGTCTGTCAGAGTTTGTAGCAGCTATCACCTCCACAGCTCTCTCAACCGTGACTACACAGAGATTCAGTCCCACATAAACACACCCAAAGACTTAAAGAAGCACAATTATACATCCTGTCAACACCGTGAACTCTTTCAACCCACATTCAGACACTTCTTAACTGACATTTATGCTGTGAATCATTCAATCTTTTTAAAGTTCACCCGTGTTATTATCACATTTTACATTTATGTTGTACATTTACTGCATCGTAGAAAGCTCAATATGTGTGTTAGACAAAATCCTGATTGAAAGTAACTAAGTACATTTACTCAAGTACTGTAGTGAAGTACAATTTGAGGTACTTGTAATTCCATGTTATGCTTCCTTTTACCTCTACTCCTTTTTCAGAGATTCTGAGATTTGAGAGAGAAATATTGTACTTATTACTCACGGATTTATTGAGGGTCTTATTGTTTACTTTTATTAGATTTTACATATAAAACATACTGTATAAGTTGAAACAATATCCATGATCCAATAATATGATAATAAAACACTGACTGAGGGGCCAATTCCAAATAAAGAGTACTTTTACTTTTAATTCTTAAGTAGAATTTGTTGTTAATATTCATGTAATTTTACTTTGAATAAATGCAGGGTGTGTATTACTGTGGAATTACTTTAGAAGTGATACTCCACCGCTTGTCCCAAGTTCATAAGTCACTGTGCTACAGGGTTCTTATTTTTGACAACACTTGTGTTACTACTTTGTATATGTTCCCCTGTTTAGGTTATGTAATACAGTCTACAGTATGTATGTCACTCGTTGTTGGGATGTTTTGGCACCTAGCAACAAGCTCATTTTACTTTCACATTGAAAATAAAAGCATTTCTGTTTCTGGAACTCTATTTTTACTCTTTCAAAGGAGGAAACAGCGGCGAAAACTGTCCAAATTTAAAACATTTTACATGTTTTAAGTGTATTGTGAAATAAGTCTTTAGATTAAGATATTTCTCTAAAAAAACATTATTTATTATTGGTGATTCCTTTAGTTTAGTTTAGTAACTAAATTAAAAATATGACAGCGACTTAAATCTTATTAAACAGATTCAACACAAAAATCCCTCCATCCACTTTAAAGTCCCACACATTTCCTGAGAAAAACAAGACAAAGAATTAAATCCTTCCTCAGTAAATCCTTACCTTATTCTTAGCCTATATCAGATGAGAACAGGTGCACAGGCAACAAAATCTCTTCACTGAGCTGCCAACGTGTGAGAGTGAATCAGCAGTCGGCCTGGAGAGAGAAGCAGAGAAGGAGGGAGGAGGGCCCAGCAGAGTGGCATTCAGGGACCAACCTGCTCAACCTGCTCTACACCTGCCAGCAATAGCAACACACCCTGAATGGCATCCAGTTGCATGCTGTGAAAAGGCCAAACAGGACAGGGATGGAAATGAATGTAAGGACAAGAGAAGGGACAAAGGATTGAGGGGTTTGGGGAATGAGTCAATTTGTAACCGCCTCATTTCATGTTCCTATCTAAATAAGTTGATTATATTCATTTTTAGTTGCCAGGTTAGATCTGTGAATTCCCCCAGTGGGTGGAGCCTCTGGCCAAAGGTCCTCTGAGTCCTTTCATTTTTTTCTTTTTTTTTCACAGAGGCACTGGAAATGGCTGCTGTAGTCATGGCAACAAAAAGAAGGCTGGCAAGCTCGGGTTTCATCCACGCCTTTGTCTCAGGTCTATATCAGGCTACCAAGTGACGTGTGACTTTGTGAACTCACAGGTACCGTGCGTCAAATGAGCCGGGATTGTTTTTGTCTCATTCCTCGGTTAACTGAGTCATGAAGCGGCTGAATTCACAAGTGAGGCGGATGAAGTGGCACTCAAAGCTGGTATGCTTTGGTGAGTCAAGAACAAGGAGTCGTACCTCTAATTCCTTCAATTTATTTTATTTTATGAAGAAAAGAAAAATAATGCTAATGCTCCATTATTATATTTCAGTGTTCATGACAGTGTCACAGTGAGTCAGGATGCACAATACCAGCAAGGTATTATTATTTACACGTGTGCTTTTCCCGTTGTGACCTGTCAAACTGTCCTCTGTGAAAAAGGCCTATTGTTTTTGCTGCTGACAAAAATACACACAATACATAACACATGTACACTCACACTGAAGAACACTACCAAGATTTGAAAAGCCTCAGTGAGATATCTTCATCACTTGTTTTTATTTATTTATTTTGTGTGTGTGTGGTTTGGCCACAAAAGAAATACCTTTCTTTATCCATCTTTTTATTATTTTTGTTAGTTTTTTTTTTATTATTTAAATGTACATGCTAAACCCAAAAAGAGCAGCTGTGGCTTAAAAAGGTTTGATCCCACCCTGATGTTGCTCCTCCTGTCCACATGTTAAAGTGTCCCTGAGCAAGACGCTGAACTCCACATGGCTCCAGATCTTCAGACCAGCACCTTGCATGGCACTTGGTGTGTATGTGAATTGGTGAATGAGAGGCACATTGTATAAAAGCATTATGTAAGCACAGTCCATTCACCAGAAATACACAAAAATACAAAATAATTAAATAGATGATCTCAGTGTCACCACTTGTAGCTACAGCCCTGGCTTCAAAACTGTTTAAAATATTATTACCTAGGGATCAAAAACATAAATATGCATATCTAGACATGTGCTTTGTTGTCATAACCAAATGACATGTATTCAAAGTAGTGCAGTGAAGGTATCATTGTTTGGAGGTCAGCTGTTGATATACTGCCATAAATGAGGTTTAACAGTAGCTTACTGTCCCAAGCACACAGACAGCTTGTCGCTGGCACCTCACGTGGCCTGCCAGTGTTTGAAGCTAATGGGATCGTGTAGCCTCATCAGGGACGTGAATAATAGAAATGCGTAAATCTTGAACAGAGGATAAACAGGCTTCAGACTTCAGTGCAAAACAAAAGTGTACAAAGTCATGAAAAAGTAAGAAGGTGGAGCACTTTGAAATCTGGTAAATAAAGAGCTTCATAACAGCAAAACATTTATGCACATTTATGATTCAAGTTTTATGTTAGCTTTTACTCAGTACCCAACATGACAGATATACAAAGCCAGTTTTGTTTTTGTTTTGTCTTTGGCAGTAGAGATGCGCAGTAACAGATGAATCCAAAAGTCCAAATAGTCGATTGCATCCATTCCTGAGACACTGTCTCAGTACTAGGCTGCCAAATATTTGTAGTGCAAATAGTGAAATTAAAGCCCCTATATATAAGATCTGATAATGTCAGACTTTGGTGTCTCTTAATAGTATCAGAAAACATTACTTTTTGACTTGTTTCATTTGCAGTTTCCGTCTCTTAACTTCTGATAGTTGTTGCCGAATATAGTAAATACAAGAACACAATCGTGTAGGAGTGGACTCTGTGGACGAGGACCAGCTCATTCTAATGTGACAAAAACACATTTCTACTTTCCAGGTAATTATCCACCTACAATGATATATTAATAAGTATACTATTAAGATGTGGGAGGGGTCTGTCAAGAATTCGGTAATTTGATGCCCTGGGAATGAAAACAGGCTACATTTTCATATTTGAGCTCCTATATTCTCCTTCATTTAGTTATTCTGTCAAAAGCTATAGCTTCATAAAATAACTCCTTAAAATTGAGTAGTTTTATACACCATCAACAAATTAAATTTGTTTATAATCCTAACTCATTAATTAATTATTAATGACATCAGCATACAGATAAAAAAATATGCTTCTTTTAATTTAATTTTTAAAACAAACAGAATCATCTATTGCAGACTAGGATATTGTGTTTTCTTTGTATAAAGAAAAGGAAGCACTGAAGCTGAACGAGTATTTAACTGCTTATCTTGATTGCAGAATACTGTAGATACAAATGTATTTGTTTAGGTGCCTTGTTCATTAAAAAAGACACCTGTAATAGAGAGATTAATGAGCATACAAAAGGATTTCACCTTTCATTTAATAAACCTGGCCCAAACATGTATTCATTCATATGTATCTCACATTTTTTTCATACACCATGGAAAATGCTGATGCCGAATACATACATTTATTTATATATATATATAATATATATATAATATACTATAATACTATAGAGAGAGAATGAGAGAGGAGAGAGAGAGAGAGAGAGAGGGGAGAGAGAGAGAGAAAGAGGAAAATACATAATTTACTCATTCTTTTTTATGTTGAATAGCAACATAACTGCATAAATTCCATTTGCATTTGCTGCATAGCTCTTATATTTCACAATCCAAACAGACAGCTTGTAATGAAACTACAGTAACATTTTACATTCAGTATATATATGACAATCCCGAAAATAACAGTGTGTAAAATGGAATACATTAAAGCTGCCTTTTGTCTATTTTTAGCACTTAAATAATTCTCCTATAGACATGGGGAATTGAGACTGATATAACAGATATCTGAAGTACAACAGAACAAAGTAGAAGCATTAAAATCACCAGAATATGAGGCTTTTCACTCAACAACAATATAATTTACCAATGTATGATTTATAATTTAGTGACATTAGGATATGCTCACTCTGATTTTGGATATAGGAAATGAGTGTGAATATGTGGAAACAGACAAGCCTTTTCCGACATCTGAGGCTGCTGGCTTTATCAGAGAAGCCAATTTGGAAAATGACTGCGAAAGGGAACATGAAACAGCTAAAATGCCATAATGGGTCTGCACTTATGTGAATCTTGTGAAACATCATTTGAGCTATTATTGCATTTAAGGTTAATTCAATCTGATTAGAAGCAAACACAGAAAAACAGGTCACACTGTGGATGCTTGTTTGTCTGTGCCTGGTTTCAAATTAGAAATGTGTTTCAAGATATTTTCATAAAAAGTGAAAAACAGTGTTTTCATGCTGTTACAAGCAGTTTACAGCTGTTTAGATTTACGTTTCAATTTCACAATTATAATTCTGAATTAAAGTTTTATGTGAAGAATCAAAATGTTCTTTTTCCAGTAAGTTCTCCAAAATGAAGCTCTCAGATGCTCTGCATAAACATTAGATTTGATGAGTGTTTTCCTGGTATGCTGAAGACTCTGTGGCTCAATCTGAATAGAAACACTTTGCAAGTCTTCTGAGAGACATAATGAAAAACTCAAACTGTGTTTGCTCTCACTTATTTCCTCAGTTGATCATAAAAAGTGCATCATTTCTACCAAGTCAAATCCTGTGGTTTTCTCGGGAGGTTTTAATGGTTTTTGACTCAGAGTCAGTGAAAATGAAATTTAGCAGTAAATTGCCTCTAGAAGACATATTCATCTGGGTAACAACATGTAATTACACTCAAGGTGTTCTCTGTTTCATAACATGCTTGTGAAACTTAAATAACAGCTGCCTGAATACTAATTCAGTCGACTTTCTGGAGGTGTTCAATACAGAAACAATGTGTACATTTAGTGTTAAAAACAAAAATAAAGCCCCTATTTTAACAAAAGAACATGGCTTCAGGTTATCTATGTGTTTTTCTGACAGAAACCAAGTTGTGGCTTTATATAGCCTAGTGCTTTGAGCTCTCTGGGCTTGATTAAAGTCTACGTCCAACTGTTATGTTACTGCGAGCTCACATAAAGCATTAATGATACCCTCTTAAAACCCACAAAGAGCATGTAATTTGTGTGTGTGTGTGTGTGGTGTCTGTGTGTTCTGTGTGTGTGTCTGTGTGTAGGTGTGTGTGTGCGAGAGAGAGGATGTTGGCTACTTATCCAGGTCTGGGGAGGATACTTCACTGTCAGAGTTGAATTATCTTCTTCAGGTTTGTGTCTGGCAGAAACCAGTGAGACCCAGAAGGCAGGAGGGAAAGCTGAATGGCTCTGCCTTGATATCTTTTAGGTTTAACACCCTGTACACAATCTAACATTTCCTATTTGTATACCACCGGTTGGCATTTTTCTCCTACCTTAACCCCTTAACATATTGTTTTCCCCTGTTTTTAACCATAGTTTTAAGGTTAAAAATATGCTATTTATTATATATTCTGTATCAGCTTGTACCAACTGTTTATTGAAACTAAATCCTTTTAGAGTAGAAAAACACTTAATTTGTCAAATAGAAGTATGTATGATTGACGAAAATAAAAGAAACACATAATACAGACAGAGAATTATAAGAAATACCTAAAAATATTAGGAAAACGTATCTTTGATATTTAAAGGAAATAATCTGCTCAAAATTATTCAAAATCACTCGCTTTACACAAAATTCCTGCAGTTTCATTCACTGTTGATTGTACAGTATCAGTTGTTATGTATTGTTATCATTATGTAATATAAAATATCCATAAAATATGTCAGTCAGGGGTCGTCAGTTTACTCACTGATAGAAGACGGGCCTTTAACGAAAAAGGTTAGGAACCACTGTCTCATTTTATGCACCTATTTGGTATCTTTGGAAGATTTGGTTGCAATCCTAAATGAATTAGTAGAGAAACATGACAAATGTAGATGCTTTGATACAGGACACAAGGAGTCATTGAATGGTTTCATGAGAATAGAAATGATGTGAATCAATTGAACACCTGAGGATGGAGAGGGTTCCAGAGACTAGGAGGTTCATGTTGGTTTCCCTTTAAATTGTCACCCATCTGTATGTTAAAGGTTCCAACAGTGTCTGGTTGCAGCCAAAAATGCCGCATTTCAAAAGCAGCCTGCAGTATTACATCGTCGCAATCTGGAATCAGTTAGACAAAGGAACAAAGAGATCTTACAGGCTTTCAAATGTAAATCTGGAAACTAGTACAATAGACTCTGCATCTGTTACTACTGTTTCATGCATTTTAAGTGTTTGTTTTTAATATATGTATCTCTGAAAGTAGCAGTATTCCTGAGTGCATTATCCTCACAAAATCAATGAAAATGCAGTAACACTTTAATTGGATAGTCCGCCTACAGATTATAGACTACAGTTTATGCCACATTTCAACAGTTTATTAGCTTTGATTCAACAATTCAACTGTTTTGTTTGTCTATAGATATGGGATAAAGACTAAGCTGTATAAATACAAATATGAACTCAGTAGCCCACTCGCAGTGTGTTTAGTAAATGAATGATATTACTAATAGTTTAATATTATCACATACATTTTGAATATTGAACATCTTGAATACAAAGATTAACTTGTAACTCCACTGTTACAACTTGTAATAGTATTCAACAACATTCAACAACATTCATTCAACTGTCGCCTCACAGCAAGTAGGTCCAAGGTCCAAGTCCCAGCTTGGGGCCTTTTTGTGTGGAGTTTGATCTGGTTTACCGCCACCATCAAAAGAACATTTTTGCTTAACCAGGAACATGTAAGTGAAAGCTAACCGATGTTCAATATTGATAAAAGAAATACAGCAGAACATGTATTTTAGGTAAATTTAGATCTGGAGTTTGTCCCCGGGCAGTGTACAGTAGCTGCTCACTGCTCCAGATTTCACTATACATTGTGTATGATTGTATATGTGACAATAAATATATTCATGGTAAAATATTTGTTGAGCATTAGTTGAGCATTGTTGAATATTTGTAAAGTGTAGATTGCATGAGTATTTCAAGTTCCACTAAATTATTCTGAGAATATGTAAGTCTGTTCATGAATTGTCACATTGTCACACACTTTGCACTCCAAAGTAGATTGAATTCTACTTCTCTAAATCCAACACACATCTGCCTCACAGCCTTCATAAGGGACACAGGCTCAATCAGCTTTCATTATGAATAGTCAATAAAGGCTTTATGAGCCTATTTCAGAGCTTCCTGGATCTCTTTTTCCTCGTGGCTTTCTTTAAAGTCAGAAAGGCAGCCTAAAAGCTCTCAAGATCTCAATAAGAGATACTTGTATTTTCATAGTCAAGGTCAATGGAAAGTGGTGAAATAGAATATATGTATGTAAAAAGAAACTTGTTGTGACTCAGTTCCGAGAAATCTGGTTGAGATGCTTTGGTTACTGTGATACAAACTGGGTCACCCATCCAAAATTATTTATCTTCCTTAATGTGTGCAAAATGTCTTTTATGGTACATTTGGGTATCCACCAAAAGCTATTTTGGACAAAATAATAATTTCTTCAAATTATGAAGCTGAAACCTGCATTTTATTTTCACACTTGTTTCTGGCAAAGTGTTGTGTCCGTGGGCAGGTACACACCTCAGGTGGCACAAGAATAATCTGGTTTATTAATGGACGCTGAGAGACTCAGTTACAGGGTGTTGAAGGTGCATGTAAACAACTTAACTGGAGAGCAGCCAGTAGCAAGGTTATTCTCTCCATGAAGCCAAAGGACAAGTGTGTATAAACCCTGATTATTCAGGCTAATAATACAACAGAAATCATCATGTAAATACCTCAGTTTAATTGTGTTTGGGGTTTTTCATGAGCTGCATAATTTGAAGTCATGTTTCTGGTCACCTGATTAATATAAGTCTATAAGTCTCTTTAGCTGCTCAATTGTCAACATCCTTCAGAGCGAGTTTATTTAAGCTGACACTAAAACTGACACAAAACCAGAAGTTTGGTGATAATTCTCATATGTTTTCTCTCTATAAGGGATCTCATATGCAATTTTATTTAGTCATTTGATCCAATGTTACTGTACTATGAAAAATACTAATAAGTGGGGCTTTAAAGCTACAGTGTGTAAGATTTAGGAGGATTTATTGGCGGAAATGGAATATAATATTCATAACTATTCATTCATGTATAATCACCTGAAATATTTGTGTTCTTGTACCTTTGAGCCATGTTTCTACAGTAGCTCATAACGGACAAACCAAACACTGGCTGTAGATTGGGCATTTCCACATTTTTCATGAGTTTTGCTGCCACCGTAGTTTCTCCTTCACACTTAGAATGGGAGGGTGACGCGAGGGAGTTGCAATCTGCAATCACACCACTAGATGCCACTAAATCATACACACTGGTTCTTTAAAAAAAAACGGCCATGTTTGTATGAACACTCACAATTCACGCTAATAATATAGCACAGGTGGCGATGTGTTGTTCTCTTTGATTTGATATATTTATAACTTTAGCAACATTAGCATTTATTGGGAGTCAAATATTCACTCTCCCTTTATCTCTGGTTTAGTCTCCACTAACTCATGAGAAAAAAATCTGGTTCTTTAATCAGATGGTTGATTTTTTTCACCAGGTTTGGTGCTTGGCAAACAGCGTACATTCAGGATTAGGGGATATGACTAAACCATACATTAAATGTACTGTAAAACAACAAAAGCAAACATTTAAAAACCTCATAGAGTTTAGGGTGGTAATTCTGTGTGGGTTTTTACTCTGATCCACTGTTAATATAAAATGTTCCTCTGTGCAAGGACAGCTGAGTTACCACAGACGTTTCTGTTTACGCTTCAGTTTATTTGGACAAGTAAACTCTGATTTCCGTCACATCTGAGGCTCTGTATGAGTCAAAGGAAGCTGATTTGGATGCAGAGCTTGTTCGGACAAACAAATGAGTTATGTCATGTCACTTGTCAGCCTTTGGGTGACTAATACTGAAGTCATGTACAATAAAGACAAATACCAGAATCATGTCCACATACTGTCTGACACACAAGACACACCTTTACATGTTTTTTTCAGGAGTGACAGCGGCTTAAAAAAATTTGCATTTTAATGTGATGTTTGTTTATCCTTTATTTTTCTTTGGGACACTGACAAACGGACAACAGCTTTCAATTACTGTTGCCAACCAGAACTTTTAAAGGATCCAGTCCATATATCTGGAGATTCTTCCCAAACTGATTGATGATGGCAAACACTTTTTGAACCATAATTCAAAAAGAGAAATTATCAAGAAGATATCCAGGACGGTTAAAAGATACTCTCAAACTTACTGAGTTGTCACCATCCAAAAGACATCCACTGACTTTCAAAAGCGAAAAACTGAAAGTGGTTTCTGTCACTTTTCTGGTTTTGATGTGACATAAGAAAGGTTTAAACATCAGGATAAAGCAAAATATCACAGGATCAAGCAGCTCTTAGATTAATAGCATGTGACCAACACAAAGTTGAGCCAAGAATGATTCCAAGCCTGCAGGTTTTAGTTAGCTAGCACCTCATTTATATTTACCATCTGCTCACTAATAATGACCAATTGATCTGAACTTTCCAGTTTCATTAACAGGATCTTTATATTGAATAAAAACTGTCTCGCAAAATGTCTAACATCATCATTTACAATAAGAGCTGTTAAATCCACTAAAGCAGGAGTTCCCACACTTATAAAAACGTATTTGTATCAACTTTTTCTACAATAGATGCACGATAGACCATGGACCCCCAATTTGAGAGGATTTTGTCTTATTGAATCTTCTCTGAGTATTTATTTTTATTTTTAGGTTTGAATATAATAAAGTTGTCAATCAATGATCAACAATCAATCAAAAAGGCCTCAAAAAGGCCACTCATATTTCTTCCCTTGTTGTTCCAACTTTCAAAAATGTGATAAAGGTTACATTGCTCCTTTTTCTGGGTCCCCTTAAGGACCCCTGTTGGTCCCCAGACCACAGTTTGAAACTATGCTAAATGGTACATTTCCAGTAAATCAGTCAATAAACATATATTTTTTAATTATTTTAATAAACTGTGTCTGTGTCCGGTTGTAATATATCCTTATTGGATCATATCATAATCACAAATTTGCAAAAATTTGTAATCATCGCATTTAATTACAAATTTTAAGTAAATATAATTTGGTTTCAATAGAGAACAGAAAAACAGCAGTGAATGGAATTTTAATTTAAAATTTGAATGTCAAGATGGAGACTTTGCTTTGGGAAGTGGCTAAGATATTTTAATTATTGCACAAGATCAAAGACCTTCAGTGTGTCTCTGCTTCATTTTGAATGTATTTGATCAAATATATTGTGTGCTAAAGGCCAACAAAGGTTTCCTTCAAAAACTTAACTTGCAAAATACAAGATTTAAATAATGTTTCAGGATGACATGTTTATTTTGTTTAATTAAGCTGTTCGAGGTTTCACTTTAAAATTCAAATGCACACAAACATCAAATAAATTATGATGTATTTTCTTCATGAACTGTCACAGTCAGTAAATGACCCATAAATAATGCAAAGTGCTTTCTTTGCATCTCAACTCAAGGGATAAACTAAACATATAAAGGTTGCTAAATGTTTGATGAGATGACTCTGTATGAATTTCCAATCACCTCTATTACAGAAGAATGACCAGTTTAAGGGGAGTATGACAATGCAGTGTATCATTCTTTTTTCACCCTGTGTTTATTTATTTATTTATTCATATTTTTGTTTCCCCTTTCAGCATTGATGAGATAGTGCTGATGCATTTTACTCCACTAGATGTCAGCATCAACCAACACCTTCACCTGTGATTATAGACTGTAAATGCTTGATAACAATAGACTGACACAATGACATGGCTGTATCACTAAATTAATAAAAATCATTACTGGGGAAAAATGGGAGAAACCTTGCAGGACAGACAGGAGTGGAATAACAATGTAGAGAAGCAGAATTACAGTATACAAAGACCTTCAAGGTTGCAACACTCCAAAGTACTAGAAACACAAAATGACAGAATAATGATAAAACTGCAAGGTAGCTGGGCTAAAATATATTGTACCACAGAGGACTTCATGTATAAATAAAATATAGCAGATTTGTGCAAAGTGACTGTAGGACTGAAGAGGGCAATACAACAAATACATTACAATATTCCCTTGGCAAATTCTTCTGCCCTCACACCATCAGTGCACAGCTATGCAGTGAACTAAGCACACTTCTTCCAATGGAAGTTGAAGGCAAGGAGTTGGCCTTTGAAGTTTTTAGTGGAAGCAATTCTGACACTGTGAGGACAGTCTTGGATAAAACAGCAAATGCAATAATAGCAAATCAGAAAAGGCTAATATCAGTTGGGGAATGTAACTAAGTACATTTACTCAAGTAGTGTACTTAAGTACAAATTCAAGGTACTTGTAATTCACTTTTTTTTCATTTAATGCAATTGTATGCATATTATATATTTTATACTCTACTACATTTGTCTGACAACTTATTAGTTGTTACTTGTTACTTTTCAGATTACAATTTTTCATACCCTTCCTGTCCAGTGGAAATCATGTATCTCCAAATTTGGTGATTCTGAATTAAATTTTGTTTAGATAAACTGAAGGATAAAGTGTTCCTTAAACTGAAAAAAATCACTTACTTCTTAAGCTAAATAAACTATTTTAAAAAACCTTTGGATTAGCTGAAAATTGCATTTTCACCAGGGTTGAGAGGGCTGTTTTTCTGAGTTCATGACAAGTTTACTTTTTAGAGATGCATGCTTCTCACGGGACAGTAATACTACAGTCATATGATGATCTAGAATATGATGCTTTACTGTCATTAAACTACCCAACAATAAAGTAGCTACAGTTAGCTCAACCTTAATCAACTACGGCAGTGAAATACAACATGCACATTAATGCAGCAGCAATACTAATCCAAAATAAACACATAAAACACTGACAGGGACCATTTTTCTGCATAATGAGTACTTTCACTTTTGATACTTTAAGTAAATTGTTTAAGAACCTTCCATGTAATCCAAGGACACTTTACATTTACTTTACAAAACAATCAAAACTCCACATTACAAAAAGTCTGGCTAAAAAGATTAGTCTTAAATCCAGATTTAAAAACAGAACCACACTCAGCATTGTGGACTGTGGCAGGGGGGACTCTTCCAGAGCACATAGGAGCAGCAGCAATAAAGACGGTCTGATGTGCGGTTAGATAGACTAACTTTTGTAGTTACATTGCTCCTTATTCCTGGAAGAAACACTTTATCACCAGTGAGAGAACAAACTGAAGTCCCCATAGTGTGAGTACAACACAGCAATTAATCTTGTAAACATGTGCATAATACAAGAGTAAAACTCAAGAGAGCAACATAACACCAACAGTAAATTAAAGTCTAGCTGCTTAGAATGTTGTATTAGTCTGTACACATTAGCCTTCAACAGCTAATATAACATGTAGCTTGGTTAGCACAAAACTGACAAACAAACTGAACAGTCACAAATTATAAACAACAATGAAAAATAAGCTTTATTAAGTGAAGTACCTACAAATAATGGTCCAACAAGGGTGGATTAAAGAGGCCTGTCAATAGTTGCTTGGTCACAGATCAGGAAATATCTATGTCTGTTAAACTGTAACTGCTTTATTTGCTGTGGTTACTACAAAACATAATATCTGCAATATCTCTAATGGATGAATAATAATCTTCCCTTGTTTTGTCACAGTAAGTAATAATACCTAAAGAAAAAAATAAAGAAAGTAATTTATGATTGTTTGTCAGTGCCTTCAAAATGACCCTATAACCCTTATGATGTACAACACTTGGCATACAATTAGATAAACATGAACACAGCTGAAAATGCATAATGAAAACAATAAAAGTGTGACAACACACCAGAGGAAATAAGTTCTGTGGTCAAAACAATCACACTGTTACACTGTAATAAACCCTCTGCTAATCTAACAGTTATTGTAGAAAATAATAATAATAAATTAAAACCGAGATTTGTTTCCACTCATTGTGTTCATAGATTCTTTTTGTTAGTGTTTGGGACAGCGCCAAGGAAAAGATAGTGTTACAATGTTATGAATACTGTATGACGATGGTCGGTGATTCTTCTACAGCCGAGTAAAGGGATGAAGAGCACATTCTGCCAATATCTCTTGTAACAATGTCTCCTTGTGCAGCAGCTTCACTGCTTCATGCTTGTTGACACGAGGGTCATGTTACGATTCCCTCAATGACTCTAGGAGCATTACATTGTGTTCAGTTTACTCCAATGACCTGCAAAGTCCCAGATCCTGACCTAATAAAACATATGACATTTGACATAAGGTGGAAAGGTGTATGCTATGAGGCAACACTGTATACGGTGTGTCATGTAACAAGAATAAAAGGTCTCCTGCAGTTTATTTTAAAATCTTGAAGGAATACCTAAAGGTCCAGTGTGTTGGATTAAGTGACATCTAGTGGTAAAGTTGCAGATTGCAACCATTTGAATGCAGCTCAGCTTTCCAAGTGTGTATAGGAGCAACTGTAGATGCCTCTCTGTAGATAAAAACAGCTCATTCTAAGGTATGATGATTCTTATTTTCAGGTGATTATACACTAATGAAAACATACCTAATAATAAAAAATACTGAATGAATAAACACAGTTGGAAGCTTTGCCAGTAACTCCTTTTTTTAAATAATTTTGAAACTTGAAAGTTGCACAGTCTTTGGCAGTGGACTGACATTCATCAGATCATACTTTACAGTTTCTTAACATTTTTAACTGACAAATAGCCTAAAAACCTTGCTTTGAATAGTTTAACTGAACTAAAAATGGAATATACAAAGACAAAAAGTTGCAGTTTGAGCCCCAGCCTTCTCAATATGACATCGCTGCTTGGTCCTCACTGGAAACAAAGCAGAAAAAACTGAGGCCTTCCACAGAGATGACATCACCACCCAGTAATGAGCTGAAACGTCTGCCGCCCTAAAATCCAGACTCACACAAACAGTGATACGGATAAAGGAAACAGACACAGAAATGAAATAACACATCACACATGCACGAACCATCAGACATGTGAGAAAATATCATGAAAGATGCACAAAGGAATAATTGGATTTAATTCCATTGTTCCTTTGACATTTCTTGGACGCTCAGTGTGTCCAATCTGTGTTGGAAATGGTTCACTTGAATGAAGTCCTTGATGTAATCCGTGAGATTTTTCAGTCTTCACAGACGTCAATGTCTGTTTCTCTCTGTGTAACAAAACCTCAAGTATGAACCAGTTTCTCTTTCCTTTAAATAAGTATATGAAAGCCCTACTACATTTCTTACTGTAATGCAGTCTGCAGAAAGCCACCACCACCTATTACATGACCTGTAAATTGCGCTGAAGATGGCCCCATGACTGGAACGTAAATTATTTTTACTTTTGTCAAGTTTTGTACAATATATTGATTATTTTTGCATCTGCAGATTCTATTCCTTTTGTTGTCGGTGTGCATTTGGCTACGCATACCCGACATTACTCTTTAAAAAGCCTGAATTCAAGAGCACAAACCCTTTCACATTCGTTTGCTTTGCAAAGAGGAAACATTTTATGCAATGTTCTTTTACAGTACATTTACTCTGGCATTTGATTATTATTAATAGAATGCAATGCCGAATCGGTAGGACCAGTGCACATGCAAATTTAGACAGAATGTCCCGTGCCAAATGCAATCACTGTCAGAGTGACATTAAGTGATCCAAAGCACAGTTTCAGACTGAAATGAAAAAGAGGATTGCCACACACCAAACAAATCAGCTCTGAATTGGAGCAACTTAAAAATATGCAATATTTATTTAAGCATTTCCTGCAAGTGGAAGAGCAAACAGCCCTTTTCACATATGTCTCACCAGGCTCGCTTGTCAGTTCGGAGAACAAATCCGGGGACTCAGTGACACAAATTTATGGTCCAATACAGTAATATTCATAAATGGCCAGAATAGACCAAACCCTATATAAATATACACACTGAACATTTTTTAAATTGAAACAAAAGTTTGGTATTTGTTGCGATTTGGCGTCCCAAGTTTCAGAGTGCAAGTACCACTATGGTAAATATGGACAACTGTATGCGTGCATTTGTTATGATTA
Organism: Morone saxatilis; assembly: GCF_004916995.1. Taxonomy (NCBI): domain Eukaryota; kingdom Metazoa; phylum Chordata; class Actinopteri; family Moronidae; genus Morone; species Morone saxatilis. The sequence goes on from NW_023339663.1 coordinate 5,442,349, forward strand.
CATTACCTATGATCAAAAAGCAACGAGTCCACTAACAGCCAAACATCAAGCAACAACAAGCAACAACACAAGTTTGTATTAGCCTTTTATTTTTATGAAGCTCTCGTCATTGACTAAAAGCCAGTCCAAGATTTACTCTTATCCGACGGCTTCTCTCACCTTTTCTTTTCTTAGCTTCCTCCGTCAATGTCCTCTTGTCTCTCTATGCCTCTGCCATGTCTGCAGAGGCTCCTGAGCCTGGTTACAGTGCCCGCTCACCTGGCTCTGGTTCTAGCATGACACCAGCTGTACACCCTGTATGCATTTCCCATTGGTTCCCCCTCACCTCAGGCCGGAAAACCTCCTCTCCCCCCAGCGGTCCAAAGCTTCTTCGCTAGTGGTGTAAAGATACCATTCCTTCCTCGATGCTTTGAGCTCCCAGTCCCAGAAGTCAGTGTAGCATCAAAATAATTTTAAAGCTGTTTTGATAAGGTAGAAAAGTTATATAATGGGGCTTTAATCTACAATTTTATCCGAGAAATACACATATAATCCAAAGTAGACCTCAAAGAGTATTCGATAAAATAAGATACCGCCTGTAAAAAATAGAATGTTTCATACCACTTCTCCAGCCACGATGGGTAAAAAAAATAGTTTTAGCTGGTATTCAAATATAGTTAGTATTTTAATATGTTTATTCAAATGACCCCAATAATACTACTATATTACTATAATAACATTGTGAAGGAAGTCTGTGGTTCAGTATGTTTGCTCCCTGTGAAATTTACTACTTTGGGTATGACGGAAAATCTGTCACTTGCCTCCAGCAACATTTGCCCTGTTAGAGATGTTCATGATTTTTGTAAGTTTGAGCCCGCATTAGCATTTAATAGTTGTAAGAAGTCAGGATTAAAGCTTTTGCCAGTTTTGGTAGATTTACAGCGATGTGGAACAAAAAGCCAGTGGCTAACCTCATCAAAATCTTTGATCTTTCTCTACAATACTTCAATGTTAACTTCAAGGAATATTTGCCCACTGATTAGATCATTCTCCATAAATGTCCCTTTGACATGCCCAGCTATAACATAATGTGTCCAGGAAATGTCTCAAAGGCTCAGTTTTATTTTAGAACCTGGAGTTATTCAGTGTTTTGGTGACAAATGGAAAGAGTTGCGTATTCAACACCTCTTTAAGTTCACTGTAGGAGAACAGAATCGGAAAAGCTTTGTTTCATGACACTTAAACCACAATACTTACCTCATATGCTCCTTTATATGGTTTTCTTGGAAATCATAGTCCACATCATTTAGCCGTGCAGTGTGCCACAAAAAGGACTTGACTATTAAGGAGTGTTTACAACCAAGGTTAAAAAGGTATTTTTTTAAAGTTCTTTACGATACTTGGGAAATTACATCCTTAAATAAAATGGAAGTGAAAAGAAAAAACAAAAAACTAATTGCAGGACCAGAACCAGAAAACCACAATATCAATAAAGAAAACCATAACATATAAAACTTTAGCATGCAAACTACATAAAAACACATGAAGAATGAGGTACAGAGCTTAGAATAAAATTACTGAATGACCATTCAATAAAAATGAGTTTAATAAGGTGTGGGTGGGCGCAGTGGGCACGTTATGAAGCTGCAACACAGATGTTAAAGACAGTGTTTAACATTTAATGGCCAAATGTCCAGATGGAGCTACACTAGTGCATGGTCACAGTTGGTCAAAGGCAACGTTTTCACACTGCTCTTATGCAACTATAGAATGGAAAAAGTCTTTGTCTTTTTGACGATTTGTAGATTGTCCCACCACAGCACTATTGGTACAGCAGGTCTTTCTCCACATGTTAAAGTGGTGGGCATAAGGATATAATAGGGCAATACTTTACATTTAAAGTTTGCAATGATGGTGTTGCTTGTGGTGCTTGCCAAATAATAAATAAGCCTATTATCTCACATTTTAAAAATCTAAAATACAACAATGAGCCGGCTGCAGAATCTGAATGCAAAGCTGTTGCATGGTCAGAATCTCCTGATCCAGTTGATTTGAGCAACGTTGGCTTAGCACTTTAAAATCAGTTCCAATCAGACATCATTCAATAATGTTTTCAGCAAGAAAGCGGAAAAATCTACAGATTACAACAGAAATGTAACAAGTTTTAAGGAGCAACCAGCCGCTGCATCTACATGAGCAGCCGTTGCCATGACAACTCCTAACAGTTACTGTTTCACTTGACAAAATTGACAGTCGCTGGCTAGAAATGCAAAGCCTGCTTTTGTATACTGAGATCAAGGACCCATATCGATATCATTGTAAATTGCATATGCATGTCATGATGCGCAAGAACAGAAACCCTGGCAGGGTTGGAAACAGTAGGGTCTGGTGTGTGCTTAAATGCCTCAAATATATTGCAAAGCAAAGCCCAAGGGGACCTAAAATGGTGATGGCACATTAGAAACAATGCCACCTTGAGTCCTTTTAGGGCCATGTGATGCACTCCCTCCCTGACTTTCCCTCCCTGAAAGTTCTGTTGAGAAATTAAACAAGAATAAAATTAAGAAAAGGGCAGTCTTTCATGCAGCAGAAATTTCTGTCTCAGTCCAGTACAATGTGGGCATTAACGGTGTCGTTCACAGGCAGACAGCGGTGGGGATGGGCTCATTCCCGCGGCCTGGCACCCAAGCAGACAGTCAGGATACTCACAGAGCCTCAGCCACCATTCATGTAACAGCACGATCCAAAGATTACCGCACTGGTTCAGCTGTCTTGCCAACAACCACACAAATTGCTTACAGCATGTGGAAAGCATGCATGCACACTGAGCTAAAATAAGTGACCACGTGGCAGAGTTTCAAGAGGCACTCAACAACTCCATTGTGCTGTGTTTGAATGGAAGTTTTAACATAGGCTGTATATACAGTGCGTATATACACAGCAGAAATAGCTCTAATCAAAGTGTTTTAGTAGCTTCAGTTTTTTATTAGTAGCTCTACAATTATTCCACTCACACCTGGTCAGAGCAATTTCTAAATCGTCTCCTCAAGCTGTAAAAAAGGCATTTAACCAGCCCAAAGCAACAATTAATCCTTTTCCATATGTTTATCCTTTTGGACATTATAGTTAAATAAAATAAGTAAATGTGGGCAGTCCATAATTTTTTTTTTTCTCCTTTCAAATCCCAGATAAATGACTTTTTGGTTGTACTTTACGGACTCGTCTCAATTAGCAATGCAAGCCGCAAGTGTGCTCTCTCATGTGTAACTTAACTAATCAGAAGTGCAACAGTTAAGTTTAAGCTCCTCGCACAGACCCCCACCTTCTGTGACCTTTACCTGGGGCTAATAAGTGCTCTTGTGTAATTACATGCAGCAGACCCCTGCGCCGTGGCAATAAAAGCATAAGCTTATTAAAGGGCAGCCATGGTTTCTTTCAGGACCTTAAGCACTAACTTGACTCTTGCTTTTCTTCCAATAATATGGCTAGACAGTGATTCCTTTGACAGTATCCGGAGTCAGGATTCTTGTGCCAACAGTTGATCCTGTATTTCAACATATATGTGAATACAAAGGGAGGACAGTTATTATTGTCATGTTTATATATGATCTAATTCAGTTCAGTAGTCAGAATGTTAATCATTATCTTTCAGCAGCTGTATTTAACCAGCGTACAGATAAAATCATAACTACACTAAGATCAAAATCATTTTAGAAGCAATCAACCAAGAACCCCCTAACCCCAAAAACTATATTTTTTTACATTAGTTTTAAAGTTACCTTTGGACCAGATTTACCTTTATCCTAGAGCTCGTTTACCATTGGCTCCAAAGTTAGAGACAAGGCCTGAGCCAGAACCTTCAAGAATCTTTGTTAGCACAGCTCATTGAGAAACAACAACGCGAAAGAGTTAACTAATCACAGTCATCAGGGTGGAGGTGTTTATGCTCCTCAGAGACCCTGGCAGCTCAAACACAAAGCAACTGTTCAGACCATAGACTGTATAATAAAAAATGGCGGTAGACTCGGTGACGTTACCCATTGGTCTCTGAAGAGCCGTTGTGAAGCTCAGTGTGGTCGAGTCTTACACCAGTGAGTTCTATAAAAATTCACCCCCGTACAGTTTTCATGAATGCAGAATTTAGGTAAAGAAACCAAAACCTTTTTTGTACCAGGCTGTAAACATGTTTATTTCTGCTATAAAGTTGGGTATTTTAATATGTTGCCTAATGTACATTGATCCCTTCAGTAGCATGCCTTAAATGGCCATTCAGGGAACTGCAGTTTTTGTCTAAAATATATTGACAAAACAGTCTTAACACAATGTCTATTTAATACCTTATCTGGAGCTTTTAATCATATCACGTAATCTTCATCCGCAGTCATGGAGGGTGTAGATGTTTATAATTTTTCTGCTTAACTTTAGCTTTAAACTTGAGAGTTCATTTTAAACCCTAATGTAGTTGACAAAACAATCACTGTGAGGTGGTTTGTAGCTGTTCTGTGCGTTTGAAAGCTCCAGAACATTGACTAAATGGCACTGCTGTGTTGACAACTACTATTTCCATAGTAAATCATAACACCACTGGTGTCTTTGCATAGCCTGGCATTGCCAGACTAATTCACAAATGCAAATAGAAAATGAAATTGGAAATTGGAAATGAAACACCATGAGCTCAGCAGGTTCATCTGGTTCCCAGGCTAGTCTTTGCAGAAAATGAAGTGCAAAAACTAGGCTCAGAATGACAACAACAGCCAACTCCAGAGGCCGAACTCGCAGTTCAGCACCTGTTGGCCTGGTGACCCCACAGCATGGCAGTACATAGCCCATAAAAGCTAAATGGTAACACTGCTTTGTGAGGTCACCACCTGAAATGAGAAGGACACAGCAGGTACAGTCGCTGTCAGGGCAGAGCAGCTTCAAGCATCAACTGAACATGGAAAATAACCTCTCTGAGGTAAAAGAAACAACACGGTTCAGGAGGTTGAGAAATACCAACTGAATTTCTTTCAGCTCATCTCCTCACACACTCACCAGGTGAACTGCTCTTGTTGATGGAGCCTTCGGTAATGATGGGGAATTTGGAGAAGTGGGCTCTGGGGAAGAGTCTTATTGATCCGGAGCATTGTTATTGGACTTTTGTGCTGGAAATGAATTGTCTATATAACAACAGCCCTCAGGTTCATATGGAACGGGGGCTACACTGCTGAAAGAGACCTAGTAAAAATCAAACTGCAGAAACAAATGTTGAACTGTTGAAGCCATTGTGCAATTGTTTGGCTTCAGAATACTTTGACTGTTTGGAGTAATGTTAAGATTGTGGTTACTTTTCCATTTTAACATTTTTTTTTTTACCTTTTACTGTTTCTCCTAAATGAGAGAGCTTTTTCTGTTTTTGTGATGACATGAGGGACAGTAAACTGTTGCTCAAGGGCCTTTACAACTTGTAACCAATTTTACTGGCAAAACAATACAACTTGCAATATAGAAAATTTAATTACACAAAACATTCTGCCAATTAGGAGTTACTGTTGTTTTCTTTTTTGACACAATTTGTTTTTCTGTATTAAAAAAGCAAAATACACCAGCTCAGATGATGGAAGACATATTAGGCATATAAGCTAGACTAATCACCTCCCAGTTCCAGCTCAATACTTAATGCACAGACGTGAAAGTGGTAGCAATCTTCTCACTTAACTCAAGAAATCAATTAAGTGTATTTCCGACAATGTCTATTGGTCTGGTCCCTTTGAACAAAACTGTCTCAAAGAAATAATGAACAAGTTCTTGAATGAGGCCACTGATTAAGTTTTGAGTCTAACCTAGCATGCCCACATTCTCTCTTAGCACCTCTGTGGCTGTTCTGCCACAAGTTGAACTTTAACAAAGATCAAATCTAGTCTTCAGAGACTGCTGTTATTTGTAAGTGATTGTGTCAATTTTCTGGGTTCAGGCTTCATTAACCTATCTGCAGTGGTTGCTGTGGTGACAGCATGAGCATGTGCACAGTATGATAATAAATAAAACCAAAACAGAAAGCTGCAGGCAAGATGAGGAATACAGATGTAGCCTCCTGCACTCGAGGCCAGAGCATTTAGTTGCAGTGTTTAACTCCTCGGTCACATCAGGCAGAATAAGCGAGGGCGGAGGATGCTCATATGCAATCATGTTCCTGATGCAGTCTGCACTCTGGTTTTGGTATCAACATGTTTCACAAGTGGTGTAAAGAACATTTTGAACATTTTAAGGCCAAACTGCTACTTGTCAAACTCTATTTTGATTTATATTGGTTTTCAATCATCTATGAGTGCAGTTTGTGCCTGATTTGGAAAAAATCAATATCCATGAATGCTTTTTTATCGCCAAGCTTGGAGAAAAGCAGTTTGGCTTAGACTTGGTCGGCCATTCTTGACATACTGTAGCTTTGGAGATTTTCACACCTGTCCCTATCACAGCCTGAGATTTACACACAGCACTCGATATGGTCTATTTATAGTCATTTCTGTTTGCGTCCAAGTGATTCTATGGTTTGTATCAATTCTCCCAACACACTGCCAGACTGATTCACTGTGGTCAAATGAATCATCTCTCAGTTAAACCAATTCTTATTCCATTCTTCTCTTTGAAACTGTGTGTGTGTGTGTGTGTGTGTGTGTGTGTGTGTGTGTGTTGTAGACTCTGACTCACTCTTTATTTTCACCTAATACATTGTGAAATGTCCATCTGCCCAACGCTTTGGATTCCTCTGATTGTTTGCAAAGATGGTTAAGTGTTCATAAACACTCATATTCAGCCTGTTTTATACTAATGAGTGTGAGTGTATGGATCAAATCCTGCGTGACAATGTGGATGAATTAATTCTGAATCACTTCTCTGTTTCTCTTATATTCGTTATCTTCCTCTCCATACTGTAAGCACATAGAGCTTGATTTGTTTTTCAGATTAAAATTAATTTGCGTGTCATCAGCTCTGCATATTCCAAACCTCTTGAAACCACTTATCCAAGCTTGGCCATTGTTTAACAGATGACACAATACTACTATGTGGTTTTCTGCATTTTTACCCATTTTCTCCCAATTTGGAACAAGCACTGTGGTCTTTGCTACTGCTACTCCCACTCAGTGCCGGACAGGGCAGGGCAGGGTGGAAAGCTTTGTATCTTAGTTTTATTAAGTTATACTTCTCATAGTTTCTCTTTCTTGGCCTCTTCTCTCTGTCAGTGTATTTTTTCCAGGTCCTTACACACTTGGACAGGATTCTAAAGGAAGAATTCAGGGTTTTACAATAAATTATTTTTTACTTTTCATCCTTTCTGTTAAATATGCATGATTTCTTTTTAATTAGCTGTCAGAATATAGTAATTCTACAAAATAAAGGTATATATGTGACTCCATTTGCATTATTGCATCAATGAGCTATTGGCCCCTGTTGACCACCAGGCCCCTTTCTCCTACTTTCTTCTTGTAGATTTACCCTGTTGCCTTCAAATGCCAATGTATAGTGCACACAGTAGATTACACACAGCAGCTTATTTATATTCTTTTAGGGCGCTATATTATCTCAATTTTCCCCAAATGTTCTATGTGTTCTATGTTGGTTAAATTGTTATAAATTGATTTAATACAAATTTGCCATCTAGTGGTAAAGTTTCAGATTGCAACTAACTAAACATCCGTATTTGACGACTGGGAATGAGAATGGGCTGTGAAGTGTGGAGAAACTACAGTGGCTGTGAAACGTACATACGAACACAAAAGGCCAGTGTTTGGTTTGTCCGTTCTGGCTACTTTAGAAACATGGCAGAGTCCATGGAAGGCGACCTGCGGCGTCTGTGAATATAAATGGCTCATTATAAGGTGACGAAAACACAGCAATTCTTATTTTCAGGTGATTATACACTAATGAAAACATACATATTCCATTTCTGCACATAGATCCTGTAAATGTTACACACGGGACCTTTAAAAGTGAGATTTTTTCTTCACTTTTAAAGGTCACTGGGTAATAATGCAGGAACCACATTAAGTCTCTTTTATTTCAGTGGGTATTATACCTTTAGGGTGTATATTCCCAAACAAATTTGCAATTCATGATATTACCACAAACCAATTGACACACAGTGAACCTGGCACCCACAGAGCCCCTGAGGGTCTGGGGCTCTGGGGCAGTTGCCCACTTTGTCCTGTTGGTAATGCAGCCTTGGCAGAGCCTGAAAGAAGTGAGTTGAAGTGAGTTGGCTCAAAGATTCAATTTTCCATTAACTTCCTAACCTCTTAGGGCAGAGGGCACCACATTTAGACTGTGAAGAATCACTGCGACCAGACTCTTAACAGATCAAACACAGAAAGCAACCCTGGCAAAACTACTACTAACTACAAAACTATAACCATATATAATAATCAATATTATTATTATTTACAAACCACATTTCTAAACAAGGTTACAAAGTGCTTTGTCATTAAATAAAGTATTTATTTAATCATTCTTGGTATTGTAAAGTAAACTGATACTACACTTCTTGGACAGGATGCTATCCCTCAAACTCTACAGTGTTGTATTCTATACTGTATACTATCTGTCAGTGCAGGAATTTAACATTTAAAACATCTTTCCAATGTTACAATATGGCACCAGTACCAAACCATAAAGATTATATAACTGTACAGAAGTAAGTGTCCTAGCAGGCTTTTAGTGCATGGCTTATTTTACTTTAAAGGGAACCTGGCAGACAAAGCCAAGAGATGTGACACTGTGATGCAGCCAACCACAACAAATATATAAAACAAGTAGGTCTAAAACCACAAGCAGCAGCATGCTTAACAATATTAAAATCATCAGCAGTTAAATGGATATGTTGGAGAATGCTATATCTAAGTATCTGCAGGAGATTGCAAACTAATCATACAAATGCATATAGTTTGTGCTATTTGGGCATGCTCACTTCAACACTAACTTAAAAACAACTCCCCTTTGACTTTGGTAAAGTTAGACCCTTGCCAATCCTTGCTGTTGCACACAAAACCGCAATCAGCAAATCTGGCTCTTGAGACTAGCTGGTAACTGTTTTCATCGGAACTGCAACACAAAATTGAGTTGTGCTGAATTAACTGGCTGCTTTGTATGTTTATTTTTCCAAATTTCCTGTGCTATGACTGAAGTAGTGCATTATTTATGCTTCCCAAGTTCAAATACCACACAGTCCCTGAAGTCATTATCTACTGAATGAGACATGTACCAAATGACGCCACTCCTGACTGCATATGCAAGGCATTATCATTTTATGATTATAGTTCTCCTGATGTTAGGCTGTGGCTTTGAGATGGAAAAAGGTCACATGTCAGGTCTCCTCTATGCTTTGAGAAATACTTTTATCATTCATATTTTTACTCTCTTTAAATGTATATTCATTCTGCACACAATTCTGTTTATACTTGGTAAAACATTTGTCAATTTGTTATACTATATTGATTTGTTATATTCGCAGTAAGTATTCCAGTGAAAACATTCTTCAGTGGCTTCCCTTTACAATAACAAGAATCATTAGATAAATGGAGGATATTATGCTACAAATGAACTCTATTAAAATTAAGACAACCATTTGGTTACCGGGGATTTATCTCAAAGCTGCTACCAATTTAACTTCAAAAGTTCCTTCATACAAAGTCTCAGTGAAGGTCCCTTCAGTCATTGTTGTGTCTTTTATGTCAGTAATTTTGTAGTTAAATTGTTGAAGTCACCACTGGACAGAGTACAAGGCACATTGTGCCTCTGATCACTCTGACGAAGACAAGTGACGCAGGACTACTTCAGCTGCAGCCAAGCTTCAAAATCTCTTAATGAAGAGGTTTCTGGGGTTTTTGCTCTTAAATGCCTGATATTTCTTCCATAGCTATGTTAATTTAGTAGATCTGTCTTTATAAAATAGAGTTATCTTGTTAAATTTATTGTGCAATATGCTGAGAACTACTGGAGCAATCAACAAGCATCCGGTTTCCATTCAGTTTGCCCCCCAGTTAATTTTGGTGTGATACATTTTCTGTTACATACATCATAAGAAAAACAACCCAGTGTCACCCACAGATAAAACTGCTGCCCTGGTAAAGTGCGGATTGGGATGTAATGAAAATGCAAATTAAATTAATTATTTTGTAATAATTGAAATAATGTAACTGGAGATATGACATAAATTATGCGTTATGCCTGGTAATTGGCTTTAAATGGGTTTTGTTTCTGAACTCGGAATATGAGTAAGTGGTGGTATAACATAATATAAAGTACAAAATATAAATCATATCATCCTAAAAAGGCTTGATAATTGAGATAAAGATTTCATGGGTGTTAAAGCACAGAGTCGTTTATCACAAGCCGTACAGACAGTGCTTGTCAAACTCATGTCAAAGCAATTCCTGCCTCAACATTTAGAAATAGAAAAAAGAAATTGTAACATTACATTCCATCCATCTGTTTTCTTTCGCTTTTCCGGGGTCGGGTCGCGGTGGCAGCAGGCTAAGCGGGGGATTCCAGATGTCCCTCTCCCTAGCAACATTTTCCATCTCCTCCTGGGGGATTCCGAGGTGTTCCCAGGCCAGATGAGATTTGTAATCCCTCCCGTGCTCCAATTATGAGGGTATCACACTGCTCAGCCTCCCTGGGAGAGGGTGCTGTAACGGAGGCTCTGACCAACTGTCGAGCATCACATAATAAAATAAAAACTATGACCAGTAACTTCCTCCTCCGCTGGTTAACTAGCAACTACTCAGAGAAAAGTAATAACTCTGCAAATAACCCCCTGTAAATTGCTCAATTTTTGCTTTTAATCGTTTTTGTACGGATTAAACAAATGATATATAAAGTGTTAATTTGTAAGTTTTACAGCCTGGACACACAGCCCGCATGAGCAGTGAGAACTGCTGCAGCTCGTACGACTGTGGACTGCCAGCCCTATCTTTCTACATTAAATTTTGCACTGCCTTTGTGCTAAGCTAAGCTAGGTGGATGCTAGTGGTAGCTTTACATTCAATGTTCTCTTCTAATTCCCCGCCAGAAAGCCAACAAGCACATCTTCCTAAATGTAGAAGCTTTTGCTTTAATGCTAAGCTAGCGACTGTAAGTGGCTGTTTAAAGATTGATATCTTAAAGAACAAAATGTGCAACTGTGTGTTCAGACTGAAGTCATTGCTCCTGTAGAGCATATAAATGAAGTCCAGTGGCTGTGTTTCATTGCAGTTTTATGTGGGTGAATCATTTTTGGCATCTGAGGATTTGCCAATAAACATTATACGGCACTTGGAAAGACAGTGCCACGCCACAAACAGAAAGCTTAATTTTCTCTGAAAAAGCAGAAATGTGAATGCATTTAATTTCTTATTAGTCTCCACAGAAATAATGACGAAACACCCACTGTCCTAAATCCAGTTTTTTTCTGGCGAATGGACAAGTTCACATGAGGTTCACTGTGGTGAAGTATTCCCTGTTTCTCAGAGATCAATCAAGTCACACATGTGCGCGAACACAGTGCCAGTACAAGTCCGTGCTTTGCTGTCTATTAGTCAGAACTGTCTCTATTTTACACAGTGAGTCAAAGGATATGAGCTAGCCTGAAAAGCAACAGCTGGAGCCTGCCAGTGGCTGTAGGGAAGAAGACCATGATTTGAAACAGACAAGAACTTGGAAACTTTCTGGCAAAAGCTCTCTATAGCTCTCATAGACTGCTATATTTTTCAAGTTTTCAAATAAAAATCCATATCTGACATATATTTGACATCTTGAAAAATGTCTTTGAACAGCAATATAAAAAACTCTTTTCATCTTTTGATTCATAAAACACCGCAGCGGTTCCACCTTCAGGAAAGTTTGGGGCAAAAGGTTAAACGTTTCAGTTGATCCAAACCTCAGGACATCAAAAAACGGTGAACAAAAAATTTTCAAATAAATTCATGTAGTCTTATTATGAGCAATAGTATTTTTCTCCAGTGTTTTTGTCCTGTGTGGTTGGTGGCTCTATCATGTCTAAACTTTATCCTCAGTTGCCAAAAAAATGTTATCTGAAAATTTACCACATCAAGATTCAATAACATTTAAGAAAACATCTGTTATCAACATGTGAGACAAATTAGAAGAAAAATATAATAAAAAAAAAAAAACTAATGGCAATGATGTTATATCAAGCAAGGAGAATTTTGTTTACAGCTGTCAGAGACAACTAATTACCAGTCAGAAACCATGTTAATGAATGAAGTTATGTTCAAATGAATTGATGAATGAAGACAAAATGACATACCAAGAAACATCTTATTTTAATCCTGCACATCTCCCAGGGACAATAATTACTCACTAAAAGAATCATGGAGTTAAAGTTAATCTTGCAATCAACATCCCCAGAGTGGAAATGGCTTATAGACATCACAGAGGAAGAGATCGAAAGTGGATCCACATTAGTACATTAGGTTCACATGAGGTTCATGCACAGTAGAACCACAGCAAAAGAGCACATTTTATATATTACACAATTTATTATAAAATGTAAACATGTTGCTTTTTACCCTAAGGGACCTGTATCTCCACCCAGAAGGGCGACTCTGCCTGCCTTTTGTCCTGTGTGGCTGGTGGCTCTATCATGTCTAAACTTTATCCTCAGTTACCAAAACAATTTACCACATCAGAATTCAATAACATTTAAGAAAACATCTATTATAAATCAACATTTAAGACAAACCAGAAGAAAAATATAATGAAATTGAATAATGTTTAGAAAAGAACTAATGGTGCTATATCAAGCAAGGAAAACATTGTTTACAGCTGTCATGCCAAGAAACATCCTATTTTAATCCCGCACATCTCCCAGGGACAGTAATTACTGTTTTAAAAAAACAGATTACTGAAAGAATCATAGAGTAAAAGTTAATCTCGCAGTAAACATCCCCAGAGTGGAAATGGCTTGTAAACATCACAGAGGAAGCAATCAAAAGTGGATCCACATTAGCACATTAGGTTCACATGAGGTTCATACACTATAGAACCACAGCAAAAGAACACATTACATATATTACACTATTTTCTAGAGTAAAACTGAATTACCAGCCATTCTGAAATGTCTTTTGTAATGACACGGACATTGAGTGTGCAGACAAATGGATTTGTTCTTGGGCCATTATCTCAAGCTGAAATGAAATAACTTTATTAGAGTGGGAGGCATACTGTATGCCTGGGTTGCTGGAGCAGGAGAAAATAGACACAAAGAAAAGAAAGGAATAAAAAAAGAAATATGGATGGAATAAATTTGGTGGACGTAAATATAATGCAAACAGCATTAAGCATTGTGAAAAATATAGAATATGTGCAATAATTAAATAGAGGAAATGTGTGAAAAAAGCATGTATGCTATGTGTTAACATTATGCATATTATGCACAATCTGGAGAATCTATAATATAATTTTTTTTTTTTTTTAATTATAATTTTTCGGATTCACACTGTATAACATTATACAAAAATATTCAATATATAAATATGGCTATAAAAACCATTAAGGGATCTGAAATACACACACAAACAGGCAGATATTGTAATAAATTAATATTGACAACACACGTTTTCATCAATAATTGTGTGGAAAGGGAGAAACATGAAGAATACATTTTAAAATTAGCCCTACTAAGAAAATCTTTTTGGATGAAGCCGACATTCCTGCTATAATATACATTGACGCAAAGCTGAGGAAGATTAGTTCAACAGAAATGTAAAAAGGAAGAGTTTGGTAGTTGCTCACTGAGGCTTTACTTTACACAGTGATGCTTTGAGCTAAATGCTTAAGTCAACATGCTAATATGCTAACAGTGACAAGGCTAAGATTGTGATGTTTAGCTTGCTAACATTTGCTAATTAGCATGAAACACAGAGTACAGCTGAGGCCGATGGAAATGTCATTAGTTCTGCAGGTATTGTTGATGATGCTGATTACTGCGCCATAGGAAAAGTCAGGGATAAAGTTTAGTTCATTCCTTTATTGTCCCTTGAGGGGAAATTTGATTCACAGTAGAGGGGAAAAACCATAAACACGGGACAATAGTCTCAATCATTACTGTGCAAAGTATCTGTTTGTTTAAAGTACTCAAACAATTAGAATGGTATCCATCATAAAGGTCAAGCTCAGGTTCAGTGCAAGTTAAAGGCATTTATTGCCCTTGGAACAAAGAAAAATCTAATGGAAAATAATCCAATAGATGTTGAGACATTTCAGTCTTGACCAAAGTGGTGGAGTGACTGAGAGTCCATGGAGATAGCATGGTTAAAACAATAAATTTATTGCAGTGCACATGCTCAGTTTTTCTAGTTAGCTGAGCAGGAGGGTGGCTAAAAAGACCACTTTGCAGGCATTTGTAAAAATGCTGCCTGTTTGAGATGTTCGACCAACATCTGCAAAGCTGGATTGTGCTAAAAGATCTGGAGAAATCCAAAAACCTGATCCAACACATCTGTTATTATGGAAACAAGGTATATGCTTTGTTATGCATACTACAGTTACGTAAGCCTGGTGTAAAGGCTGGAAAGGGTCCAGGCATTCTGTTAGGATTAACACTAAACCAACAGGATGGCCAACATTTATCACAGCTGTAAGACGAGGGATCCTCACACTTATGCATTAGCTCTGTCTCACCACAGCAGAGAGACAGTTTTATGCACAAAAATGATAGGAGAGTTGCCTCCATAGATACAAAGGAAAATTCGCTTTACAGATACATAGTTTGAGGCTCCTCAGACAGGCCCATGCATCTTCAACATTGGTCTGTCTCCCTGCTGTATTATCTAAATCCTTGTTGGCCCACAATCTGTCAGAAAATACAATAAATTCGCTGACTAGGAGAAACAACTGATAATGAAAAGGGATAAGAATGAATATTGGAATTTCCCTCTGTGTTACATTTTACAAGGTCTGAGTTGCTGCACAAACAAACTCTTAAAAGTCCACATGATGTATGATGTCACTGTCCCTCCTGTAGTCACTGGGTATGCTGGGCCATCATGTCTTTGGCTTTGGACTGAGCTACAGACTGCCAGAGGGTATTGAATGGTGTCTGGATATAATCTGAGACCAACTGTGACATAAGGACTTAAAATTAGTAATGCTGTAAGAAGTGCAGCCAAAAACATTTTCACAGAGTTATGTCTAATTGAGTGAGACTGGGCGAGCGTGGCCTAAATTTCATCAGACATTTCACAATATACAGACCACTCTAAGTACTGGCATAAATTGGTAAATTCTCCATTCATCCAAAAATCAATGATACATGTATGTATATGTTTTTATTCCAGATTTGTTTCTCATAATTTTAATACTTTCA
This sequence comes from Morone saxatilis, assembly GCF_004916995.1. Taxonomy (NCBI): domain Eukaryota; kingdom Metazoa; phylum Chordata; class Actinopteri; family Moronidae; genus Morone; species Morone saxatilis. Next base: position 5,457,668 of record NW_023339663.1, read on the forward strand.
TTTTATGTCATACCAATTCTTTTGAAACAATGACCCGTATCATATGTTACATGAAAATAGTGATATACTGTATATATATATATATTGTTTATGTATAGTAATGTGTCTTATGGCTCAACCTACATAATATTTTTTTTCATTTAAGTGTGCCACAATGCTATGACAGAGATTCTGGAGATAAAAAACAACCTTCAGATAAAACAGATTGATGCCATTCATTTTTTTACCTGTCCAGGACTCTAGCCCGGACAGGTAAAAAGAACCCGACATTGTTGGCAGTTCAGTAAATATCATCTTTGTGAAGTTTATAATGCCCAAGTTCAGTTAACACTGTGTCAAAAAGGTGTTGATTCAACTCTAAAGCCTGACATATACTTGCTGTTTAATCACAGGTTTCCATGGTTTTCATTTCTGAGGATGTGCACAACAGTCTGTCCAGACGGACTCATGAGGCAGCCATCATGCAAACGCGTATTTAAAAGTAAGTCAGTCTAAGGTACTTTGCAGGCCATAGTTTGTGACCTCTCTGCTGGACCATTGTATCAGATGGTATTACAGTGGACAAATCACTGATGTGGATTTTGTTATGTTCGCACAATTTTAAATACAGTTCAGTTTTGTTTTATTTGTGTAGCACCAAATGTTATTTTCAGTGAGGCAGTCAGAGTTAGGGGCGTCCTGAGGTCAGAGCAGGCAGGCAGTCAGTTACAGGAAGTTAAGCTGCAAGTGACTGTACAGCTAGTTGGTGAGTCACAATAAACAGATTTAAACTGTTTAAAATCTTGGATTTTGTATCTTTTGGGAAACTGTGACATTATTACACTTTTCATTTAGAGCCAGAACATACTCCTTGTACATTTATTTACAGAGACCAAACAATTCCCACCATGAGCAAGCACTTGGCGACAGCAGCAAGGAAAAACTTCCTTTTTTCGAGACAGAAACGTCAAGCAGAACTGGGCTCTAGGTGGTCTGCCTCGACCAGTTGTTTGATTTAGAGAGAGAGGGGGATTAAAAGAGAGACATAGAGATGCACAGCAACAACAATTGTAACAATAACAACTATGATAATAATAGACAGATGACTAATAATAATAATAGCATGCCTGTCAGCTCTAACCAGTCCTGTTGTTCCCTTTCTGATCAGCAGTAGGCCTCAGTTGTTTCCCACCATTCCCCAGTCATCACCTGCCAGCCCACCTGTTCCTTATTCCCTGTAATCAGGCACCTAGTATATACATACCTGCCCATAAACACTAGCTCTATGCCTGATTGCTCAATCTATGCCATTGTGCTTCAGCCAGCCTTCCATGTCCTTCCTGCTTGTTTGTTAAGTTTTGATCTCTGCCTGTTTTATCCGCCTGCCTGCTCCCATTTGGTCTCGTTTACCTTTGCTGACTGCCGGCTTCTGTCCTGAAAATAGACCAAATAAACCCCACTTTAATTTCCCCCTACTCTACCTTTGTGCTCTGCTTCGCGACACAACACTTACCAGAGCTGTGACAGTAAGTGGATCCATTAATGATCATGCTGTCTCATATGAACCCAGTAACAAGGTTTCTATTAACATAATACAGTTCAGTGCAGAAGTCACTCTTAGTCTGGTCCCAAACATGGAACTTAAATAAACCTTTTTTTCGGCAATCACAGAAAAAACTCTTTGAGCCAGATTGCTGAATCAGAAGCAGAGGTTTGCCAAACTGGAATCTAATCCCAACTTGGTCAATTACGCTCAAAGTTGGACGCACTTTATCGCAAATTAGGTTGTTAAATGTTGGTATTGTATTGTTAAATACAAATTTCATCCAATATACAGACTCAGAGGAAAAAAACAGATGCCTCAGCAGCTCACACAGCAGAGAAGGAGTGAGAGAAATAAAATGTCTGGATTGTGTGCGTTTTGCGTTCCGGCTTTAGTGGAAAAAGAGGGAGGTCGCTAACAACTCTTTGTTTTTTTTTTGTTTTTTTTGTTAATGAGACTGTCCTATGTGAGTAGGTGGAGTTCTCATCTTCCAAATTACTTAATTTAAATGTAAGAGTGCCACAAACCTTAACAAAACATAGTGACACACCCTAAACCGAACATGACTTCATTTTCTGTCTTTTTTTCATTTGACGCCACATTGAAATTCCCTCTGCAGCATAATGTCACAGGACAGCCACTGTTCTGCTGCTCCAGGCTGCCACTCTGCTCTCTGACAGCATATTCCCTTTTTAGTGGAGTTAGCGCTGCAGGTTTATAATAAAACTGCACTTGCACACATGCCAGTGCATCTTATTCCTGCCGGAGTAGAGGATAACTTTCGTAATTGTGAAATCTTTCAGAAGCTAGAGAGCAGCAATGACACTGAGACAAGGACATGGTGACAGACGTCAAATTATGTCCTTTCAATTTCTCAGTGTTATTACTGAGGTGAGATACAGATGTGATGAGCAGTGAAGCATTTCTCCACATCATAAATCAGACTGATGCACATTGCAGACCTTGGTTTATGTAAGGCTTATGTAACATAGTCATCCAATTTCTGATTTTGTATTATAATAAGGTATTCTATTTTCTGAATAAATTGGATATATAAACCTACTTTTAACAATGAGTTCACCACTTAAAACTTGTTCTGCTCAAGATTAATTTATGCAGGTCACAACCCTGAATAATCACTCATGCAGTGGAAAAATGAGTGCAAGATTCAGAGGTGGGTGATGGCGTGTAACGTTGCTGCTGTTTCCACTGGAAAGATATGCACACATTGAGTGGAATTGTGGGTTTAGCTAATTACATCACTCTTAACATGTTAGTTCTTGAGATATAAGATCACATTTAAAAACACCCTTACCCTTGGGGGATTGGCCTTAAGCCTCCTGGAAAAAAGTGCATCATTACATTTGAATGGCATTTCTTGGATCACCATATTAAAATGTGCCTTCCTCTTTAAACACTGCTCCCATACTGTTCCAGGAATATATTTCACAACATGTCTTTTATTTCCAGAGTAAGTACAGTTATTATCAGCGTATGTATAGTAAAAGATCTTGGCAAATTATAGGTCTAAGCTGTAACAAAGGTTTTCCGCTCTCATTACTCAACAGGTGATCATTACATGTATTTTTATTGCCTTTGAACTGAACTGGACTTGTCAGTTGATGCCAGCAGGCCACTGAAAAACAGGTGGTCAGTGTGGAAGCTTCCACAGTGACAAAGTTTTCATGGCCCCCGAATTCAACTTTGCAGTCTACGGGCGGCTAACTGCACTCGCCAGACATATGCTTCATTCCTGGTATTAGATAATGACTTGCACACATTGTCGTATTGTTCATAAAACGCTGAACAGTTGCAGATAAAAAAAAGCTATTTTAAATTCCATTCAAATTGTATTTTTAGATATGTTTCAACAGGGATACTGTGGAGGGTAAAGTGGACAAAAGTCGGGTTTATCTCCACTTTAAAGAGTAGATATTTCTAACAGTGAATGACTGATATACTTTTGTACGAGCCTATATTATAGGCAGCGGTGGAAGAAGCATTCAAATTCTTTACTTAAGTAAAAAATGGCAATACTGCTTTCCCGACCTGAATTGAAAATATTATTTAAACACAGGTATGATCAGCAAAATGTACCCTATAAGTATAAAAAGCAACAGCACTCAACAGCAGAATGATCCCTTTTATAGTTCTCACATTATACTATCAGATCATTATCATTGATGTCTGAATCTGCAGCATTTTAATGTCGTAGCAGGTTGAGGTGGAACCAATTTGAACTACTTGATATAGCCTGTTATAGCCTGAAGTTAAATCTATAACAGTGCATCATATTTTGCAAGCTCACCTCATGTAGTGTATGAAAAAACGTAATCTGTAAAGATACTAGTAATATCTGACCGATAAATGTACATAAAGAAACTTTAAAAATGTAAATACTGAAGCAAATAGTACTTTTTATAGTACAGTGCTTGAGTACTTGTGCATATTGTAATGTAATTCAGTAATGTAATTAGCCCCTAATGGTCATTTTGAGGATGCTTGTGTGCATCATTTATATACTGACTACATTATATTGATAAGTAAAAGTCATCATTATGCAGAATGGCCAATTTCACAATAATGTGTATTATATTATTGGGTTATAAATAGTAATGTATTATGTGTAAGCATGTTGCAGCTGGTAAAGATGGGGGATTTCAACTGATTACTGTATCTTCCAGTAATCTATTACATCATAATTTACTGATATTTTGTAGTAATAGGCTTATCTAAATCTCTAGTAAGAAGAAAGTAACTATAAAGTTAAGCTGTTAAATAAATTAACCAATTAAATTATACTTAAGTAGACTACAGTAGGCCTACTTGAGGTAAATGTTAATATCCCACCACTGGTTTCAAGCTTTTTATAGGACTACATGGCCACTTGTGTATTTCTCAGCAGTCTAATAACTTTTTTTTAACCATCCACGCCAGCTTGTCACGGTTATGTGAATTAACACAAACTCGGTCTTTCCTGGTTTGAGGCTCCAACAGCTTGGCCCCGCTGGCTGCCTCCCTCAGACTGAATGCAGCCTTTTAAGTGACGGAGGGGTTGTAATTTGAGAGTAGCACGGAGGTATTATTAGCCAAAAGCCGGAGCGCGGCACTTGAGACATCCAGATGTTGCGTTTGAGGCACCAAGTGAAGTCGGGTGTGCAGCTGCTTTTTCACGCTGAAAAACAAACTTTCATACATTGCTTTTCCCGTTCGCCAAACAGTGATGAAGGCTGGCAGGCTCGATTAAAGGAAGAGGAGTGAAGCTGTTTCAAAAAAAAAAAAAAAAAAAACATTTTCACACCACTTTTATCTGTTCTGGACAAAGAGGATATTGAAGAGGACGTGAAAGCAACAACAAAGCCTCAGCTAACTGCGCACTTCTGGACCTTTATTGATTGATTGAAATGTTTTTCTTTCTACGCCCAATTGGAATTAAATAGTCCACCAGGCTTTACTTGAAATAACGTTTTTAAAAACTAATATTTCCTATTTTGTGAGTGTGTGTGGACAACTTGGGTGCATCATGGCTTTCCTTCACTTGCTCCTGTGCGCCTGGATGTTGCCAGTGCCGGCGTGTGGAGCGTTTTTCGCCGGCCCGCTACATCCGGAGATGTCCAACGGCACTTTCCATCATTACTTCGTGCCGGACGGAGACTACGAGGACAACGACGACCCGGAGAAGTGCCAGATGCTCTTCAAGATGACCGACGAGCGAAAGTGCGGTCTCGACGAGGACCAGGACGCCGTCATACGGGACGACTTCACCATCATCAAGAGGCAGATCGAGGACTCGGCCAGGGTGCTGGAGGGGATCGGGAAGAGCATCTCGTACGACCTGGACGGGGAGGACAGCTACGGGAAGTATTTGCGCAGGGAGACGGCGCAGATAAGCGAGGCGTTCACGAACTCGGAGAAATCTCTGCTGGAGCTGGAGGTGAAGTTCAAGCAGAGCCAGGAGAGCGAGCTGAGAGAGGAGCACCGGCTCAACGACGACTTTCTGAACATGATAGTGCACACGAGGGACGTCCTGAAGGACACGTTGGACATTTCTCTGGGACTGAAGGACAAACACGAGCTCCTGTCTCTGATCATCCGCAGCCACGGCACGAGACTGAGCAGACTGAAGAACGAGTACATGAAGCTCTGAGAGAAAATAGTTCCTGCTCGTCTCATGACAGTACTGTTTTTATTTTTCTTATGGTGGAGTGTGACCATGAGGCAGAGGGAGGCAGGGGTGAGACATCATATCAGGGATAACCCCCCAGAAGTTTAACTTAAAGTATATAAAAGAAAACTTTTCCTGTTTAACTCTAGAGCAGTGGTTCCCTACTTGTGGGTCAGATGAAGATTAATATGATTTTTCTTATAAAATACTCGCCTTTTTGATGTATATGCAAATTAAATTCAACAATCTGAGCAGTCTGGAAGGGAATGTGCTCAAAACTTATGGACACATGAGACCAAAAAAGTTTGGGAGCCACCGCTCTGGGCTTGCAGATAGTTTTGTTTGAGTTTGCCCAGGTTTAGTTGTAAAGAGGGCAACTGCTCCGAAGCCCCAGACCCCCTGGGCCCCCAAAAGCCCCACATTCACTATGTATCAGTTGTTTTTTTTTAAAGAATTTGGTTATTTGCTAATTCTTTTGCAAGTTTACTCGACTAAAGTACAATACATGATGGGTCTGGCATTAATACCTGATCTCACGGCCCTGTTTGTAAAGGGGCCTTGTGTCAGAATCAGTTTTAAGACCTTCATTAATTTGGTCTATATTGTACCAAGTTCCCTTTGAACTCACTTAGTATCAAGATAACACATTGATCACATACAATTTCTAATGTTCCTTGACAACAAAGCTCTTCTAACATTTTCAATTAACAGTAAAAGCTTATTGAACTCACTTCCAACAAATAAAAATCGAATGATGTGAGACACAGAAACTGCGCCATTTACATCCACTGCATGGCAGAAATCTCCAAGAGGGATATATAAAAACCTAGTTATATTAATCCATTGCTACGTACTGCTATTAGTGAGTAAGAAAATGTCTTTTGAGCTTCTGTTGGACTTTATCTGACCAATAATCCTACTTTTTATAGAAAGACCATAAGGGGTGGCAATATAGATAATACCCCCTTTCACAGGATATGCAGTTTTTATGACAATATTCTGAAACTTTTTCTGGATAAAAGCCATCTGAGAAATTGTTAATGGATAAAATAACCAGAAAGGAAACTGCTTTTGGCTGATCCAGCAAACTAAATACCTAATAAATCAAAGTACTTCATCATATTGATGCAAAATATCATACAAATAAAAATCCAGTATTGCCATAATGTGTTTTTTGCTCAGTGATTTGCAAATCAGCCAGAGATGTTAAAGAGATAGCTACCACAGATATGGCAAACTCTCCATCTGCAGAAATTGTCATATTGCCCTCTCTTAGAGACCATTGTCATCAAATAAAAACACACACTAGTGGTTACATCACTATGTTTGAAAATGGCTAAATACATATCAGAGCAAATGTATGGCTATAATGTTAGATAAACACTATCCGTCCAATAATCAATTAACCAAAACTGCCTCTTTTTTTCTTGGTATATGGTCATTTTTGGTTAGTGCATTGAGGTGTGTGTGTGTGTGTG
>NW_023339663.1:5464882-5466549 GCF_004916995.1 Morone saxatilis
TGTGTGTGTGCGCTTGTGTGTGTGGGTGTATAAAACAACGGCTTCCAACATGAGTCAGCCTATCAAAAAAGTGAGAACTATCAGCTTTCAAAACATGAATACTGTTGTCAGATGAAGGGTTTTCCAAAACTCATGCAGTCCACTATCAGCCGAAAAATGCTGTGTTTGGTTTGATTTTGACCCCAAAAGTTGAATAAATTAGTTTTGGAAAACTCTTCATACAGCAGTGAAGCAGCTGGCAGGGTGGACCTCATGTAGCCTAGTAGCCTGGTTGAAAGCTCCTAACCAGAGCAATGCTATCGTTGCTCTTCTCTGACACGAATGTTTCTAGGATTATCAAGAATGTTTACATATGGACACCAATCTGTTGTATTTTTTTGCTTTATAGGCTAGCACACTTTGCACAATTCTTTACTGTCCCGGTGCTAAAGGTTGTGACATGGTTTAAAATGCAAGGCCTTTACTGTGCTGTTTTGCACAGGCAGTATAATCTTGGAAAATGTACAGTGTATTATTAGTAAGTAAGTAAATACTGTGAGTGCCAATATCTTTATTACAGATCACCCTAATATGTATTCATTGTTTATATAAAGTTTTGAAATAGAGCAGCATATATCTATTCGTGTTCGCCATTAAGATATGTGGTGAGATATGTAATACTTTGACGGTTAAGACTGCAGGCAGCACTCATGGACTTCAATGTCGAACGATAATCTGTGTGACAACATTCTTAACGGATTGTGTTGTGTCTTCTCAAATAAAGAGTTGGTGTTTGAAGTACAGTGTTGTTGCAAGGACATGTTTTTTTATGACAGAAACGATCCATTTTATGAGATAATGCCCATACAACGTGTTGTGATTTGGTCAAGAGTTGCAACTTGGGTCAAACATAAATCCTTTCCGCTATTATTGGTCTCTTCTAGTAGTTAATAATGTAAAATTAAGAGTAAACCATTCCTTATGTTGCCGGGAATCCCATGGAGCTGCATTCAGGAGACTTTTGTATTTAGCAGGCCTCACAATGTGGCAGTAGCGCTATAATCATTTGGACTGCATACTGTATTGACACGTGCTTTAAAATTACAAAGTTGCTCTCCATGTTTGCTTTACAAGGTTTGAGGTCTGCTGTTAATTATACACACAGGCAGTGCCCCCCCTGAGTGCTTTGAAGGAACAGGCTGGTTATTGGTATTTATGAGCAACAGAGATGTAAGGAAGTTGTGTTGATGGTGTTTTGAGTGGTGCGGTGGGCCTCACAAACAACTGCATTCTGCTCCAGTCTGCTGAAAACAAATTTAATACTTCAGCCTTTTAACGTTGTGAATAAGGTTGAGTGAACACTTTAAGGCTTTGAGTGGAAGGAATTAAAATGTCACAAGTATCCACAACTTGTTCGAATGCCAACTGACGTAAATCACGTAACACTGCAAAGTACAGTAGGACAGTTTCTCTTGTGGTTCCACACAGTCAATAGATACTTTGAACTCACTGATTACACTCACAATGAGGCAACACAAAGGACACACAGCCCCAAAAACCTTTAGCCCACATTGTATGTTTCCATGAGAGGGGAAATCCCTGGTTTTCTCATTTAGGTAAACAGACTATTGGCATCATCTGTAGGAAAAAAAACATTAATGTAGCATTTTATCAGAATCAGAATCAGA
>NW_023339663.1:5466649-5469336 GCF_004916995.1 Morone saxatilis
GTCCAGCTTATTATTAAAGTACACAATCAACATCAACATGTATCAACAATACAGCTACCATGAGACTCAAACTATCATCCTTAGAGGAAATATAGAGTATTTTATATTTAGTACTTTTATTGTACTAACCTTTAGTTTATCTGAGATGAATAACTTCATTGAATTTATTATGCAAGTTTAAAGATCCCCTCCAGGCATGTATTATGACATGCCTGGTTGGAACAATAATGTGTGTGTTGTTTTTTTGAGTATCATTTCCACATTAAAATCCTTAAAAAGGAAACTACTTCTTCTACCTAATTATAAATCCCAGAATCTATGAACATGGAAATTCTGTTCATTTCTGAAGTTTTCCTACTGGACATAAGATGTCTCCTACTTCACTGTAAAGTCCATTCTCTGTGTATGTGCACTGGTGGCTATAAGTTTCTACATCAGATGGGTATAAATTACATACTGGACCAGGATTGACTTCCATATTATTTGTGATGTCACAAATGATGTTCGTAAGCCCCGCCCCTTAAAAATCTGATTTTCAATGAGCGCAGAGAAACTTTCCACTTTCTGACAGTATATATCTATATATCTTCAGCACATACTGTATTGTATTTTTATAAAGCTCAAAGTCCACTATACGTTACAACTAACTAGTGTTACTGTCGTTGTTGTTAAATAACACGTGTGCACTGATGTCAGTTGCATCAGGGTGACTGATCATAATCGTAACTTACCCTTTGAATCTCGGGTCTGAAACCCTGTGAGCGTGTGTGATCCTGGGTTAATAATTGCAAAATGAAGCTTTTAAAATCTCAACTCAGGTGTTGGCAGGTGTCACTTGGATTGAACACTGTACTACACTTCTACTGGGTACTAGTCATCTTCCCTGAACCTGCAAAGGACGTAGAAAGTGAAAGAGGTATGACTGAACACAGATCACTTACATGACTTTAATTATGGATTAATGTGTGAATGAGCTTCTTGGTTAATTGAACAATGGTTTGGCCTCTAAAATGTAAGAAAATTATGAAAAATGCTGGACACAATTTTCCAAAGCCCAAGATGATGATGATTTTGTCCAACTATTGGTCCAAAACCCAAAGATCTTTAATTTACTGTCTAAAAGGACAAAATAAAGCAGCAAATCCTCACATTTTAGAGCCAGGAAGCAACAATTGTTTGGTTAATCAAGATACTAAAATAATCCTTTGTCATTCAACTAATTTATTAACTGACTAATTGTTTCACTTCTCGTGCGGTTGAAGAGCCTCATTTTTGTGCACTCAGCTGTGGACAAGAACGCAAAGGCATTACTAAGGGCATAGAGAAATAATTGTCCTAGCCATGCCATGACTCCAGTGGTTAAAGTGCCAACTTTACCATCGTCCACCACTTTTGTCCAGGCTGAAATATGTCAACTTACTTACTTACCTAACTATTAGATGGATTGCCATAACATCACACAACATTCATGCTCCCCAGAGGATGACTACCTGGTGACTTCACCTCTTGTGCCACCGTGAGGGTAACATTTTTGGTTCAGAGTAAAATATCTGTTACCGTGAACCAAATCAAATTTTGCAGTCACATTAGAATATTTGTAATTCTTAATTTCTGACTTCAACGTCAACAAGTCCTAATTACTACTGCGAATGTTGCACTTTTCTAAAATCTCCACAACAGCCTCAAGTTTGTTGTTCAGTGTAATTATACCCACTTTCAATGAATGTGGTGTTATATTGCTAATGCACAGCATATTTAACTCACACACAACTAAAGGGAACGGTTGCCAGCTGTTAACATGGGAATCTTTCCCTCCTCTACCATTCATCCAATATGATGTGAACACCATTTGCTACAGATATTCAAGGACTCAATAGACCTTTTTCACAGCAGCCATTTTGACATGAAATAGTAGGGTAAGCACATGTGTTACAGGTGATACTAATGAAAGGTCCAGTGTGTAACTTGTAGTAAGATTTATTGTCAAAGGTAGTATATAATATTCATAGGTATGTTTTCATCTGAGTATAATCACCTGAAAATAAGAATCGTTGTGGTTTTGTTAACTTAAAATCAGCAAATGCTGTTTTGTTTTAATATTTTGAGATGATACTGGCCCATGTTGATTTTGTGGTGGTGTAGTGGTGGCTGGAGTAATGGGTACAGTCTTACTTTACGCCCCCAATTTTTTGAAGCGGCCCGTTCAGCAAAGTATAAACACTCTCTTGCATATTTAGTTCATCCAGAAATAATAGTCAGTAGTATTTGCACATCATCATTCGCCACACAAGAGGAGCAGATTTAGCAATCAATACTAATTAATATCAGACTGGTGAGACAGCTACATCAAGATTATGCTATTTGAGTGACATATTCTTATTCCTTCCCCTCATAAAAAGTGGACAATTATATCATGCCTTTGCCATCCTAGGAAAACTATCAGCCTGCAGGACATCTCTGAATGATGCAGAGGGGATTTAGTAGTGGGTATAACCAGTGCCTACTGAAAAATAAGTGGGTACACTTGCCTTTAGTACCCTGCACTACACCACTGTACGCTCATTTGTTGTTGTGAAGCAACAGCTTGCAGCTCTGTGCCCAAGACAAATTTCCTCTCTGGCGGACAATAAACGGTTTAATTCTATTCCTATTAGCATGCGCGTGTGTAAATTGTTCGAGCTCTGACC
>NW_023339663.1:5469361-5469686 GCF_004916995.1 Morone saxatilis
TTGTTAAATAAATTGTTCGAGCTCTGACCCCACAAAACCATTAACTTGTCCCCCCCAGAGACAATAAATTGTTGGTTTAAATTCTAACTCACAACTTGCCCCCTCCTCAATTGTTTCAACACAGCAAATAACAAAAGAAGGAATGCCCTCCTCCCGGGGGGGTGTACAGTATGTCACCATTGTTTATTAAAACACCAGCTCAGGACTCCATTATCAGTTTGGGGACTGTAAAGTAGGGCGAGGTTCATGCACTTACAGTTATTATGTCATCATGCACAGCCTCCCCGGTCAACCTTTCACCTACTTTCTCTCTCACACACACACA
>NW_023339663.1:5469802-5486334 GCF_004916995.1 Morone saxatilis
GAAAGAAGCCTCGGTTATCTTCTCCGTTAACCGAGACAATGACGTGAATGTCGGTAACAACCGCGTTAGCTACCGGCGGCTAAAACTGTTGTCATGTAAAACGGAAGTGAACGGGACGGGCAGCTCGCTGTTTGGTTCACACACACTCTTTGTTTCTAGTTCATCTACAGACGCTTGTTTATGTATGTCTAATGTGAGATTGTGGGGATGTCACAGCTTAGATATCTGTTGTTGGTTTAAAGAAAGTCGAGCTGGCAAACAAACAAACAAACAGGAAGTAAACAAACACATGCTTACACTGACTAAATCAAGTCAACAACATAAGTAACAACACAAAAACTATTGCTGGTTTACTTGCTGTTATTCTTGGAATTCATGAGAGCTGTGTTGACTCATTTTCTGTCAGTCTGTATTGATTAATTGGCCAACTTGCTTCATCTTTTGTACAAATGCCAAACATTTTAAGGGTCCTGGTTCTCAAATGTGACAATTTGCTGCTTTCCTTGTCTTAAAATTACAGTAAACTGAATTGGTTTTGGACTGTTTGCTGCACAAAACAAGACATTTGACGACATCACTTTGGGCTGAATGGGAATTTTTCATTTTGCTGACAAAATAATCTGTCAATTCATCCAGAAAATACTCTACTGATGAATCAACTATGAAAATAGTTTTCAATTGCAGCCCTAGTTAAATAATTTAACGCTGCTAATGTGTCTGGCACGGGGAAACCAGCTCAGCAAACCTCGTATTGTGCTTCCTAAAATAATGTTGCCGTTTTGCAGCTTTGGCCTGGTTTTACCTACACACAGTCATCAGACCAGGATTAGAAAATGCCTCTGGTTGGCACATGATCAGTCACAATTCCCACAGCCCCTTGAAAAAAAGCTCATACTCATTTTGAACTGTATCAAATGAGTTTGGCATTGTTCAAAAAATAAGATATAACTTATATGCTGGTAACTTATACATTTGGTTTATTATACATCCCTAGTTTTTAAAAACACATCAACTTAAAGACTGAAATACATGATTCTATATCATCCAAGTTTTACTGCATCTCTTTCTCATTAACTACAGAGTTGGTGGCCCTTGCTGATCTAGAGACATGTGGATGAGTACACTTTCACGTTTCGCCCTGCCTGCCCTGCGGAGGAGCACCTCTGCCGTGGTGGGCCGAGCTCTGAGGGCTTGCCGTAGACCAGGACAGGCTGCAGGTCCACTACCCTCTTCTCTGACATCGGTGCAGCTTCGTGGGCAGCACACGCTGGGGTCAGCTTCCGTCTCTGTGGCTTGCCACTCAGTGAGGCACGTCCGGGCTCTGGATGAGGACCGGCTGATGGAGGTGGAGTGGGAGGATGGAGGACACAGTCTGTACCCGTTCACCTGGCTGAGGGACAACTGCCAGTGTCCACTGTGTACCCTGGAGTCGGCTCAGGCCCGGAAGCTACTGATGTCCGATCTTGATATCCACACAGGAGTCGATGTTGTGGAGGTCACCAATGACAACAAGGTAGACTGCTGCCGTTATCTCATTTGTGGTTTTTAGGGTTCACACAGTGAGTAAGAATGTTATATATATTAAGAGAAAAAAAAATGTTTAAATTATTATCCAAACTGGGTGTAAAAATGTCCAATAAATTTTTACAGAGCCTATATCCTGGTTCAACATTAACTTCCTTTAAGTACAGTAGTTGTGCTTCCACAGTTTTACAACTCCACTGGATGGTAATAATGGACATTTTGGGGTGCATTAAGTTTCTAAAGCTTAATCTTGTAAAAACTAAAACCCGTAAACCTCTAAAACACTGTATCACATTGCTCTATTTCTCTACCTTTCTGATCTTTATTGTTACAAGATGAATATAATACACTTGCACATGCTTTTCTCTCCTAGAATGTTTTGACGATACTCTGCATCACACTCTGTTTTGTTTATCATTGTGTGTCAAAGTTAAACAACATAACTCATACTGTACGGTATCGTGACGCTTTGCTGACTGTTTGAGGGCGATAACCCTGATGATAATCTGTTCTGTTAGGTAAGACAATCTAATTTTGGCAGCACACATTCAGCCTGACCTTTCAGTCCTCCCAAGGGAACTGCCTTTGTGAGCTGTGTCCTTCAGAGGATTCTGCCCCTGGAATGGGACGCAGATATAAACAGGTTGCTTTCATGTGACAGTGCTGCCAAGCTACTGTGTGCTCTTTGGTTTTGTTGACAAAAAGGCACCAAGTTTCCTGTATTGTTTCCTGTTCCAAGATTTACTGAGTAGCCTATTACAGTCAACATGTGTTTGGGATAACACAACAATGGTTTCATGCTTGCCTCTGGCTGTAGGAGCCTGGATGACACATTGGCCAAAAGCCCCCAGAAGTATTAAAAAAGCAGGTGGTAAACATGGGAAACACTCAAGACCAGTTTGTGCTTTTTAAAGCATTTCTCTTTCAGTTTGTTCAAGCAAAAGAGCCAGTCAGTAAAGTCATTTACTGTTTAATTGAAAGACCGACAGTACACTTTCAGTTGATGGATTATCACAAGGAAGAAGAAGAAGTGGAAACATGGAACAATCAGTAAGCTTTTTGTTTCTCCACAGGTGTCCATTGTGTGGCCCGACCAGCACTCCAGTGTGTTTGACGCAGAGTGGCTGAAGAAGCGCTGTTTCTCTCCTGCTGCCAGACAAGCAATGCAAGAAGAGCTTTTCCTCAATGGTGAGTCATCTTTTATAGTTTACTTAAAAATGTTTATAGTGTATGTCTGTACTGTAGAATTTCATGTGATGAATTGGTATAGGGGACCACATTATCTCTGTAGGCACAGCTGCTGTAAGTGCTCTAGAGGAATTTGTCCTCCTATAGAAATATACTTAGCTGTCAGTTTATTAGGTACACCTGTTACTTGATTATTTTGGAGTATGTAGTTTGTGGTAATATTGTATTGTGTCATACTCACAAGTTTAAGGTGTTAGTAGTTATTATTATTATTATTATTAATAAACCTTTTAATGTTATATAATTAAACCTTTAAATATTATCATTAAACAATTTTTATCAATAAGGGTACCTGAAATAACAGAAATACCAGTCCATTTAATGCAGTACAGTTCAACAGCACCAAAAACTACTAAAATGTTAACAAGGATCTGACTTTCACCAAAAAGTTGTAGTACATTGCACTTGTTATAGCTACTGAGTGTATGCTTAATGTGTATCGGGGGCTTTTTATGCATAATTTTCAGTTACATTTGTAAAGCATTTGAAAACTTGAATGTGCTCTTCTCCTCCCAAATGTATTTATTATGTAAAAAACAGGGTTCTCCCTACATACTGCAACTGAATCTGGTGCTTCTCAGTTCGAGGACAGCAAACATGCAGAGAACAAAGGAGTACTGGAGCACACTGATTAATTCATAGCCTTTAATTGTGCAAACAGACTAACGTTTCGACACTACTGTGTCTTCATCAGAGTCAGAATTGACTTTGAAGATGCAGTAGTGTCAAAACATTAGTCTATTTGCACAATTAATGGCTATGAATTAATCAGTGTCCTCCAGTACTCCTTTGTTCTCTGTATTTTTTATGTGTATGCACACATGAAGTCTGTGGTGTAGTACTGAAAGATAAAAAAAAATACACATAATGCATACAAACTACTGTTAAAAAAGGCCTGTACTTTATTGGGCTGCACTGGTCTGAAACTGATGATTACTCTCAAATGGATTACCTTGTGGTTGATGGTAATGGTCAGAGAGATATTTTTAAAGGAGGCAATAAATCAAAACACAGCTGTCTTAGAATTAACAGGATGAACAAAACACTGTCATGAATTATTGCATTTTCAAAGCTCAGTCTGAGAACAGCAATTTGTCCGCTTGCCAAGCAGCAAGCGTTACCTGTTTGTACATCAATAACAAACCAGCAGGCCCATGAAGCTCGTCATGGATGACAATTTCTATACTGTGCGCCATTATGAACCTTAATATTTCACATTTTATACACATCATTAACATTAAAAGTATATCCTCCTCATATCTCATATCCAGTCCAATTTGAATATCAGTGATGGTCAATGTCATCGATTTTGACTTGTTATTAAAAACATCAATACGGTCCCACATTCACTGTAATTTATTGCTAAATGCAAGTGGATCTAATTTTCATATTTTCCTTCCTCTGCAACCACATTGGAAAGTGTGTAATTATGTACTTCCCTGTATTTAAGTCAAAATAAAAATTAATGTGCAAGAGTTTCTGCATTAGCAGTATTACAGAGAAACACAGAATTTTCAGTGTTCAATTACATCACTTTTAAGTTTTCAGACAGCAATTCTTTGCTCTCTAATCCTTATTGCTGGTTAATGAAAGAGTATATCAAGGTTACTCCGAAAGTAGTTTGTGACTTCGTTCTGAAGTTTTTTTGTTTTTTTTCGTGCACTTCAGAGTTTTTTGGAATCATAACTTTTCTTGTTTTATTATATTTAGCTTTAAAAATGTCTGACAACGGTAAGCTTTGCTTATAATGAAGAACATCAAAATTGTCTTAATTAGGTGTGTTCAACAGCTAATATTTAGAATTGATGTTTAATAGGATAGCACTTGGCATGTGGCAACAGTGGGAATTGAGTGGTTGTGAACAATGTTCTTGTTCGCATTATGTATTATCTAATTAAGCAGCAGATCTCTGATGTGTGTATGTGTGTGTTTAGCTGCTATAATTAAAAATGAGTGGACTTTCTCTGCTACCATTTCCTGAGGAAAAAGATACCCCTGATTTAAACTCTTCTTTCCACACTTTTTTTACTCAGTAACATAACAAGGTTGTTAAGGAAGGAGGTTTTTCTAAAGTCTGGAAAGAGAAGTCATTTTACAGTACATTTACAATGGCCCAATACGCTTTACAGTCTGCCAGACAGCAGAGGAGAAAGTTTAGCTGTCTGGAACAAGGTAGCAGCATATCAGTGGAGCGGGGGATGGACTGCAGTCGGTTTGTGTACACACACGTGGTCCTGAAGGACCCACAGGGCTGAGCGGCTCCTGCTCTGTTCCAGACTGATTAAGGTGATGTATGTGTGTGTGTGTGTGTGTGTTGCAGGACTTCATTCATGTTGAAGTGTAAACAGATCCCCCTCATAGCAACTCACAGACAGACAGTTATATTGTAGCATAGGTTCTTTTCAGCCTTTCTCAGTGCAGAGCTCGGAGCACTCCTGGAAGACACTGCTAAGCTCATACACCAAAACACAATACAGGATGACGTGCACACATACACACACTCTGGGTTTAATTATTTCCTCATGAGCGCCAGCCTGAAATTCCTTGCACCGAAAAATACTGGAAGGTCTACAGGCTCAAAAGATGGATGATGAACAGTGTTCACCTCCGAGGATTTTACTTACAATCTCAGTCCTCACTCCTTCATGACGTTAACTCTCTGAAGCGTAGTCCACAGTTTGAATTTCTGTTTCCTTTTTCATGCAGTGCACCTAGATTTTACAGGCCCGAGTATGCCTGTTAAAGTGTTCTCAATAGTGAAAGTTAAGCGCACACAGGACACTGTGAGGTCAATATGAAAATTGGAGCTCTGGGAATATTATTCAGCCTGTACTATACCTCCTGCTTTTATGTCTGAAGTAATGTTTTTGTCTTCTGCTTTTACCGTTTCTATGGAGTCGTGCAACTCAAACCGCAGTATGTAGTTCAGCAGCAGCTATTATTGGAGTAAGACATGGAACTTGTACTACAAGGGCACAACATTATGAAGAAAACTTTTCAATCTGCAGCCACAAATATATGAATCAACAAGAACATGTTCAGATAGATAGAAATGTAGGCATCCAGTAGCTAATACATGGCATCTACAAAAGCAGATAAAGACAGGAGTAGAAGAATAAGAACACACAGCAGTGAAGTGATATGTCAGTTTAATAGAGTATGTACTAATGGAAGTAGTGTAAATCTAAGGTGACTTAAAGTGTTGCTATTGCACATGTAAGGTGATTAAAAAGTGCAAAAATATTTGATTACTATGGGAACTATAAATAAAATGTATAAAATAAAATACAGATTAAAGATAATCATAGCCAAGTAACTGGCAGTCCAGCACATGTACAGTGCACAATTTGTATAGTTTCTGATGGTGCAGGCAAATGTTAAACTTTAGGATTCCGGTTGATTAGTGACCAAATTCCCATTTTACATCATTCTCAGGCAGTAAATTTTGCTTTTAAAGGACCAGTGTGTAGGATCCAGTGAAAAACGCTGTTTTAGAGCCAGTGTTGGCAGTTTAACGTGGCAGACTCAGTAGAATACACAATTTGTCAGGTGATTATACGCTAATGAAAACCTTCCTATGAATATTATATTCAATTTCTGCTAATAGATCTTCATATATGTTACACACTGGACCTTTAAATGACGCTCCATCCATCTTCACTGTTCCGTCAGTTCTTCAGGTAGGCCATTATTTTTTACATGTCTATTGTAGCATATTGGAAGCACATGATTTATCCACATCTCTAGTTTATTGTCAGACCTAGCACATCTACTCCAGGCAAAGCTGAACCGAGCCACAATACGTCTGCATCCGAACCAGCGTAAGGCAGTGGATCTTCTGAAAGGCTGACGTCTGGATAAATGGGAGCCTCGTTCAGACCCCCTACTGCCTCCGCCATATGGAAAACTGATTTAGAGTGAGGGTCAAGAAAAGATCTGCATGTTCTTACCAAACACAAGCTCACTGTTGTCAGTATTTCCTTTCCTGGGAACGAACAAATCCCTGAGCCTGTAGGCATGTGCAACCAGGAATTTAAACTGCCTGGTGTTGTAGACGGAGGAGTTCTTGGAACATTTTCTTACTAAATCTCTAATATTCCAATATAAAGTTGTTACTGTTTGGACGCTGTTTTAGTTTTGGACTGTGTTTCATGGTCGGGTTGTGAATTTTATAACTTTTGTTACACGCTTGTTACCGATTTGGTTTGTATTTCTTTGGACAAACTCCTTTGTGGGCCACTGAGTAGCTGACATTTTTAGTCAAATATATTATATTATACTAGATTTATTTGTTTTTATCAAGCACCTTCATCTGTATAATTGTCAACACAAGTACTACATCTCATTCATAGACCTTTAGGACCTTTGCAATTGACACGTGCCATTTTCTTGCTGGCATGCTGGCTTGCTGGCTTGCTGGCAACCTTTTGCGTCACTCGGAAGAGAGTGATGATGTTAAATTGCTCTTGGGAACACCAAAAGCTTACGTCACTCACAGCCTTATCTGCACTAACTCTTCCTTCCACTGATAAATCTGTCAGTGATTTACTCAAAACGGCTGCCAGATGCTTTTAATATTTGAACCATGTCATCATCTCAGGCCTTCCATTTTGCGCTTGTCATGTTTATTTAGCCGGGGTGGGAATCACGACTAATTTCATGTCACTAGTACTTAAAAGATGGATGTAAAACAGGTTAAATGGATTTTTAGAAATGTAAAAGTATGCCTAAACGCATAGCTTACAGCCTTTTCTTAAATATTTATCCACCAGCTTGCATGGGTAGTTTGTAAAGGAGTCTGTCTTCTTTCAGAGATGCCTTTACAACCATTCTCTAATTCAGCAGACTGTTTGAATTGCTCGCCCTCAACAAGGCAATAATGGAACGTCATTTGCTGCTATCACTCAAAATAAGTGCATCAACTTGTACTAAGAGTTACTAAAATTAAGTACCGCTGCCTGGGCTTCTTCGGCCAGCCACCCTTCTTTCTGCTCCAAGTTTGTTGTGGTTTTATCAGAGTGAGAATTACCACCTACACATGTTTAAAAATAACATTTTGAGCTACGTGTTTCTGATTAAACTGATGCATATGTCTTCATACACTTCATCATTCTTATCCTGTTTTGCACCTAATTAAATGTAGGGTTTCTCTTTTCTTAATTTAGTCTGGCCTTGTGTTTGGTGCTTCAACACTTGCATTGATCAGTACTGCACTGCATGTGTTTAAATGAGTGTGTTGAAACTTTTATTCTAGAAAGTTTTGACCTTGGACACAGGAATTTGACAATTAATTTTAATTTAACTATTATTTAATTGACTAGAAGTTAGCCCAATGAGACAATGTTTAAGAATGGCTATTCTATTACAAGTTTCACAGTCTTAGTTTTTAATTTGCCAATCTACAGATTGGAAAGTTTTGGAATAACTAAATCCCTGGGACTACATCTTATTAAATATGGGCCTGTGGCCACATGTGTATCAGTTTGGGGGGTCCTTGACACCAACACTATTGAAAACCACTTCCCTACAGTGTAGTTTAGTACAACGATTTTTACCATAGCACACTAGAATATATGTGTGCAGACATATGCTAAATAAAAGCTCACAGCATAAAGCTATTTTATATATAAATGACTAGGCTTAGGAAACATCGAAAGTAGTATGCTGGACCAAATTTGAGAAATTTATTGTAAGAACATTTCTCAAGAGTGTGATTGACAAAAAACAATGGTGACACTAAAGGTGCAATGAGATTTCTCTCACTGTAACAGCTGTCCCTGTTATATCCTCCTCTGGCCTGCCAAAAAAATGTCCCTAGTTACAAGTCACAGCCAAAAATGTGAAAAATGTCTAACCTTGAGCTGTAGATTGTCTGTCAAAAAATCCCTGGCACTTCACCATGTCTTTACCTCAACTAACTGGTCTTAATCAATCGTTGCAATATGGAAATCTTTGTGAAGCTGTCAAAAGTCTGACAAAGGCCATATATGCATGTACTTTATATTAGACAGTGGTACTTCTTAATACATTCAGATACCTATACAGACAGAATATTTTTAGCAGGCTTGACAAGTGTAATTCTTTTATCTTAAATTCTTCTATGATGCACAAAAACATCATAAGTCATTTAAAGTTGATCCAGACCTTGGCTCTCTGACAAGGACCAGAAGAACAGGAAACATTGCACCCGCTTTTCAGGCCTGAACTCTTGTTGAGTTTACTAAAAATCTATGGAGAATAGTACTTGTGAACAATCCTTTTACTTGTTTGGAAATACAGAAAGGGACGTTCTATGCAGCAGCTTTTAGCCTTTATGCTCCACACCGCAAAGCTTATATTATAATTTCCACATTCACGTAGCCATGAAGGTCAGTGATGTGTATATTTTGTCATCTGCCCATATTAACGAGGATCTTTGCTTATTCTTTCTGGATGTCCATGTGCTGACGGAAATGTATGACCACAAGCAGTTTGCACATGTGCAGACACATCTGTCTATGCAGACTCTGGTGTCTGCAGTTATTTAGAACAGTTTATCCTAGGACTTAAGGGGAGCTGAAATCTTTGAAAATACACATAACACTTGAAACAAAAAAAAATGTAGCCCGACTTTTTAAGTTTTACGATGTCTTTAAACATTTTTATACATTTATTCTTGCACTTAAATCTTTATTTTTTACTTTTTTACATATTAAGTTTTGCATTTCACTTCATAGTAGTCTTACATTATTTTACTGCTTACATTTGCACTGGTCTATACATTTGTCAGTCATTTGAAAATCACATTGATCTTCACACACCCGCATAGATATAAGTGCTACAGAGGTAATGGTTTTCTTTGCAGGTCCCATGGCAGTAGTTTGCGGTATGTCGTGTGGCATTTGGGATTCTTTGGTTTCATTTCCCAGTTTTTAATATCCTCAGCATATGTCAATTAGTGTTTCATTTGGATTGGACAGTTGTCGTAAACTCCCTGACCAATTGGTCCGAGGCTCTTCTAAACAGACTCAGCTGAGTTTGGACTTTTCTCCATTAAGTCTACTGACTGATTCTATAATTCAGCCAAGTAGCAGCTGATTTGTCATTTCCCTGTCTGGCTGGTGTTTCCCCTTTGCCATCTGGTCTGAATTTAGCCTGCTATGTCATCACTCGTCAGTTGACAGAAAGGCTCCTGGAAACATAGCTGCGGAGGACCATCCATGGAAAAACTTTTTTTCCAAACCTGACCGTCACTCACAAGCAATTTACAGCTTCAGCAGACCTGATTTCTCAAACACGTGCTTACATACACGTGTACGTGCTGTGTTATCAACCTAAGAGGAATTTGAGCAATCTAAACTATATACTTGAGTGTATTCATTTGTCAAAATTAGTTTTTATCAGACGTTGGGCTTCTTTTTAACAAATTTCACTGTTTTCCACCCACACACAGTTTATTTTTCACGGTGTATTCCTGTAATTCCTTCACGGATCAACTATATTTGGGTTAAATCCCTTTTCTTTGTCATCTCTTATTGAAATTTCAACACCTTTACATCAGACTGCACGGAAAGCTCTGTGATTATAATGATTGGATTTTTCATTTCTCTGGCAAGCCAGACCTCCCGCTTGGCACTTTAAATAATACTAAAAGCATTGAGTAGAAGTTGGCAAAAAGGACATAATTTGACAAAATACTGTAAGGCTCAGTAGAATATTGGGAACCTGAACTTGCTGATAGAAAGAGTTGAGTTTGGATTAGTGTGTGGAGGGCCTGCAGCTCTCCAGTGAGAAAACACTGCTCACTCTGTCTCCTCCAAACTGGGAATGCAAAGGTTGGCTGCTCTGTCTTCCAGGCATGTTTCATAGATAAAGGTGTGTTTGTTGAATTGGTGGAGGGTGGGGTGAGTTTCTTTCAGCTCCACTGACACACATTAAGTACACTGTGAAAACACAAACATGTATGCTAATTGTTGAGTGGAATATAACTAGGAAAACAGTTTGTTTTTATTCTTCAAATGTCTGGACTGATGGGTCTGGTAAGACATTTTCTTCTTTACAAGTGAAGCTTTGCCAACTTCTTTAGTTACTTTACCATGTTGTCAAACCTTTCAGAAGAAACAAAAAAGTAAACATTTGTTGCAAATGCAGCTTTGGCTTTCAAAGAAAAAAACATTTTACATTTCTTAATATAGGTATAAATAAGACAAATAACAAATTAGCCGCTCTAAGTTGTCATGTTAATTTAATAATAACCAATGAATGCACAACATGTTGGCAGTATGGTAATGTAATGGGTGCTATGTCTTCTCAAGAACATGAATAATTTAGCAGAATTTGTACTTGCTGATTACAAGCTGGTTTGAAAAGGAGCTGTTTTGAATTCACTTACACATGTTTTAGCAGAGATGGAACAATGTTAATGATTTATAACTTACTGCAATTAATGAGAGTCAGTCAAAAGATGCTTTATTCAGTGGTAGAGGAAGATCAGATCTTTTACTTAAAGGTAGCAATATTGCAATACAAAAATACTGTTACAGGTAAAATGCCTGCGGTTAAATTGTCACTTAAGAAAAATGTACATAAATGTTATGAGCAAAATGTAGTAGTATCCAAAGTAAAAGTACTAATAAATACTTAAGTACATAGTATTAGTATTACATAAGTAAATGTACATAGTATCATTCCACCATAAGCTTTATTGATACTGACACGTCCCTAAAATCAAATAAATGGGATATTTGGGGGTCAAATTGCAGCCGAAATAATGAAATCTTATTCTACTTTATTTCAGTAAAATCTCTAAAATGTGCTTTAGTACCAACAACAGCTTGAAGCTAATTTATGAATCTTATTCTTTCTATAAAAAAAAAAAAAGGTTGTTTGCCCATCTGGCTCTGAGCCCTCCACTGTGCATTTCACAGACGGCCCATTCAAGTGAGCTGATCCGAACTCTGTGATAAAACTTAACCAAGTCAAAACAAAAGCTCTCTCTGGATAACTGCAGTGATTCAAACGGAGCTTTGAAGGCGCTCCCAGCTGCAGAGGAGAGCGGCGCAGCCCTCTGAGCTTAAACAGAGCACAGTGAGGGGAAAGCCAAACTGCCATGAGCTGCCTGACAGCCACAGGAGCCTCGGCTTCAGGTTTCCTCATCTGGAAAAGCCACTGTAGCAGACCACAACCAAGGGGGGAACAGGAGAGGGGATTATGCACACA
Organism: Morone saxatilis; assembly: GCF_004916995.1. Classification (NCBI taxonomy): domain Eukaryota; kingdom Metazoa; phylum Chordata; class Actinopteri; family Moronidae; genus Morone; species Morone saxatilis. The sequence goes on from NW_023339663.1 coordinate 5,481,773, forward strand.
TACTATCTTGTCAGAGTGTCAGAGGGGTCCCTTCAAGCACATGCCAGCACAGTCTTTCCTGTGAAATCTGCAGTGATTTTACACAAATGAGCAAACTCCAATTACAGATTTTCTTCTTTTTTTTTTTTTTTTTTTGCCCCCTTGTGGGCAGGGGAAACAAGCTGTAAACACAACACTGACATATCATTACCTTTTAACAAACTTAAAAGCAAACAACTGCTTTTTTACACACCCAGCAGTTACAGATGAACAGTATCATTCATTTTTCTGGCCACTTGGTGAATGTAAGTCTAACATTCACTCTCTTTTAGCTTTGTTTTTGGTCTCTACTGCCTCCTGAGAAAAATGTCTGGTTCTTTAGCTGCTAAATACTCCACTGTGTTCACCATTTTGGTGTTGAGCAGGTTGCATACAGTGGCTTCTTAGAGCTTGTTTGCTGGAAAGAGCTGCCTGCTGCCAGCAGAAATGTAGCTGAGAGCATGGTGAGTGAACCGAAGCAGTGAAGTTGTGGGTCAGACAGCTACAGTGAACTGAAACTTGCTACGTAAAGCTGAGGAGCTGCAGATGCCTTTCATAAATCATTTGATACATTATGATAGAAAATAAGGATTATACACGGACACTAAAAGTAAAGAAGTATCATCAGTATCGTGTTGAAGTGTCAAAAGTAAAAGTTCTTATTATCAGAAAGTGTTTACTGTTAATGTATTACAATAACTGGATGCTAATGCATTAACAAGCAGATTTTAAGACACAACATTTAAGATGATGCAGCATAAATGAAAGCAAACCTATTGAAAACCATGACAGAAGCAGAACAAGACCAGAGATCGCAATGGACCACAAAACTATAGTCCAACAAGACCTAACACTGAAGTCTGTAGCTGTTTGAAGTGGAGTAGAATACTTCCTTCTGTAATAAATGGGGTATAAATACGGGGTTGAATAACTGTTCTATGTGCTTTAAATTTGACTGGATTTGTATCTACAGCAGTTCATGTGAAAAAGCCATAATTTGTTCTTTAATCTGCAGCCAATGTGAGCTGACGAGACTAAAAAAAGAACCTTGTGATCCCTCACATCCAAGAATTGTGATTAGCCTTCCCAGTTAAAAACAAAGCACGGGAGGAGCTGATTACATGATTAGAAAGCAGATATTCATGCAAAGTTCTCATCTTTTGTTCGACCCGGCCGCTCCAGCGTGAACTCACTCGACAGCAGCGAGCGTGGTAAGGGTTCAAAATGAGCTCCGAGCTGAACTGCAGCCAGGACTGCACAGCTGATGTATATGCACACTGCGACCAACGCAGTAGCCTCTTTGTCACGGGTGACACCCTAAACTGTGGCGCTGAAACACGGCCGTGCCTGTACAAGACAGGTGTTTCACAAGGTCCAGTTTCACAAGAGTAGTTGTAACATTCAGGCTTGACCTTTGCCCCAATTTCTCATTCTCTGCCTTTGTTTCCCTCCGCCCTCTTGACAAGTTTTAACAAGCAGGGGGTTCCTGACCCTTTGAACTGTGCGGCCAGAAGCTGATTATTTGTGACAACAGCCTGGAGGGAGGTCTGCAAGTCATGATGATCAGTGGTTCTGACAGATGTTGCATCTCTGTGTGCTTCGTGCCTCACCGCCTTTTAAAATCGAGGCCCTGAAATTCCTCATCACCAGTAAAGGTCTGTCTGTTGCAACTGTAAATGTTTATGGCCTTCAGAGTGAACAGTCACATTGTCTTTTAATGTTTTTTAGACACTTTAGAGGACGATAAATTATGCATGAAGTTCAGCACGCTCGCCCTGCTCTGTGTCCATCTCCTGCAGGCTTTAGCCTTGTAATCTGTTTGTGATGCAGCCTTTTGGAAAGTTGTTTTGAAGTTGGTGGGTACTGAAAAGAGACACGAGGAGGAGGCACAAACATCAGACAGGTACACAATCTCCTCAGCTAAACCCTCCTCCTCCTCCCGCAAATGTACTTAGCAGCTGTTTCTGTGGAAGTCACTGGAGAGAGGCTGCATGGAAAAACGAGCCGAGCCAGCTGGGTGGAGAGCTGTGGGAGGATTTTTTCCACTTCTGTCTGTCTGACAGAGACAGGCTGATTTTTCTCAGCAAGCTATTTAACTTTAAGTGCGCAGTCTATTGCATGCAGTGGCAAGTTGCAACGTTTTCAGATGACAGAGACCAATGATTAAGTCATGAATTGTTTCCTTTTTTTAACAAAACAAACAAATCTGTCATAGTTTTTAGCCACTTCCAGTATAGGTTATCCAAAGTTTAGTTTTATTTTTAAGCCTGAAAAATTGCAACTACACATTGATATTGTGTTTTACTCTATACAATGTGTGTGTGCACTCAGACAACACTTTCCACTTTCCAAACATTATTGAACCCTTTTTTTTTTCTCAGAATGAAACGTGTCCTAGAAGTAACACTGAGTTGATGGAAAGTATGAAGCAACGGACTTACTCTATAGCTAATCCCTGCTGCACACCTACCCTGGCCTATTTCTATCAGTTAGACCAAACAGTGGGATCATGTCGACACAGGTGTCTGTAGTGAATACATTATACAAGTCTTATGTTGCTGGATTCTGAATGGTGTCCATCTGTGGCTATCCTTTATGCCTGTGCAAAAACCTGCCAGTATCCTGCCAATAAACCAGTTGTTGAGATTGATGTATGTGGCATGGAGTAAATGTGCATTAGAAAAAGAACATGCAGGTTCTCACTTAACATAGAGACAAGGAAGAAGAAAAAATGAATTTAACATCTGATAACGCTGCTGTGTTACAGACCAGTTCTTGTTGTACAGCCTTGTTTGTTTGTCTGTTTGTTTAACAGAGCAGATACAGGACAAAGACTCGCTGTTCGGTGGAAAAGCAGACACGGCTTATGTCTTGACAGACATACAGAGATTTGTAAGTAAATCTCTGCTAAGATGAAATGATATTTCTACCTTATCCTCTTTCTCGTTTCAGAGCATTATTATTGGGACTCCAAGCTACGCATTCCCACAGCGGACTACCAGGAAGTCCTCCACGACGATAAGGCCGCGCTGGCCTGGCTCTCGGCCTTGCGCCGCATTGGCATCGTCTACCTGAAGGGGGCTCCGGCAGAGCAAGGCCAAGTGGCGAGACTCGCTGAGAGGATTGGCTATCTCAGGCTGACATTCTACGGGTAAGTACTGACGTTCATCCATCTTGCTGTAGTCATCCACAGCCAAGCTGCTGTTTAATAATCGAACTCCACACTAAATCTTGAACTGCTGAATTTTCCACTGATCATATTTTAGCTGGAGCACAGTCCAGGGAGTGTTATTAGTAAAAACACAAACACAAAGGACCTTTTTATTTACATCCCTTTTCCAGGGAATAAAAAAAAAAGCAGCTAGATATTTTGATGAAAGAAGTGCTCACTTTATAACGTTGATGTTTAGGAAAATGTGTCAACTAGTCAATTATCTGTAGCTTTGATTCATTTTGGTTCCATGGAAACGCTTAGAGAGTGTCAGCCGTTCATCACTTTGACTTACTGCAGTGTCGATTATTTGAGGACAGAGACGAGGAAAACAACCTTTAAGCGTTCCAGCTTTTTTAAGCCAGAGGAATTACCTGGTGCACTCAGTCAGAACTGAGGTTTGGAGCGTAAAGCTTTTGCACTGCCAGCGGATGAGCTCATGCTGCTGGAAGTAGAGACTGCAGACTAAAGCTGAAGGCCTGCCATCAGAGAAACTAGACTGTTTTACGAGTCGGGCATCCAAACGAGGCATGCAAACAGAACATGGAAGATAACTTTACCTCATTAGTGCTCGACTCTTGCTGCATCTCAATGAAGTATCTACTTCACAGGCTACAGTCTACGCATTCCTGTGAAGCTGCCCAGTTTACCCTCAGGGATCCCTGCAAAGTTCATCTCATCTCTTTCTTTTCTCCACACAGCCTAATTGTCACTGCTTATCTTCTAAAGCCAAAGTTAAATAATTAACGTGGAGTTTATTAATGAATGATATCTTTGTCCTCAGGCACACATGGCAGGTCCAGGACAAATACATGGCAAACAATGTAGCCTACACATCAGGAAAGCTGAGTCTCCATACAGACTACCCTGCTTTACACTTTGCACCTGGAGTGAGTAAAACCTGATTTGTATGGTCTATTGAGAGGATTAAACTGCACTTAACAGATATGGTATCACTTATGAATTTATGTGCTGCTTTTATAAGTTTGTTTCAACTGCTGGCATTTGGCTGACATTTGGCTTTTTTATGTCATTAAGAGTTGTAAAACGAGCATTTGTGTGGCATGTGTGTGTTGTTGGCTGGGGTAGGTGCAGTTTCTGCACTGCATCAACCAGGCTGTGGAAGGAGGGGAGAGCGAGGTGGTGGACGGCTTCCACATGGCCGAGCAACTGCAGAGAGAAGACCCAGAGGCCTTCTGGACACTCACCTCGCTCCCCGTGGACTTCACCGACACGGGGACGGACTACTGCGACTTCATGCTGCAGTCCAAGAAATGCATCATCGAGTAAGTGGAGTTGTCAGATCATCATTTTATTCCCCCCCCCCCCCCCC
>NW_023339663.1:5486434-5487367 GCF_004916995.1 Morone saxatilis
ACACACACACACACACTTACTGTCTCTAAGTGGAGCAGAGATTCTGACCTTGCAAAAATGGAAAGGACTTGCATTTTTAAAAAAAATGCAGTGGTACATTGCACAAGTGTGTGCGTGTGATTTGAAATGGGACACTGCCATCTGCTGTTCAGAATTATTATATACCAATAGATTCAATATGGCCTCCAAAATCATGTGGAAAGCCTTCACAGAAAGAGTGTTACAACTGCTTAATAATATTCATTGTGTTGATCAACGACCGCATTTCGGTCTAATGTTCATGTGTCCACATACTTTTGGCTATGTAGTTGAAAAAGCTGTTTATTCAATGTGCCTGATAAATGATGAAGCCTTTCAATTTCTTTCCGGGTACCAAAACCAACAATTATTTTAATATCTGATGAATCTATTGATCATTTTCTATATAAATTGTCCTTGAGTTTCCGAAGGTCTGAAGGAATCCAGTATCCAAAGATATTTAATTTACAATTGTGTAACTAAGAAATCGTCAACCTGAAAGAGCTGGAACTAGTTTATAGAGATGAAACGATGAACAGAAAAATAATCTGCAGCATCATTAGTTGCAGCTTCACTAGTGAATTTGGCATGTTTGCTTGATATTTGAATGTTGATTGTCTGATCAATGAATACATTGTTTAAGTTGTAAATTTCACTATTCATGTTAGTTTGACACTGAGCTTTGTCCCGGTGTCTCCGAGCAGCGTTGACACCGAGGGCCGAGTTGTGAGAATAAACTACAACAACGCCACCAGAGAGTCGGTGCTAGACCTCCCCTTACATCAGGTCCAGCCCTTCTACAGAGCCCTGAAGGCATATGTGGATATCATGAACCGACCAGAGAACGTGGTCACCTACAGAATGGAGCCAGGTCAGTGTGCACCTCTACGAACGCTACTGATTTAAGAAACAGTA
>NW_023339663.1:5487402-5491833 GCF_004916995.1 Morone saxatilis
GTACAGCCATGTAGCTAACAACATCTCCGTCATCATCAAGGTCAGGGTGACATCAGAGTCAATGTCATCTCTGTCACTGTAGACAAAATCAAATTACCTAAGACTGGTGTAACCCTCTCTAAATAATCACTGCTCAGCAAAGAGTCTGCAGTGACAGAGATGGAGTAATGATATTGTACGAGACACTAAGGACATCAAAGCGAAGCAGAATGGTGCCATTAGTAGGGAGACGGCGTATTCGACAGCAGCACCAAAGGTTCAGGCCGCCATATTAGAGAGCATCCATCCTGATGACGCGTCCTTGAGGTTGCTAAAAGAGTTGCTTCAAACAAATCTGTCCCTACATTGTCAGCACGACATCAAACTTTATCCGTGTGTTTAAGTGGTGTGTTGTCTTTTTAACATGAGATACTCATAGTTGCTTCCAAGGCCATGAAGCAGTTCACTATTTAACCACATTATTTTGTGGGGCTATACAAAAGGCTGTGAAAAAAAAAATAAATGCAGACCCCCAAAAAGATTTCCCATTATCATGATTTTAAGTTTTTTTAGTGAAAATTTAATTTGTGATGCCAAATCACAATCCTGAATCATATCGCAATATCTGTCCCTAGTTACATTAGAGCAATAAAACAGTTTAATCTTAACATTTTTCCTTGTCATAATACTAAGACTGACTTTTTGCCCTGTACATGCAGCTTTAGCTTCTGTCTTTTACCGTGATATCAACTATGAAACCATAAAGTTCACATTTTAAGTCCCCTTTTACAAGATTAAAATTCAGTCAGCTGGAAATATTAATTTATTTAGGAGCTAACGTTAGCTTAATTAGCTTATTATTAATATTAATACCAGTTGTCATAAACCTCTTTGACAGCAGCCATTTTGACATTAGTTCGTAGGGCCAACATGCGCAATAGCAGCACCCTGACAGACCTGATTGGACCCAAAATTAAAGTTATTGGAAACACCTGCGTTTACCCTACTATTTCATGTCAAAATGGCTGCTGTGAAAAAAGTCTTTCAGTCTACAGATGTTGGATAGTTATAAGAAGCCTGCGTTTGTTTACTTCTGTCTTGAGATCAAGGACCCAATTTCACAAAAAGGACAAAGAATGTAAGGAGGTTTCAGTCATTTAGTTTGAAGCACGAGGCCTTTGATCTCTACCGATTGCTCAGCTGTTGACCCTGACCTCTGACCTCTCTGTGAATGAGTAGGATCAGATAAAGCGTACGTCAGGCCCTTGTTTCTGATCTCTGGGTGTTGTTGCATTTCAGGTGACATAGTGACCTTCGATAACTGGCGTCTGCTGCACGGGCGGAGGAGCTACATTAGCAGGCCAGACAGGTTGCGACACCTGGAGGGAGCCTACCTGGACTGGGACGAGGTCATGTCTCGCCTCCGGATACTCCGCAACTCGGTCCACAATGACGCATGAGCTCTGGGAACTGCCACATTTAAATAGGTAGCTTTACAGCCTGTGCAATGTCGGACAGTTAAATAAACTACGAGTTAAGCTAAATGTTGCTCTGAAGACAGACAGACTGAAGAAATTGCAAAGACATTGAAGGAATCAGGTCAAGAGCTAAATCTCTGACTCTGAAGTAATCGGGCATCAAATCATGAAATGAAACAATTTGATGAAATACACAATGATCGAATTAGGATGCTTTAAATAATGACAGAAACATTTCACATGTGCAACGCTTGAATGCAAAAAGTAGGAAAAAAACCTTTAAGGTGCTCATGATGACTAGCATCAAAAATGTTTCTAACTTAAATTGAAGAGGTTTTATACATTGTCCTGAGTACTCCACATTATGATATTGTGTAATTTATAAGTTTTCTAAAATAAGTTAATAAGTTACCATTCCCACCTCTCTGGTTTTAATATTTGACTCAAGACATTCTAAATGTTGATGAAATCACTAACTATATTTACTGGCATTTTGTTTGACGATAAATCACAAGTCTGCAATGTGTTTTTATTGCACACTATAGTAAACAGAGTCTCTATTACTGTAAACAGGAATTAATGAAGAAGGGAGTGACTTCAGACTCAGCCCAAAATGCAAAATTTCTTCCATTACTGAGATTTTTTTGTCTTCTTACTGCCTGCTACAGTATCTTTCTACCTCTGTCTAATCCTGTGCCTACACAAAGAAAGTGAGGTCCTTGACTTTCCCTTCATTCTGTAGAACCGCAGTCTGAATTCAAAACGCCTCAAGCTACAGTACAGTAGCCGTGCCAGAAACGCAGTATGAAATAACTTTAAACTTACAACTGACAAGATGTGTACTTAACCCTGGTGTCGTCTGGCCAAACGGCTTTCCCTTTATCTGCCGAGGTTTTTGCCGTGCATTTCCAAATGTTGTGCTTCCAAATGTTTTCAGACAAACTGGAGGATTAGGCATTTTGTTTTCTTCTTCTTAAGATAAACCATGTAAAAACACGTGTTTATTATTAGAAACATGTCGTCGCAAAGCGGAAAACTGGCCTGTTTATGTTGGCTACTAAAGAGTTGACATTTTGGAGATGCATGAATGAATGCAATGGCTGTATGCTTTTACTAGTGCCTGTTTGATGTGCACAAAGGATCACATCAACAGCAGCTTGTATTTCCTGAAATATTATCTGAATAATCCACAGGTTTTTATTTTTTTTAACCAGAAAACTATTTACAGGAGTTCTGTGGATTATCCAGATTAACGGGAACTATTTCTACAGAGATACAGTTCTGTTGTGTCTTCTCAAGTGTCATTTTTAATATTTTGCAGCGTACATTAAATTCTCCCCATCGTACTAGGATGTGGGCAGGTTTCAGAGAAAGGTATCTTGGGCATTTAAGATCCAATCCCCATGTTTACCAGGGTTAAATGATAAAATACTTTCTGTAATAAATAAACTGAAACTGTGTTTATCTTTTTTTTAAAAGCACAATGTGCTCAGTTTTCAATATGGAGTTTGTGATGGCTTTATTCTCTGTAGCTGCTAGAGATTGGACATTGTGAGTCCTGCTCACTGATGTTAGTGAAACTTTCAAATCTTTTCCTGTAGCCAAAGAGCCCAGAGACAATCCAGAGACCGCCTTGTTTTTTGTATTTTTATGTAACCTAAAGACAATATGGATGTACTCCCCATAGCAAAACCAGGCAGGTAAATCCTGATGAGGCATTCGCTTACCTGTGATGGATACGACTGATGTTTCATCCTCTGTGGCTGCTTAAACCTTTGCTTGCAGGTCGACTTAATAATAATAATAATGTACCTTTCTCCTCCTTCCTTCAGTCTTAATACTTTTGATGGTTGTGCTGCTGTTCAATATGGATTCAAATATTCAGCAAACTTGCATTTTGTAAAAACGCAAAAAGTTTGAATAGTCACACCATTTGATAAAATAAATCTTCAAAGCTCCAAAAACCTCTGTCTTCCACTTCTTTATACATTTCTTTTTACATTTTTCGGACAGACAATAAACTAGGCTGAGCTTTATTTGCGACAACTTTATTATATTGCCAAAGCTGTACATATTCTATAAATACTTTTTCAAATACTGGAATACTTAGACCTGGCATCTCATTTCATTTATTCCCTCTCATTACAGCAGCTGGCTAGTACAATGACAGAGATGAGTTTAATAATCCAGTTTAAAAAAAATGTCCTTTTAACTTAAGCAGAAAGAGCTGTGTCCCGTTCCCACCAATCAAACCAATGATGGAGATGCTTCAGATCTTATTTACACCGACGTGTGTGTGGTGTTATTAACAGAACAGCATCTTCTGAATATCCTACTCATTATTTCCTTTGCACAGTTACTAAAAATACAAGCATGTCAGAATAAAAAAAAACAAAAAGAAAAACATCTTGCAGTGACATAGCTGTACCGATATATTGCTGATCTGGAGAAACTGTTTACCACATGGACGCACACACGCGCACACACACACTCTCACTGTGAAAGTTAATGGGCCAGCGATGGGACCAGATTCAACCGTTCTTTACTATCACAGAACAGAAAACAACATTAAGACTCGGTGATCTCCTCTGGGAGAAGATCACCACAGCTGTAGGCTTCAACACATCTGAAAGATCAATCACAGGACGAGAAACTGCTGCTGTGGGTCGGAGGATTGTGTACTTTCGTCACAAACTAATCTGTAAAAAAACACTTTGTCCTTGGCTACTTGTGGAGTGCACTCCAAAACCGGTTCAAACTGTACCAGTTCACAACACATTATGTGACCAAGCTTCTATGATAGTTAATTAAATATATTTAAGAACTTTTTTTACCCGTTGGACGAGACAAATGTAATAAGTCAACTTAAACACTATAATAAATAATCATAATTTGCAGCCCAAGTGTGACTGCAGGGCGATGCTGCATGGATGTCACATTTTCTTGCTGTTGCTGTTAATATCATTCAGACTTT
>NW_023339663.1:5491891-5492968 GCF_004916995.1 Morone saxatilis
TGTCAGAAGTTGTGATTTTATCTCAATAACTGCCAGTAATGGAGGCTTTATGGCCATTTCTCCTCTCGTAGTTCTTTTTAAGTGGTGACACCAAAGCTGTGGGAAACATCCGATATGTCCAACTTTGAATTACAGTTCTGAATGCAGCAAAAGTTCATGTACGTGACAGTATTTGGATGTTTAAAAACACATGTGGGGCGCCCTGGCAGCTCATACCGCATATTAAGGCCCTACCGCAGTGGCCCGGTTTCTGGTCCTTTGCAGCAAGTCATTCTTCCCCTCTCTCCTTCCTGACTTTGCTCTCTCTTTACTGTCAAATAAAAGCAAAATGCCAAACCAATAAATTATAAAAAGATCAGTGATTGGGGGTGTGGCCTGGTTTGCACCCGTAGAGAGCAACACAGCAGCAGCTTTTCTCCTCACGTGATTCAGAGTTCAAAAGACGAACATTAAACAGTCATGTCAAACTGAAGTCATCATTTTCACTTCAATCAATACGGACTATAGAAAAAAAAAAAGTTCTTTCTTACATTCTTCACCCTGTGAACGCCAGTTAACTTAAGAAAACCTGGCTCTGGCAATGGCTAACTACTTATTAAGTATTGCACATCTAGCAAATCAACAATTTGTAACATTTTTTTTTTTTCAGAGAAATTTACAGTCAATATATGTATATATTAAATAAATACTATATATAGAAATATATATAATATTTATTTTTCATCCTCATAGTAACATGCAATTGATAACAGCAGACCACAGACGAGAAGTTTTACAGTAGAACTAGAACAGTAATTCAGCCTGGCGGGCCGATATAGGGCAAGAGAACACATCGGAGAACACTCACATTATTTTAGGGTTCAAACACTTTTAAGAAGCGTTTACATGCGGTGCTCTGGTGCAGTATACAGTAGCATGGGACGTCCTGCACTACGAGAGGGTCTCTGGGTGTTTCACCAGTTTAAACTTGGACGGACTGGAACTTTACAGTAACCACATATCACAGAATAACTCACACAGTCATATGGAGACGGGTAGAGGGGACGGGGGACGGGGGGCGGGGGAGCGGGAGGCTGT
>NW_023339663.1:5493068-5502263 GCF_004916995.1 Morone saxatilis
GGGCAATATTAGCAGAGAGTTTTCCTGAATTCACTGTTTGGTTTCATTGTTCAGTTTATCATTTGTTCTGTACTGTTATTGTTGCATTGAATATAATATGAAATATCCATAAATAAATAAAATCGGTATTAGAAAAGGGGTCCCTTAAGGAAAGAGGCTGGGAACCACTGTTCTAATCCACTCGTTCTCACACTGGATGGTGAACTCTCTCTAGTGGTGCAGAGAGAAATCACAGAAATATATTTTTTAAATGAATATGATACTATCAACTTTGAATGGAAATATTTAAACTATGAGATCGCTGAAATGTAATTTGGTGGTACCCCATTGTACAGAACTCAACAATAAATAATGTTCTTATTAGGAATAAACCTGCCTCAGGTATGAGCTGTCCGTAGCTGAATAGGGTCGGGCCGGTCGTAATGGTGGTACTTCTGAGGTTGTACGTGGTGTAAAATGTTTGAGAAATGCAATACCAACACACCCTCTCTTGTCTTTTTTTAAAATCATTGCTACTTTTAGTCTGAACACGCTGTAAAATGAAGTTTAAACATAACTCATCACACTGAGTAAGGTGACTAAGGGGGCAAACTCTCAAAAGGTTCCGTAATCCTTTAATGACCGGACGCAGTCAAATTGCTTCACTGTTGGTGATTAAGTTCACACATTTTTATAAAGTAAGTGTTAAGTGCTTCCTTAGAGATTTTGCTTTCAGTTTTCAGACTTAAATCCATGTTCATTCTCCCTGCAGGGACTCCTCCACAGTGCTGTTTGATGTTTACAGATACAAATGTTACATTTTACCAGGCACATTTATGCTGTGCACACCAGGTGACTAACTACTCTACATGCACAGGTAAGAAGTAGCGACTCAGACAGCAGAAGTGAGGGACTCACCATGGGGGTCTTGTACTTGTGGATCACCACTTCTTTAGTTTCAGGAACTATGCCGATGCAAGAGACAAAACAAAGAATTCAAAGGCAGCAGGAACCGCAATGAGTTAACGTTTGAGAGCTTTGGGGGTTACAGAGGTGGACTTTCAACAAGGTGTAAAATGGGATGTGGGCCAAGAAGAGTCCACCTTCACAGTCAGGAGTAAATTGAAGTTTAGACAGAGAGGGTGAAAAGGCCAAGTTGTTAAATCCTGCTTCTGCTGGAATACACTAATACTCTGACTGTGAGAATGGCTAATGTAACGATTAAACCGTCTATATAAAGGGAAAGTATTCAATCTGAGCTGGTAACTGTTGGTGAGACGTTCATGGCCCACAAAATGGACAAATAAAAACACAAATGTCTTATAAAAAGAGACTGGAAAGGTCTCAAATATGAAAAACAAAAAACAAGAACAAAAAGGAACAACCTCCCCTCCCCAACCCCTTCCACCCCGGTGAACTGAAAGTTAAGAGACATCACAGAAAAGCAGCTACAAGAGGCCAAAATCCTTTGACCTAGGACCATGTCACTGTCCACAGGACAGATTGACTTTTCATTAGTAACTGTGAACCCATAGCAGAGATGAGAAGGCTGAGATCTGGACAGATGAAAGGGCTTGGAAAAGTTAAATCCCTCTGCTCAACATCCCCCAAAACAACAGTCTGACCAAAGATCTCCACTTGCTGAGATACAGAGGCAGACTATCAGAGAATGATAGACCAGATGTTGAGATGGAGTCTGGGGTGATCTCCGAAATGAAAAGCAAGTGATGAAGGAAGCAGAGGAAAACTCATGGTACAAGAAAAGAAAAAGGAATCCATGGAAAGGGTCGAGTGTGGACATATTTTGAATTAGTTTGAATAAGAAAGGAGAAAGGTGACAACACTTTACCTGCTGGAGAATGAAGGTTTTCATAGTGGCAAAGATGAGGGCAACATTACAAAAGCAGCACAGAGACACGACAGTAACCCAGCCTGGCACTCAACTTCCCCCTCTGACGACCATATACTGCACCGTCATACTGGAAGTCAGCGTTTTTTTACCTCCTCCTAAAATGTAAACCACGCGCTAACCCTTCATTAGGTTGTGTTATACACCTGATGAAGCTGTATGCTGTAAGTTGTTTTTCCTCATGGAATAAAATTAAAATCCGGGACCTAAAAACTATTGGTTTTTCAAATGAGTGTTTTTTAACATAGCTTTTATATATTTTATATCTTGTTTTTTTTTCACTTAATGTAGATAAATTAGGTTTTAATTTTTCTGATTCCATCAGACCAATAAAGGCATTATTTATTGGTTTTATTGGTTATTATTAGCTTAACTTCAATTAGTGATTATTGTGATTATTTTCCAGGAAACTTCATATGAAATGGTTTGAGAGTTGGGTGAAATATTTTTAGCCGTTACCTTCATTTATTCATGTGTACTTGTACTACTAATTTCAAGCTGAATACGTTACCCATGCAGGAAAACATTACAAAACGAATTAGTATTCAGTGCTCTTAAAGTTTAAGGACAATGGTATTCTATATTTTTAGTACTGTCAATGAATCACAGGAAAATGCTAAAACCAACTGAACTTGTGAATCTTTAAGAACACAAACATATAGCTTTATATTCCCTGAAAAATCTGGGAACTGTAGTCTTTAACAAATATTACTCACACTGGAGTAAATAGCACATTTGTATGGGACTATTTTAAACCGAGGATTAATCCACGTTTGGTGCTCTGGTGAGTGTTCACAGCAGCAGGATGGTGCGTGTGGGACTGACTGAAAATAAACTACTGTGTGTTCATTGTAATGAAGGAACATCTCAGACAGTGCAACAGAGAGGCTCACTGATGTGTTTTTAATAGTTTCTGGGGAACAGTGGAGCTCTGTGGCACAGCGGAATAAGGTATATATACAGTCAATACTTTTTTTATTGGTTTTGGTCTCTTTTTTAAAATGGGATTTGTCAACAATATGAAAAATATAGAATACCTGCAAACATATCCTTTCATGTTTATATTTCTCTTTTAGCTATAATGATATTCTTGTTATGGGAATATGTGAAAAGGGCAGCTCGACTCCATCCTCACACTTCTTTTTTACTGTACAGACTTATTATTTCTCTTCCTAACTTTATGAACTTAACGAAATGTTGCTTGTTGTAAACCTCTACGCTACCATGTGATTTAAAGAAAACCACCTCCTCAGAAGAATTCGTCACTCACTTAATCACCCACAGACATCAGTGTCTCAGTGTTCCTCGAGGAGAGCGAGTATCCAATTTAGTGAACCCTTATTAGCTCTCGTCAATACGTTTGCCATGAAGCTGAGTTACTGCCGTGCCGAGTACAGGCCTAGAATCAATAGATGGTGTAATTACCAAATTCCTCCAGGACAAAGACTCCCTTCACTGTATTGCACTTTTTAATGTGACTCAGCTCTATGAAAACCTAAAAACAAACAAAAAACAAACAAAACAAGACAGAACATTATTAACTCAACAACACTGGATGAAAAGTAAACACTTCATATATTAAAAATTAACCATGTTAAACTTGTTTTATTCAGTATGAAAGGTAAAAATAAAACAACTACACATGGAATGCAAGCTTTTAACAGCTACCGAAAGAAAAGAAAAGCACACTATGAGAAGTTTCCATGATCAAACGCATACATGGGCGACGGTTAAATGAGGAGAGATGCATTTAGTCTGCTCAAAGCTCAAAACTAATTCAACATGACTTGTTTCATCAATGAAGTGTATCAAGAATAATTTATAGTTATATCTGATTGTAAACAGCAAAGGTAGTTAAAAAAAAAAACACACATTTCTTTTTATGCTCAGAGATGCAATATGGCCCATATGATGCATACATGGAAGTTCCATATAAAAATGTAGACAAGGACACAAAATTAGATTTGCCATACAGCTACAACAGTTAAAAGAAAAGATAGAGAAAAACAAAAAGGAACCCAATAAGATGTAACTGCTAATAAGCAAACACAGCAGAGGTTGTGTACCTTCCGCTCCTTGCAGGGGGAGAGAGCATGGGAGAGAAATGGTTTGGATTATTATCGGACAGAAGAGCACAAACACTCGACGACACTCCGAGAGGGCGCTATCCACAGGAGCCTCGTACAGATTCAAATCAAGAATCTAGCTAAGAAGTTACCAGAGCCAATATGATAAACCCGTCACAAGAGGAATCAGCCCCAAAAACTAGGAAATAGGAGAAGAAGAAGAAAAAAAAGAAGAGGACTAGAGGTTTGACTGTGGGTGGGAGCTGGATTCACCTTTGTTTTCCTGGACTTTAAACATCTCAGTCCCCCAGAGCCCTCCATGCCTCCTCCTCCAGCAACAAGGGCTGGCACCAACACCACTTGCTCACACAGCAGAACAGATAAATGAGGGCAGTCACTGATGGACAATAAATTCCACTAAGATGTAGGATGTCACCTTCGACACCATCTCACTGCAGCTGCCCAGGACCCGACCCAGTGCTCACTCACTGAAATACTATCATTTTAAAAAAATAAAAAATAAAAAGGTAGCCAGTGCTGAATAAAGCTCCTGCTGAGGGTTCGGTGAAACTGATTTCCTCACAAACAATTAAACCATCCAATTAAATCCATCCAACAACTGCAGCAAAGCTGCTCCTGAAAATGTATTCTAGAAATATGGTGCTCTACATTGAGCATATTTGAGACGCCCATATCTTAGGTTAATTGTGTTCAGCTTATATGGTAATGAAAAAACTTTTCCACGTGTGGCACTCAACCCCTTGCAATATGAAACATGAGCCAAAAGAGCCTGGGGTGGAAGAGGCAGAAGCAGCAAGGAAAAGCAGGCAGTAATCATAACAGTGACTCAGTGCAGCAACATCCAAATTAAAGGGTCTGTCCACCTGAATTATAAAAAATAAAATACATTGTATCCGGCCAAGAAGAAAGTTTTAGTTTTACAATAGAGTTTAATGGAATTTTATTTGTGACGTTCACAGCAATGAATTATATTTAAACAGACACTGACTGACTCTTTAGACACTTTGAAGGAGCAGAAACAAGCTACAACACAACATAATCACCTTTACCTCTTAAATTTTCAACTCAAGGTCAGTGACTAATGACCTCTTAAGGTTGTAGGTCGTCCTCAAGATTATCCCACTATGGAATATTAACAGGGTTTATTCAAAATGCCCCTTTATTGTCACGTAGGTTATGATCTTAATAGTATGTAGTCTCAGTAGTATGCAGAATATAGTTTAAAAATAGTAGAAATTCACTGGTTCCAGCTTCTTAAATGTAAATTATATTCTCGTTTTCTTCATGCTTTCTGTCATCTTTTATTTTAAACTATATATGCTTTGGACTTCTGGTCATACAAAACATCTGAATATATATTACCTTCGAAGTATTGACTTTTTATGGACTCATCAATTAATTGCGAAAATAATTAGCAGATTAATCGACAATGGAAATAATTGTTAGTTGCAGCCCTAGCTTACACATGTTATTACGATTGCAAACAACCAATTACATTGTAACAGGGGGACATCATAAAACCAAATATTATAAAAGTACAAAATTTCTCTCTTTTGGGTACTTATCAGTAACCAGGACATTTTTGCTGCTGAATACTTGAAATTAAATTTTCTGAGCACCACAAATGAGATTCCACTCACCTCCACTGCACTTTGGTTAGAGGCAGAAAACTCAGACAAATACCTCAAAACTGAATTTTACCAAAACTGCCTGCATGACTGGATACCACTAATGTATTAAACCACTAAAGTGTAAAGATGTTTATTTATTTTTTTGTAATTTGGGTGAACTGACCCTTCAAATTACTTTTGTTGTTGATAAATTAGTTTTAAGATGCATGTTCAATCTTGTTTACTCTTTGGTAACAACTCACTCTTTTGTTTTGTTGTTTCTAAGATGCTAAATATGTATGCAGTGTCCGTCAGCAGGAATGGTCTCTGATCTTTCAGCATGGTCACGTCTCAGACAATTCAACTACAGCACATTGTTCACTCACAGCTTCACATACTAATGAACCGGAAGAAATATACCAACCCCGACTATGACTACCTGCGCAGGTGTGAAGACAACACAAGACAATGTTCAAGGGTCCAAACTTGCTATTAAATAGCCAATTATTAATGAAAAGTCTTTGCTCAAGGTCATCTGTCTTACCACTGATGCACGACACACACACACACACACATTAACACTTCATCTCCTCCCACACATTAAATGAACAATGACGTTTGAGCACCACGGATGTCAAAAGAAACTTGTGTGGAAGGATGTGTTAATATTGTTTTTAGGAAACGCATGCATATGAACACACACACAAACACAGACACACACACACAAACACACACTGAAAAAAGCAAATCCAAAAAAGCAAAAGCACAAACAGGAATTCTTCCTCTAAGGGATAAACATCAGGTACGAGTAAAGGCCAATCAAACATGTCGTCAGTCATCGCTAACATTTTGGCTAAGATCTATTTTTGATGACAATAGAGGAAGACGTCACGAGATGAAAGGAAATGAGGCAAACAGGAGAGATGAGCAGAAAGGTGGACAGAAGGACGGGATGAACCATCATGAGTGATTTTGATTTTCATGCCCTTGTGTGAGAGATGAGAAGCAGTTTCTCCGCTGTGGTACTAGCGTCTTACCTGGCTGTGCATGAATTTAAGGTTGATTCCTTCCAGTGTGACCTGAAGCAGACCACCTTCACCAGTTTTCATGTCCTGGACAGGGAACTCTCCGCCCAGCTCTGGACCTGAAGGGAACCACAGCTGAGTTTATAGCTAGTATGGATAATAAACAACAGGGGTATAATGGTGTTTGTATTCTTCCCAAGCTGTTAATCACAGTAGGTTCAGGTCAGTATGAGACTTTTATGGTTCAGTACTACTGCAGGGGAAAAAAGTATGTTCTCAAATGGAGTCTTTTTTTACGTTATATTATCTGACAGTATGTTGAGTTGAGTCTTTTGTAATAACAATATTGCCTTACTGAGCCATTTAATGTTAATGTTAAATACATTTTGACAACATTATCTGTCTGTCCCCTGCTGTACTAAAAATAGATAACTATAATTATAAAGATAATTACACTCCCAACAATCACAAGTGTCAAAAGAAGCTATTCTCGGTTATACCTGAGAAAAAAAGGGTCAAAGGAAAGGCTAGATGGAAGCAAGACAGAAAAACAGAAAGACAGAAAGCTCACTCACTCCATACCTGGTTTGATGCTTTGCTGTCTTGCTGCAGCTCTTTCCATACTGTCTTTAACACAGTAGTAGAGTTCACGACACTAGAACGCAAAGAGGAAAATTATTTGAATTCCTGATCGATGCTCTGGATCAAAGTACAGGATGCTGAGAGAAGCAGTTTCTGACCTTTTTGGTATAGAACTTGTTAAGCTGTGTCTCTTGGCCGTTGCGTCTCCAGAGACAAAGCACCTTGGTCTTGGGGCAGTAAGTCATATTGATGAGCTTCTCGTACCACCAGCGCTCGTACACTGTGCCGATGTTGCTGCGCAGGACTATGCAGTCATCACAGACCTGAAACAATGAAGTTTAATATTAGTGAAATAAGCAACAACATGCTCTCTACACGCAGCATTAAGGACAATTACAGATATAGTACTAGGAATTAAACATTAGTACCTCCATGAAAAAGATGTCTCCTGTGGTATCAGTGCCAGCATGTACAACAAATGTTTGCTTTTTGATGTGACGGCTTCCACTGGGCCTGACGGGAAGCTCACGGCCGTTCTAAAAATATAGTTCAGTACAAATAATTACAAAAGGATGAACAGAAGTTGAACTGAGTGAAAACAAGGACGGATATTCACCATGTTGGCCAGTTTGTCCAGTATCTCGTTGATCTCTTGGCTGTACGTGAGGCCTATGTGGGACTTGCCCATCAAACGCCTCACTTTCTTCTTGATGTCATTTTTGTTCAACTAAACAAACAAAAACATCCACAGGGAACGTGAGCTGAGATATCCGGTGGAACAAAAAAAATGTAATTTGGAATAGATCAACAAACAATTATGCTGTCCTGTGGTTAAAATGACAAACAGGTTTCCGTACTTTCATCATTAGCATGAATGCAATCATGTTGTGCAGCAGCGTGGCCAGAAGTCTGTCTTCATCATCCTCCAGTCGCTTGCGGTCATGATCTCCTAGCGACAAGTATCTGTTGACCGACAAAACACAGAGAAGCAAGTATTAATAGTTCAGGATCAGAAGGCGATGCTACATAAATATAAAATAATTTGGCAAAACATTCATGCATCGTATGAATAACAGATCGAATAAAATGTCAGCCATGTTGAACCTTTCGATCATCTCCTGGGGTCCCTGGTCCATACCCATGCCTTCACGCTCCAACATCACAGCATCTAAGTAGGCGTCCTCCCAGAACTGCAGCTGGTCCCACAGTGTGGAGCGCTCCTTACCTGAACACACGGAGACAGTACTTATGTAGCTCCTAAACGCTGGACAATTTCACGCACAGCACAAGTGATCCATTCAAACACAACCTATTCTGTCAGTTCTAAGTACGTAGGTTATTTTAAAAAGATAAAATGAAATGGGAAGAGTTGGTGATACAAATGATTTATCCAGATATTATACTGTTTGCATGTTGCTTTCTAAAGCTCAGTTTAAAGTTACTACAAAACCTCCGTACGTAAAGAAGCACTGATATTGTAACATTTTATTGTAGCTCTCTGTTTCAACGAAGCCTGCTTTAAGAAGATGAACAAGCAGTTCATCGTTCTCAGTCATGCAGGAAAATGACAGTAAGAGTCAATTAGATGAATTACACCTTCAGTAATAACACTTAGCATAACACTGTACATTAGGGAGGTTTGTGATGAGGCTCACAACTAACAGGTCTAGTAAAACCTTCACTTCAAGTGTTCTGATAGCAGCTGTCCTTTATGGAGCTTTTATGGAGGTGGCTGACGCTGCTAGTTGTCAGTTGCATTGCAGTAACTCATTGGAAATCTTGACATTTCCCAATGGTATTTACAAGCTGGTGGCTTGTATGAGTGTGCTCAACTCATAATTACATTTATGACAGCACTTGAAGGCAACTTGCGCTCATCCAATATGCAAACCCATGATATGTTAAGCTTTGAGGGGGACATGGAAGTCAGAAAACTGGGTGAAATGTTTGTGAGTGGAATTAAAATAAATGTTAAAAAATTAGAGTGAAAATGGATGGAAGTC
>NW_023339663.1:5502322-5506767 GCF_004916995.1 Morone saxatilis
TGCTGTCTTTGATGTCCCTGTGCGGCAAGATTGTGACCAAATTCTGCAGGACTGCTTATATTTTCCACCTCTATCTCATGTTACAAAATACACAGATGTGCAGCTCACAAATGGACAGGAAAAACCCACATCACATCACATCAAAGATTAAACTCAGAGCTAGTCCATGTGAACAATGGATACAACCCCCGTACACACACACATACACAGGAAAAAGGGCAAAGGCAAGAGATTAGCCCTACTTAGAGAAAAGGTTTCCATGGCAGCATCCTCTAGTTGATCCCAAACGGAGCTCTTATCGCGCCCTGGTAGAATTTCCCAGGAGGAGCAGCAGGAGGGATGAGAAGCAGCGAGAGCAGGAGGGGGTTAGGCGAAGAGGTGAGTAGGTTTAATGTCAAAAACAAGAGCAGAGCAAGCCGAGAACCACACCAGAGGCACAAAAACAAGGACAAACAGAGACATATCATGCTAATTTACTCACTAATTTACGGCCGATAGCTTGCACTTATACAGTGTAATTTAAAAAATAAATGTTTAGCACAGTTGAGTAGATGAGCAATGATATTGTTATTGGGGCTGTATTTTTAAATATGATATTGACTTTAAGTCCTAATTGTTTTTACATATTTAAAGACTGCAGTTTAACATAAAATGTCAAATGAATTCAGTTTTGTTATGATAAAAATACGATTACAATTAAACACTACTAATTAATCTGCAGCAGCTGCAGCCATGACTTACCATAATGCAAATAAATATTCTTAAAAAGGACCAGCATTTCTTTTCGAATTTCTTCATTTGCTTTGATGTTAATTCTGTTTTCACATGTAAGTATTTTCAGACAGCAGTGAATACAACTTCCCACTTAAATCAGTAGTGTTAATTCATCACTATGTAAAACTGGACAAATTACATCTCCATCAGCAGAACTGTTCACCTTTTAACAGATGTTCAGTTCACTGTTTCATAACAAACATTTAACATTACACCACGTCTAGGTAATCACATGTCTGACTTTTGGCTGGCCTTTTTTCCAGTATGACTCTTTCTATAAATTAGTGAAAGTTCACTGTTGTTACATTAACGAGGCAAACCAAAGCCAGAGCTGGCACAAGCTGAAAGGTCATCTAGTGACAATGTCTTGAGTGGAAGTGATTTTTTATATTATAAGGTTGTTTGGTTCAAAAGACTTTCTTTGACAAAGATAATGTTAGTAAAGCAAATACAGACAAAGAGAATACTAAGTGTTTTTAAGAACACAGGAAGGAAACTTCAGAAGTGTCAGCAGACTGACATAACTATAAGAGGAAGTATAGCAGTAAACTAGAGAGCGGAACATACCCAGCAGGCCTTCACAAAGGTAAATCCTCATACTGATGTCCTCCATGGGCTGCGCAGGCGGCCCCTTTGCCATAGCAAGTACATGATCTTTTGCACGTGGTTTCAGAGTGTGGGTCTTTCCCTGTGAAAACAGGACAACAACATGATGTTAGTAAATTGTATTTTTATAGTTGTACTGGATTTATATTCTGTGATGTGTGCCTGTAGATATGTGTATATAATAGTTAGTGTGAAAGAGACTATGCAATGCTGTTGCATGTGTATGAAATGGTTTTAGTGTCTGGTGATTAGTGATGCTTTGTATCTCCTTGTCTTGAACTTTTCCATGTAGGCACGTGGAAGGGCAGGGAGGTCCCAGAACAGAGCCATACTGCCAAATGTAACATTCTGCTTTGGAAATAAAAGTTCTTTTGACAAAAAGTGGTCCTGACTGAACTACTAATAATAATGTTTGTAACAGCTATTCTAGTATTTTAGTAGTCTAGTATTGATGAGGTTTTGGTTTTGCCCTGTTTTGATCATAGGATGTGTACTGTAGATTTTATTCAGGTCGAATACTATTATCCAAACAACAGTCTGGCTCCAGGAATACCAATCAACATAATACAGGAGAAAAGTATAAACATAAGATATTAATCTAGGCATAATAGTTCCTTATTGCAATTAGTAATTATTCAACTTACTAGCAATACTAAAACTTAATTTATGCAGCAAGTAACAAAACATAACACTATTGAAGATAGAAACTCATTCTCAAACTAACGAAGCAATCTTTACGTTTACACAGTTGAAACTATAATCAGTGTCTACATAGAAGGATTGTAGAACTGATGTAAAGACGTCTTCCTGCCCAATTTGATGATTTTAGGTAGAGGAAAGTTGGAGTAGGAGGGGATTTTCCATACGTACAGTCCTCCAGACCGGAGGTGAATTCAGAGTCGTTTGATGTTGCACATTTAAATACTCTCAACCATTAACCAGCAGTTGAGCTTGAACACATCATACATTTTCAATTGCTGGATTGCTGCCAGGTTATTCTTGGCAAAAAGGAAAATACAGAAGCAATTTTCCAGGACATTAAATCTTTTCTCTCATTTTCAAGTGTTTTTCAGTAGTGGAAAACTAGTCTGCAATATTAGAGTTTTTCTCATATGCATGGGAACCCTGAAATCCCATCTGCTTCAGGCACCTTCTGTAGAGCTTTTCAACTAATTCATGACTCTGTTGTTTGTAATTGAATAGTCTTATTTTAAGTTGGCTATAGTGTACTGTATCTCACTGTTTAATCTACATGTCACTTATAGTGAGTTTTATACTTACAAACACTGTACTTGTGGCTGGATTGGTTTCAATCTCACTGTCAGAAAGAGTTCCCCTGGACTGATTTAAATGAGGAGCAATTCTTCCACCGAGGCCGTCTCCCGCTGTGCTGCTCAGGTCACTGTCGGCACCAAGAGTCTCTCCAGAGCTATTGCTTATCTAAAAATAAAAAATCCAGGTGTAACAACAGTACACAAGTGGAGGTGTTTTATGTCCAGAAGGTTTGGTACAAAAGCAGGTTTTGGCATTCATTGTAAGTAAGAAATGTAACACCAACCTCACGGTCACCAAACAGTCGAGACTAAGTGATCTGTTCAACTTGTAAACACACTGCCAACAATATGCTGAACATGCCACCCATTTTTTTTTATTTATCCTGTTTTTTTATTAAGTTTTTAAGGAAAATAAGACTTTAAAGGCTCAGTGTGTAACATTTAGGAGGATCTATTGGCAGAAACATATGTTCATAGCCTTGTGTAATCACCTGAATATAGGAATTATAGTGTTTTCGTTAGCTTAGAATATTTTTATCTAGACAGAGCAGCACTCTGCCATGTTGAACCACCATGTTTCTACAGTATCCCATAACAGACAAAGATCTGGCTCTAGATAGGGCCTTTCCTATTTTATGCGTGTTTCACGACCCCCATAGTTTCTCCTACACATTTCATAGCCTGTTCTCATTCCCAAGTCATCAAATTCAGACTTGAGCAGTGTTCAGTTAGTTACAGTTCTCCAACTTAATGGCTAGATGCTACTAAATCCTACACACTGGTCTTTTAAATGGTTTGGACCAAAAATACCATCCTGGAACCTGCAGCTAATATTGTGTCGGTGGAATAGATAGGAACAAAGTGCGTCATATCTGAGTTGGCTGTGCCCTACCACTGTGCTAGCCTCTGAGTCCTGGCTGGTGCTTCTCGTCAGAATGGGTGGCTCTGAGCTCGTTACAGACTCTGTGTCGCTCTTCTGTAAACCCGAAGAAAAAAAGAAAGGAGATATTTCATTCGTAGACAGTAAAAATGTGCTCTTCACAATTAGCAGTTTTGAACATTTAAAGACCAACACCATAGATAACAAGCACAAAAGACCTGAAGATCAGTTTCATCTTCAGGTCCGTTGTGCTTGTAAGTTTCATCTTCAGGTCTGTCTGTTGTGTGTGCAGCCTGCAGCTCTTAGGGTGTTTGACTGTGATATTAGTATCCTGTTTGTTTAGCAGCACAAAAAAATGACTGGTGAATCCCATCTAGCTATTAACATTCTTTAATTGACAACATTTTAAAATTTTCACTTTTCACAATTTTTCACACAATAATTGTACATGAACAAACCTGAGATCCAGATGTGACACTGAGGCCACTGTCAGCACTGATCTGTGATTTCTTCTCCTCTGCATCTGTCACCTGGGGGCGCTGCTGCTTCGCTCCTTCAGACCCTACAGGACACACATAATTATCAGCATGTTTCCATGAATACAGCTACACTATCTTTTTGCCTCACTGAGAGTCGCCTCACTCAAAGCCACCACAGCACAGCAACACTGATGCTACGTCCATCTAAAGTGCCAAAGCCTCTATTTAAACACTGCATGACACAGCAAAGCATACAGTATAATGCTACTTTATTTATGTTTGTGAAATTATACTTATATCAAAGACTCAGAGCCTTAAGCTGCCTCTAGCTAAAATGGAGGGTGACTATAATACAGCTATTTAATAAGAAAACTTGTTTTTTTACACAACTTTCTGTATACAATACTGGAGCTTATATAAACAGTAACAGAT
>NW_023339663.1:5506790-5512089 GCF_004916995.1 Morone saxatilis
GGGGGGAAAAGTTACAAATGAAAACAAAACTGCAAGAGCGCGACATTAATTCTCAGTCAATGCTGCAAATGTGGCCCAAGTTACACCAAAAACAACAAACAGACACAGGCAGTTAGGCATGCAGACAAACTGATGGACGGTAAAGGGGACGTTTTCTGTTTCAAGTGTGATTTGTACTTTGTTATTTATCATAGACATGGTGACAAGTAGATCCTGACACTTTTTCAGTTTTTTTGTGTCACTGAACGTTTGCAAACAATCTAGTATAAAAAGGTGCCAGCAACTGTAGAATATTCGCTGTAGATACAAAATTCACAGCAAGCCACTTGAAACTGGAAAAATACAGTTAAAAGAGCAGGACAGGGCAGCAGGTATTAATTTCTGCTCATCTTGATGCATGGTGTAAAAAAAAAAAAAAAAACACTGGAAAAAAGAATGACATATCGCTTGAAGCTTAAGCCAGTGACAATAACATAAAATTCCCATATTTTTTTTTAAATCAAGGACCCTATGAGTATGAAGAGTCTAGATGTGTAGAATTAGATAATAAACCTGCTTAAACTGTCAAAGGTGAGAAATAAAAAAAAATAAAAAAACTTTTATACAGCATTACATTCCCATGTTTGCTTCTACAGTATGTTCTGCAACACACCTTCTGAGCTACAGCCATTAGGCTAACAAAGCTAAGGTAATTAAATACTGTATTACAGTAAAACTAGCACTGTAATGCCTGCTGGAAGAACTTACCAAAACATACCGAGACTTGCTGCCGTCTCAAGTCTTGATTAAACAGAACATGGAATATTTTTGGAAGTGAAACAAGGGTGTCATTTCTCAAAGGATAATATCTGTGAGAAATTCAGTGACCCTAGTTGTCATATAGCAAATACAGTAAATTTACTGGACACCAACACTACTGCATATGATTCCAGTGTCATGTGCAGTATGTTCAAAACTAGAAAATCATTCAAATAAACTCTGAGCTGAAATCAAGCTGATCCACATCTCATCTGTAGTAAAATCTTGTTCTTACTCCAAGGCACTTATATTTTTTCACTTATCCATTTTGACATTTTTTATTAGGAGCACTCCTTTTCATTTATTCATGTAGAAAGACACTGTTGAGTTTGAAAATGTGGAGAGAAGGGGGTGGGAAGAGGTCAACAGCTGAACACCCCAATCCTTTTTCTTTTTCTGGTGTGTGAAAAGTCTCTTACTCTGTGGTTTTTCCATAGCTTTTTGCTTATCCTGGTGCTTGCTCCACAATTCTACCCAAGATGCATTGCAAGCAAGGAGAGAAAGACAGAGAGAGAGTCAGAGAGCTGGTTGAAAAGGCATGTATGGTGGATGAGCATTAAAATAAAAACAAAAACAAAATAAGCATTGAGAATCTGTCATTACTGAATGAGGGTGTTTTGTAATGTTTGCATATAACTGCACTTTAATCTGGACACAATGAAAAAGAAGCATTTTGTTGTCAAGTTGGATCCACTGTGTGACAGCTACTACGGTAACATTACAACACACCCAGACCTCCTGGCCCAAAGTCCTGGAGAGCCACACAGTGACGTCGGATTAAGCTTTGGCTCTGACCACAGGCCCCCGGTTTCATCGACTGCATTTGTCTGGCTCTCCAGAGCAAAGGTGACAGAGAGAGATGGGTGATTCGGAAAAGAGCGTGGGATGGGGTTGAGAGGCCGACTAGCCAGCAGGTGAAATGGAGCAGTTGCAGAAGCCGGGATGCAAGTCTCACAGCATTCTGTAGAATTGAAGGTGCAACTTCTAACAGGAAAAGAAGGGGTGCGGGTAGGAGAGGTGTCAGGGTGGTTGACTGAAAGTGTCCCCCGTATACAGACCCAGAATAATTCTCTGAACATTAAGTGGTAAAGAGATTATTTAGGATTTTCTAAGTCAGTTGGTTCTTTGTCGACCAATAGCAAACACTTTCTGCTGTGAAATTTGTGTCTTTACTGGGACTGTTTACTGGGGAGTGATGCTTCCACCCTCCATGCTGAGAGCAAAGGGAACTGCCATTTTCTACAGCACGCCTCGCAGAAACCTGCAGTAAAGGCAAACCTGGGACGATTTGACTATCGATGCGCATACCTCTGGTTTCCCTCGTCCACTACTGCAGATTTAGGTATTGGAAGACCAAAACAAAGACATGCATTCAAGGTGCTAAGAGGCTGAAAACAGATCTCCAGAGAGGAGGCAAACAGGGGCACAGATGTTTAAGGAAGGGGAGACAAACACACGCAGTCCAGCCTGGAACACAGGGAAATATTCCAGACACTTTTCAAGGCTACTTCAGATCTGCATTGGGAATATTTTGAACCAGAGCCAATTATTAATTTAGATTTTCTCTTTAAATCATTTTTTATTTTTGAAAGTCATTACCAGACACAAATTTACCAATACTAAAGTATTGGGTTTAAGAGCACAAACATTTTGGAACATTGATATTGCTCACTCCAGCGATTATCACCAGTATTTCAGGTCAAAGTGTGTGGGATATTATAACACCTGTAAGAATCTGTCTGGGAAAAGTAAAGGGATCTTTCTTTGAGACGGTTGGAGGGGGGGGTGGGAGACTGGTAGTAAGGTTGATGAGCTTGTAGGGGATGGGGTAGGAGATCTCACAGTGCACATGCAACCGGGGCTGGAGTGGTGTACACACCAATCGAGGCAATAAAGTTCTCCTCATTCAGACTCCGGGTATCAAAATGGCGGGCTCCTTTGCCCGTTGTGTGGTGCGGCAGCTGCAGATGGGGAACATTCAGAAGGCCCTGAGGTCTGGCAGTCTCCATACGACCAGTAGGACTCTCTTTACTCCCCGGGCTGCCAGCACTGTCTGTGGGGCTTCGCTTGCGTTTTTCTGGGTCTACCAAGTTACCAAAATTAAGGGGCCAAAGACAGAGTTCATCAAAATTACAGAAAGAGGTAGAGGTTTAAACTGGGAGAGGATTAACAGTATTAGAAAAAGAAGGAAAAACACTGATAGGATCTAAACTTTACAATTACAATGTTTTACTCGGTCAACATAGCATGCTGCTTAAAGCTTAATTTAAACACAATGCAAAGACATGGACAAGTGTTAGTAGCACAGGCCCACCGCTGTTATGCACAGGAAGACTTAAAATAAGTAGCTGACACGTTTTTTAAATAATCTACATTGTATAAATCAGGCAATCCAGCATTAAATGTATGCATTTCTGTGCTCCACGTACCTTTGGTTTGATAGTGTGTGCGCGCTATTTCCAATAAACTGAAGACGCTGGCCATTCCTCCGAGCCCTGCATTAGTGTAAGAGTGCTCCAGACTGGAAACTGTGCACTTCAAGATGTCCAGCATGCCTTTGTACACCTTTCTGCTCACCTCCTGGAAACAAAACACAGTAACAAGGTTTATAATGATTTAGTACCATGGTCTAAAGATAGAGGGTGTCACTTGTTGCACAGATTATAATCTCAGTAAATTTCATGTGACTTTGTTGTTAATCATTAAGTAACCTACAGCTGCAAAACATCCCTTTATGGGTATGAAAACTAAACTACAGACAACTATTTTGATAATCAATAATTTTAGTAATTTTTCTAGCAAAAAGAAAAGCTAAACAGTTAAACTGGCTTAAACTAATATTATAAACAGGCATTTGTCACTATTTTCTGACTTAAAGATAAATCAGACTAATCAACAGAAAAGTCGATAAAAAAAATTCATTAGTTGCAACTATAATATAATTAAATTTGCTGAAAAAAAAACCTTGAGTGAAGAAAAAAAACTATATTTGCAAATCACTATGCTACCTCCAATAAAGAATTAAAATGCATGATTTAATTTATGCAGACCCCAGTGGTCTAAATGTGCCTTTATTCCTGCTTCCTTTCTTTGTACATCAATTCAGAGTGAAGGCAAAAGCAAGTATCCCACCACATCACGTATGATCTCCTGTCTGGCATCTTCCTCCGACTGGATGGCTCTGTTCAGCTTACTCAGCACAAAGACACGGAGCTGCTCGTTCTCCAAGAGGCGGCGCACTTTCTTCATGTTGAGCCAGCCGACTCCCTGACCATCCAGAACACTCTGCACCACTTCCTTCAAGAACTGCTGGTTCTCACTGAAGCAAAGTAACACAGTTTAAGTCATATTCACGAGATACAAGTAATTACACAACACTTACTACACACACCGTAGCATCCCGAAATAAAACACATGTAATGACAATATGCTGTAATCTTTCATGTTGGAAGACAGAAGTTGTACATTTATAACAATTTAATACCTTGTGTTGTTGACTCGACCCTGAGGTGAAGGCGATTCTCTCTTCACTGTTGGACTGTGCTTGATTACTGAAGACTTCTGGTCCACAAGTGCTCGAGGTGCACGTGCGCCTGGAAGAAGAACCAAAATGAGTTTTCCGAACACCACGGAGCAAGAATAACCAAAATAACAAAACAAAAAGTGCAAACTACTAGGTCACTAGACAGAAAAGCACTCAGCAGAGGTGGACTGGGAACACACAAAGGCACTTTCTCACCAGGAACTGTAAACCAGGACAGGAAACAACTTTGAAACTAGTCCTTTTTTTTTTAGGCTACCACATCAAATAGAAAATAAAGCAGTTCAAATCACTATGTGAAGAGGACAAACACACCTGGAATCTAGTGAAGGTTATCTACTGCTGAACAGAGAAATTACTGGAGCTGCTAGAGTCTATTATTACAACAAGAGAGGTGAAGGACAAATCAAACAGGGACATGGTGCCCACACGCACACACACACACACACACACACACACAGACACAGTGCTCTTGGTGGTGGCATCACACTATATGCATTAGAGGTAATGGGAGAGGTCAGACGGGAGGATAGTGTGTACAGCATACTACATTCAGTGACATCATGCATGAAAGAAAGTATAAAGATGTGTGGATGGCAAGAAAAATGAGCTACACTACAACGTCACAAGCTGACTCATTTTAATACACTGCTGCAATGCGATGCTGATCGGCATCTGCAAGTGAACCACTTGAGGGGGGGGTCATTATATTATAATCACTAAAGGACACTCCCGAAACATTTCAGAAAGTCTATTTTCTTACTCAACTGACTCAAACAAATACATATGAGACTTGACCCAGACTTCACTGGATCCATTTGAGTCCAAACCACTGCAGTATTTAATGAGGCTGGTCATTAATGACTGTCATATCTTGATGCAGAAGCCTTTTATAGCTTGTAACTACATGTACACACTGAAGCCCCGGGCAGTTTAGTCCATTGACAATTCCAGTAAGGT
>NW_023339663.1:5512189-5552530 GCF_004916995.1 Morone saxatilis
CTGCCAGAGCAAATGAAACATGAGCTCACGTATTTGTCTGGTTCAAAGGCTAGTGAAGTTTTATATTACAGATATATCACATATCGAGTAAAATACTACTCCAGTAATATTTAAAGTTTATTACAGTTTTTATCTATTCAACTAATCATCCAACAGTTAGAAAGTTGATGGTTCAGGCAATTAATCAGGTGTCCAGACTGCACAACAAATGACAACCGATCCGGCAGATAATTTGGCCCGACTCTAATATTCGTGCGTGTGGGATATACTACGAAGCCTGTATGATTACTATCATTGTTGTATGGCCTGGCTCAGATTAAACTCTTTGTCAGAGTCAGAGTAGGGCAGGTCATGTCATGACTTTGCTATCCTGGGAAAAAAAAAAATGGGACACTGCTGGGAAGTTGCAGGGAAGCATTCTGGGGCTATTACCTTACATGGTATCGGATTGGTGCACAGACACATGTACATACAGGAAGAATTTACGATACTGGTATTGGAACAACTGTAGATGAAATAAAACCCAACCAGACCAAGCTATGAGATAAATTAGAGCCATGCTGGAACTCATATGGTCAGGCCTCATATTGGGCTTAGGCTGAGTCACAGCTCTAGTGAACATGTAAATATATAACGATAATCATGCCATCGTGCCATCAACGCAATGTTGTTCTTTCATCCAGAAATCTTTAACACGTGTAGCCTGTTTAAGAGTGTCAATCTTCAGCAATTCTCTGGCAACAGTTTCACTTTAACTGCAATACAATAAATCCTAAACAACACTTGAAATAAAATACAAGCACACGACTTTCATCCAGTCATTAGCTGGCTAAAAAATCCAGTCGGTCTAAGCACAGTAATCCACAGCTCCACATATCTATACTGTAATGAGTGTTCATGAATATGTCCTGAAATAGACAAAGACAATAAAGTCAAATCTAAATGTGCGATGAGCTCACAATTTCTCCATTTGGTTACTTGCTGATTCTGTTTCTAAGCATGAAAGGATGGGGGAGGAGCACCCATCTACAAGGACAGAAAGCTTCTCTGATGGAACATCTGTCATTACAAGGCTGCTTTATTGCAAGTTTTTGACAGCGGGGATCTATTGTTTATTATTGTTGCTGGAGTGTCATGGGGACAAGAAATTAGGTTTTATTCCAGATATCAATTCTCTACACAAGCACAATGTTTCAGTATGTTTTAGTTTAAAAACCAGTAATGCTTACCTGCTTATGACTTATTCTCAATAAGTGCAATACAGCTCTTGAAACCCAAAGGCTCCTGATGAGTATATTAAACATTGCTGCAGGAAGACAGTAGAGACTGCCTATGGATTTTGTCCACCATGGATATGGGCAGATATATCTCAGGTTACATGAAAAAGTTTGTGGTAAACAAACAGTAGTAGCACTAGTGGAGTCTGTGGTTGGAGGCCTTCATCAATGTTTTGCTGGACAGCATGCAGGTCTTGGCCGTATCTCAGCTTTTAACTGGCTTTTCCAGCGGCTAGAAAAGCCCAAAGGTACATCAATGGAGGATACTTTGAGGCTGCAGCTTTTTTAAATGGTCCTTGACCTTAGTGGTCAAATTATTTTTTGACCTGAGTAACAAGGGAGAGATTGTAGCAAAGTCAATATGAATCCCAAGACTGAGTCAGCTTAAATGTAACTGCACAAACAGGTCAGCTTGCAAACAACAACTTAGCTAACAGATCACCAGCATTCGAGTCACTCTAGTATCAACATCAGTGTAATTTTAACCCTGTACTGACATGGCCAGGTTAAAAATCATAAGACTAAATCCAGTCAAAAGACACTCTAAGCATGACTCAAATTAGACAGTCAATCACAGGAAGACTGTGAGAGAACTATCACAAACGCAATACTAGTTTAGAATTAAAGGATTTGTTTCTAGTCTATATATCATCTAGGGGGATTACAACATTACATGTTATTACATGTGCTATTCAGACATTTTTGATCCCATTAAAAGTGCATGTATGTAATTTCCTCTTCTTAGTCCAGTATTGCCTGTGGCCAGAGGTGGAAAGTAAAGAAGTAAAAATACTTTGTTACTGTACTTGTTTTTTTTTCCAGGTATCTGTACATTACTTGAGAATTTATTTCTCCGACTACTTTTTACTTTTACTCCTTACATTTTCAATCTCATTACTACAAAACCTGACAGCCTTCAGGGAAAATGAGCCTGCAATTCAGTAAATTAGCTGTTAATATGTGAACTGCATGAATTGATTTAAGATTTTATAATGGTAATGTCATCATGATTCTGCATTACCAGAAGACAGCAGCCCAAAGAGATTGGCTATCACAGACAAGGACTGGATAACTTGTTTTTATAATGTTTGTTTGCTCAGATGGGTTTTTGATACTCATACATACACAGTGACCGTTTTAGGTGTGAATGACGTGATACTTGCTTGTTTCCTGAAAAAGGGGTTGTGTTTTCTACATAACTTGTAAGGTCTTCTTTTATAGTATTCTATTTGCCTTTGTTGTTTTCTGCCTGTATTAATGGTCCTGTTTTTAAGTGCATCACTAACGGTAAGC
The DNA here is from genome assembly GCF_004916995.1 of Morone saxatilis. Classification (NCBI taxonomy): domain Eukaryota; kingdom Metazoa; phylum Chordata; class Actinopteri; family Moronidae; genus Morone; species Morone saxatilis. The sequence goes on from NW_023339663.1 coordinate 5,514,760, forward strand.
TTTTTATGTATCTGATTGACTGTATTAATATCCTGTGGCTAGCCGGACTCCTGAGCTCCACTAATGTCCTCATGCAATATGTGTTTGTGTGTTAGTGTTACTAGTGTTGTGGCATTATGTCTTTCATTGTTGTCTGACTTTGTGCTTTGTTATTTTGCAATCAATCTAGTTTCACCTCTGGGGTTAATAACCACCACCTAAGACAAAATTGACTTCAAGCAACTAACCACAAAATATATGTGAAGGCACATTTCTTCTAATGTTGTAATTATACCAACACATACCCAAAGCCTCTTGATAGCTCTGACAAACAGTGACAGCCTTAGTTCCCCAACCCCCCCCGAAAACTGCTATGAAACACATGCCCCAGAATATATGCAACATCATGCCTGATCTATGAAGACGGAGTGTGTAATCTAAATAACTTATCTTATTTTATCTGTCAGGTTGTATCTTTATGACATAAAACAACCATCTAAACAGCCTGCATTAAGTTCGCTGACGATAAATAGGGATTTTCACCAGTTAGGTTCAAAATTTGCATAATTTGACTGTAGTCACTGCTCATTGTGTACAACACAATTACAGCATGATTGGGCCCAACCCCAATTGTACTCTGTGGGAGCAAAAACGACAAGAAAACAATGACAAACAATGGATGCTAACTTAGTCGATTCTATTCTTATTCTGTTTGTCCAACATCCTGTCTTGTGCTTCATTTGCTTCCCTGTGTGTGTTTGTTGCATAATGGATTGTTTCACTGTTTCCTGTGATTACCTGATGTTAGATCTAGGTATACTTCTTATCATAAGTCCTTTACAACTCACTTGTGATAGGGACAGTTCAATAAATAAAATGAATCAAACTGTGGGGTGAAACAGTTAGTCTGAGGAAAGGGAACAGTCACTATGAATGGCGGCGTGGTAAGACAACAAACTCAATGCTCCATTGGATCTTTGATGACACACACGGTGACTGAAATGAGCATAGACAGAAGGGGATGCTGGGAGATGTAGTTGACTGGCTTGGAGAAGCATGCAGCTCACTCGATAAAAGGGCAGAACCCACCTTCTCCGCTCCCCGGGCCGGCCTCTGTAATTATCTCCATTAGAGAATTTAGCCCAAATACTGCACACAAAACCCAGAATTAGTGCCGCGAAAAAGGTGGACAGAGAGAGGGACACCGGCCCAGACACAACCAGTCTGAACATCAACCCATCACAGACATGCACACTCAACATGGCGCCAAAACAAAGACAATAAAAAAGTAAAAGAGAAAAGTGCAGACAGAAAAGAGAAAAAGACAATATGTATTGATGATGGTATCAACCCTGAAAGTGTCTGATAAGATGACTAATGCCATGTGTTTGGCAACACATTCAACATTTACAGTACCAAGTAGGAGCTGTGTATAGCTCATACTTCGTTGTATTTATCAGCTTGAACCATGTGAATAATGCTGAACCATCCAGTTCAACAATGAAAATGTACATCTAGAGCCATGGATGGATTTGTTTCTTAGCAATTTATGCATGATGTAAGGTAGACATCTTGTTTGGAGCACAAAAACACAAAAGACAATCATGATACACAGTAAGATTCTTCAGTAGAAAACCTGTGAGCTACAAAGTTTCATCACTGTTTTTGTTAAAATAGTGAGTGACCTCATAAAGGGAAGGAAACACTCAACAATGGGAGCCACCAAACAAGCAAGCAAGGCAAAAACACACAGAATCAGGAGGAAGGAACTAATTTTCATTTACTGAGGACAGATCTTTCTGTGAACACCATCCACAGACATAAATGTAACTATATGAATTAGGTAAATGCAGTTAAAAAGGACTGAGCATCCTTCTTGTAGTAATAAGGATGTGCAGATGCCACACCAATAACAGTTTGTAGTCACAGAGGAAAAAGTGTGCATCATATCGCACCAAATAGACTCTCACCAGTCACACAGAGCGGAATGGCAAAGGAACAGAGGGAAAGGTATGGATATACACGAATGGCATTAAAGGCGTATCTTCTATCTTAGTCCTATGCTGAGAAACAGGGTGTAAGATAGGTATAGGTCACTTCAAGGATAAAGAAATACCTAGTCAGGGGGCTAAAACAAACTATCACACCAGACATAACATACCCGGGCTGTCAGGGTCATCTGAACAACAAAGACAAAACACATCATAATCAAAGGAACAGAACATTTTTTTATGGCAGCTATTCCACATGGAGTGGAGCTATTGAGTTAGATTACCATGCTTCACCTGTTTTTTCTCTCAGTTAAAGTGAAAATCCAGCCTAAACAGAATTCGTAAACAGAATTGAAAAAGAAAAACTAAACTATTAGCAAGTTTAATAACTCCATCCCGAAGTACAATTTTAGTCCCTGTAATGTTAGCAAAGCATGACAGATTTGTCTGGGCTCTGCATAATTTACCTTCTCTAGTGTTCATAACAGTTCATAAAAAGCTGAAAATGAGAATTAGCTGCCACTGCGGTTGGATTCATTTTATTATGCTTAGGTTTCCATTCATGTGTGACTGCAGTCCTTATAGCCATAAAACCATAAATCATGCAGTTGCTTCGGATTGCTTCATCTTTTTCTGCTTGATTGGAAAAAGACCTGCCTTATTTATCGGCTTCCAAAAGATAATCAGGTGGGCATTTGAACCAATATATCGTATAAACTACACAAAACATGCTTAATATGAACACGTTCTACACCATCAGCTAATGGTATAGTAGAAAAATAAAAAAGAGATCTCATCTCTGCAAATAAAGAACAAACTGTGCATGACCACGGCAAGAACAAACGTGAAGTCTGTTTTTGTCTGGATTTTCACATTACTCTTGAGAGAAAAACTTTGTTTGATACATCCTCAATATTCTCCTTTTAAATAGTGCCATATTTGTTTGGCAATCCAGTGGGAAGAAAGTCAGGCTATAAAAACAGCTCTACAAACCTGCTTGCTCCATTTCCTCCTCAATATCAAAATTGAAATATTCTTATTCCCAAAAAAAGTAATTTAAAAAAAGAAAACAAAAAGGCAGAGAAGGACAGGCAGTAAATTAATTAAATAAGAATACTGACGTTTAAAAAAATACTAAATAAAAAATGCTGGCCATTAGCATGACGAGTTAGGAATTGTATTAAATGAAAGGATTCAAATCATGGTATTTGTGAATAATCTAAAGTATGATAAAACAGCATTTACAAAATGTCTTATTAAACAGGTAAATGACGGAAAACATGAAGCCAGTGATAAAAAAAAACAACTAAATAAGTGGGTCATAAAAATGTTGACAATAATGGCATAAAATCTTTTTTTATTAGCTCTTATCCTTTAACTTCATCAACTCACCCTACTGACTAAAAAAGAGATTCTATAATGATTTTTATTACCCTGGAAACCACACAGAACAACTTGGACAGACAATAAACAAAAACACCAACTGCATGAGGGATATAAAGGTGGTCAGGTTAGCTGTGTTGTCCTACCTTTTAGACTAGGGAATGGTGTTGCTTTGTCCCTCGCTGCCTTGTTGGGAAGTGCAAGATTGGACAGACTGAAACTGGTGCCGTGGTTCTTGTAAAGATTGCCTGTAGTGGGAGTGACAATAATATAATCAGACAACAGAAATACAGTTTAAATTATCAAGCAAAGCCAAAGATAACTAAGGGTGAATAAATAATAAATATATATTATTGTTAATATTTACTCTAACAGAAAAGTTCATAGTATGTGTAGAGTAGTAAGCATAGTAAATATAGTATGTAAATGGCCATATCCACAATAAAAATAGACTCTACAAGTGATCCCTTTCACATTACACATTATATTTTAAACAATTCACATTATAAAAGAGTACATTATCATAAAATGTACTTTTATGCATCTACTGATTCTAGAGCCAGTCTATAGTGTTCATTGAAATGACCTCAGATCCGGTATATTCTGTCCTCTAGACAAAACAGAAAACTATATGACAAGAGAGATCATGTTCAGTCTCTGGTTCTAGGTAACCACGCTCACTGTACACTCTGCATTTCAGTGCATTTTTGAATTCGTGAGGGGGCGTGTTCAAGCTTAAACTGGGTGTTAAGTCTTTAAGAATGGGTGAATTGAAGTGCTGTTGGTTTTGGCCCTCCAATTCATCATCACCCACATAAATCAGCCCACTTTCCATGTTTTACAATCTGGACTTAGCTGAAAAGCAACCAAATGAAATTCAAATGTTCTTACTGGCAAAGGACATTAGTCCTCCAAAGCCATCACCACTGCTGTTGGAAATGGTGGAGTTTGGTGAGCTGTTGCGGGAGTCTCCCTCCCCATCAGACTCTCCTGGGAGCCTTAGGCTACTAGGACGTAAGGGGCGCTGTAACCTAAAATGAATGACCAAAAGACATTACCGTGTGTGACAGGCACAGGAACAGGAACATACATGCATACTGTATGGGAAACTCTCAAGCATTCACACCACATCACAACATCACACCACCAAAGATTCAAGACCACCATGAATCGAAGAATTAATTTGTCATGCTGGGTTTTGTTAGAGAATATTGCATGGTTTGGTCATAGAGCCCATTTGAATGATGATAATGTATTCATTCAAGTGATGAACAAGTTTAACACACTTGTTGCCATTGAGGTTCTGGTTGAATCGAGGGGTGTATGACTCCACTTGCTCTTCTGCATCAGGGTCATCCTCTGAGGGGAAGCCGTACTGAGGCTCAAAGTATGGGTTATCATACTCTTGCTTTTTGTTGGTTGGGTCCACCAGGCCAGCATCAGCTGGAGGTCTGAGGAATGGCTGACTGCCCAATGCGGGGACAGGGTTCTGTAAAGCGGCACTTGCTGATGCTTCAATTTCAGGTGCTTCCACTTGCTCCTGGAAAAATGAGCACACAGATTAATGGGAATTGAGAAAATTCCTTCTTGTGTAAATATTGCTCTCCTTTCCTTTATTTTACATTTTACATACAGATTACATCAGTTCTGCACTGCTTTAGTTTGGCCATATTCATTATTCTGATAAATATGACACTGACAAGTCTACAGCTCATGTTAAAAGTTTTATCTAGAAGAACATAATATAAAGCCCCGTCCAAATTAGTCATCAAAATATGAGAAGTTAATTTCTACAAAAATAAAGACGTTTCCGAGAGTGAATTTGGAATGATCACACACATGATTGACTCCCTGGATGACTGTGCTGGGACTTGAGCTTGCAGTTGTGCTGGAGCTCGAGCGAAGAGGTTGGCCATCAGAGGGTTCGGTGGGACCGTCCCCACTGGGTGGACCCTCCGAGCCATGACGTTCTCTAAAGTCCTCAAAGTCTTGAAACTCAACCTCACTAGCATCTCCCAGTGCAGCATGGGTAGGCGGGTCCAAGCCTAAGACGTCAAGGTAAAATATTACAAGAGAGGAAATGGCATGAATGTGGTCAATGCGTATCTTGTAATGAAACAACTTACTTGGTGTATCTCCCTGGATGTCACCTTGGATCATCTCACTCACAAGGTCGCCGAGTGAGGAATAGGACGAACTTGAGTCATCGTATGCCTCACTATCACTACCACTGTAACAAATACAATGTATAACCAAGAGCTGCCTTATTTAAACGACCTAAAGCAAATATTAGCAGATTTAATTGTAGTGTCACGCTTCAAAGGATCTTGTTCTTTCTTACCTGTCTGTGGGATCAGACTCATTGCCCTCATCCTCCAAAGGACCGGCCATAGCTTCAACCAGCTGGGAGCTTCCATCATATACTCGGTAGAGCACTGGCTGTAGCTGGTGAGCATACCACTTGGGCTTGTCTCCGATTAGGGAGGGGTCAAACACATCTGAAACAGAAGTGTGCAGACACCATCAGACACAATTCACCTACTTTAACATATTTTCTGTAACGCAAACTGAACGAGATACACATTACTATCATCTTAAATAAGTCTTACTGTTATGTATCCTCTGAAAGGCAAGGTTGGTGGGATTGAGAGCCCACTCTCCATAGAACTCCACTGCCTGGGTGTGAGAAAGTTTATCTGCAAAGCTAGTGCGTCGTGGCCGGGATGCAAGAAAAGAAGTTGACTGAAAAGCCACCACAGGCCGGGGGAAGAGGCGCAAGGTGCGAGTGTGCATCTGGAACCCTTGAAGAACATTGGGGGAGTTGAAGAACCGTACCATGGCGACCCTGTGAAGAAGAACAATAAGTTAAACTTAATATTTCTTTTGATCTGTAAAATAAATATTTACAGTATAATTAGGACTGTACAATATATAGTGGAGAAAAACAATGGACAATGAAAAGAGACACTGGTGGCTTACCTGGTGGCTACATCCACAGAATCAACATCATTGCCGTAAATTAAAGGGTTGAACTCTGTGGAGGACGGCGAAGCTTTGTCTCGCCCAGGTGGGAGCAGGGGCATCTCCTGACCTTCCTGGAACTTCTCCAGGTTCAGAATGGGTTGGGTGTTCAAACTCATACTGGCCAAGGCCTAGAACAAGTGACAGTGACACAAATTAGAAACACAGCAGTGGATCTGAACACAAAAACACACCGCTGTGATGGACCACACCCACGATTGGCATCAACATTAAGTTATTAAAATCAATTTCTACATTTAATGGGACCTTTTCTTAATGTCTGCCCTCTTTATAGAGGGGAAACAATGAGGGCCGGAGTGACTGCTTGAAAAGTACTTGCAAAATCTTGTTTATGGGATTTTATGGGATGATTCAGATTGCTAAAACTGATAAAAACTAATCCTTCTTACTACCAAGAATGCTCAATAGTGTACTAAAGGGAGGTAAGAGATGATAAACTATAGGTTCCCAACCCAGGTTCCCACCCCCCCCATCTTTAAAGTGTTCACAATTTTATTTCACTCTCATTATTTGTAGCAGCTGAAGGATCAGTTTTGTGCATGTTGATGCCTGTGGTGGGTGTGTCACTTTGGAGAGGAGGGGCACAAGGGAAGTAAGTCACTATGCATGGTTTGCTTTGAGGGAACTGCTGCAGACTCAAGTGTCAATGTTTAGCTTAGCATAATGGAACATTTAGTTGCTGGGTCTGGATGAATGTTAACTTTGTCAAGGTGATTAGCCTCATCATATCTTGTTTTGGTTACGAGAACACTCACTGATGCCAAGATAGATGCACGCACATTCAGTCATGCTCAAGCCAGAGCTAAGCAGTGTATCAAAAACTGGTCCGCAACATTCTGTGACCCTGTTATGCATTTTATTCAAGTCTTGAAGAGTAGGAGACAAGTAGTAGTGACAAGCAAAATAATGTGAGAGAGAAGATATCCGTGCAGGGGCATTACACATTCCACAGGAGGAGAAATGAGTAACCTTATTTTCAGAGGAGAAGATCTGCTTTTGGGTGATCACGGTCAACCTAACCAGACACTAGGAAGGGGATAAGAGAGATGCGAGGAGAATCACATGAAGGCCTGGGATGATAACTTTGTGACTGACACTGGAACAGCACATGACGGAAGGGTCACCACCGTGGCCCTTTCCCTTTCTTTTCTTTGCCTCCTTTCAATAGTACTTCCCTATTTGTCTGTTTTAGCTGACAGTGAATAAAGTATATTTTGACACCACCCAAATGTGACTCAAATAGATCTAACTAAATATGCTGATGTTATTTTCGATTTGTTTGCGCAATGAGTAAGAGGTGCCTTGCCGCTTCATCATTTTCAATTTTATAATTTACTGAAGAAAGGAGATAAGAAAAGATACATTTGTGTTCGTTTTGACAAGGTGATGGACGGCCAGTAGTTTAATAGAGAGAGAATTTGCAGTGAGAGTGAGAGTCAAGAGAGAAATTCTGAGGAAACAAGACCAGAGGAGAAAGAGAAATATGGGGAAAGAAGAGATGTTTTTTTTTATGCTTAACATGAAAGACAGTGAGAAACACAGACAAAGCAATAATGTGACCAAAAACCAGACTTCACCTACAGAATCCAGCCACTAAAAGACACATGAAGGCCATCCATGGTGACCAACTGGGACAAACCAGTGGTCACAATGGAGACAGATGACAATGACAGACACAACACAGCAGATCTTTTCATAAACACAGATAAAATACTTGCACAATAAAGCACCTGTAGCTAAATTTAAAATCTTACTTGTAAGTTCTTATTGTTCAGGAAAAAAAATGGCGGGTGAGCAGAAATAACACAAGCACCATTTTTTGTAAATAAATTAGTCGCTTGTTAGGGACCAATTTATTTTAGTTATCCAGTGTTGAGTGCAAGTATTTTTCAGTGACTCTCACATCAGCAGCATTCTGCTTTGGCATCACAGTCTTCAGATAATCAGTTCAACCATCTTCAGTGACATTTTCTACATTCACAGATGTCAGTATTTTGTGTTTTTTTTTCTCCAAATACACAACTGCTAATCTGAGGCTTTGCACACTCCTACACACCAGCCTCTCGGTCACACATCCGCACACAGGGAGAGAGCTGGAAATCACACACAGCTAACGAACCGGTTCTGAGTCAAGGCATATTAAACACAATAAGTATTTGTGCAAGGATTTTGATCTAAAAATAGTTTGTTTTAATTAGTTTTAAAACCATTAAAGTTTGAGTCATATGTTGGCTGTATTTAAGGAGACAGTAAAATAAAAGTTCTATTTGGCACATAAAACAGCTTGAGCTTGCTTGACTGAAAAAAAAATGCTTAGTATTTATCTGCAAAAGACTTATTAGTCTTTATTTTTATTAAAAGCAATATTTGACTTTAGTCTATCATTTTAATGTATAGGTCGTTTTAGTATGTTGATTTCATTTTATACCTGTTAAACGTGAATGACTGTGATTAACTTCTTACTTCTTTGCATGGCTATCTGACAGACTACCAACAGCAAATGATGGCTGAAGTTGAGACATGACAAACTTTTCTTAAGCTTAATAAGCACACTCAGTGATCATATCAGCAGTTTCCATATTTGGAAAAAAGAAAGGCGTTTCCATGAATCAGAACCAGATTCTGCTGTTATGTTAGATAATCGGGTTAGGGGGCAAGTTAGTTACTACCAGCATTACTAAAGGTTTTGCTTGGGTAGCAGGGTCCTAGGGTCTGATTTTACCTCCAAGAGCTAGAGCATGCAAAGAAAACAGGAAAAAAAAGAAAAACATTTGTTCATGTTAGTGCACTACAAAACCCATTTCAAATGCTCTCACACTCGTCTACAATACATACAACTCTGTTGAAGAAGGAAGCACCTACTCCTCACACTGCTGAAAGAGAAGTTTTACATTCATATAATAGTGCATTTAACTAAAAGTTACGAGAACACACAACAAAGGTCGGCTCCAGAGCAGCACCTGGATTCCAGAAATTTCTCTGCAAAATGCTGGTACATGTCAGTAGTCCCACTGGTTTTGGGCTGAGCACTGGCTGCCACAGTGCAACAGAATCAGAAAAACCTGTAAAATGTAAAAGGGAACCAGACAAATTGCATGCAGTACCTGTTTCAGATGTTTCTTAAGTTCGCCTGCTTCAGGTTCTGGAAGAGGTGGTAGAATCTCTGCATTGGTGGGTGCTATAACCTGCAGACAAAATAAAAAACCCAACATTTTAAATTTAGATATGAAAAAAAAAAAAAGTGTTCAACTAAAATGAATAAGATTTTATCTGTCAGGTTAATCTGGATAGCATAAAAACACCGTTAAGACACCACGCTGATGTGCTGACCTTGCTGCTGTCAAGGTCCACAAGCCACAGATCGTCTGGCATTTTGAAATCCGCTTTGTAGAGGAAGAAGCTGGCTGGTACACCTATAATGTAGGGAGTGGGGGCAAGAAGGAGCTGTGGAGAGGAGAAAATATGCCAATCAGTCGCAACTTGATGTGTCCACAACAGACGGCATTTGCAATTAAAACCTGCATGTTTGGGTAAAAAAATCGATGTGTTTAAAACAAATGGCATGTTTTACCTGTTCGGCAGAGGCCATGCATGTTGGCAGTAAGGGGATGACAGGGAACATGTACTCCAGAGGGTAGATCATGGCGACAAAGGCCATGACACTCATAGACAATGCATTGTAATCTCTGGATTGAAGAATGACCTGAGAAAAAAATGAAAAACACAACATACATGGGTTTTATAAGGCAAGCATTACAAACTTATTTTCCTGAGTATTTCAGTGCAAACCTGGTGGGTGTTCACAGCACTGTTATGTTCATACTGTCACAAACTCACCTAGTTGACTTCTTGCTCTGGTGCTGTATCACACAATCCTCCCATCTACCCATACTTCCTCTTTTTGTCTGTAATGTACAGGTGTGAAGGCCCAAACTGTGCCTTGGATTCATAAACGCAATATTTAACTTGAGCTGTTATGAAAAATTCATTTGGTAGCACAAAGTCCTTGATAGGAAGTAATTCTGAAAGCTTTCAGGCAGCACTTAGTTCAGCCTGACTGAATTTAATGATGTATTGAATACTTCTTCAAAAAACCAAAATGGATGAATACAAGATGGCAGTGTTTCAGGCTGAGAATGTATTAGAGGTGGTCGGCCCCGAGGAGGGGAAGGGTGGAAGGCTGCAAACAACGCTAACTAATCATGCACCATGGATGCAGCATTCTGCAATTCAAGCTTCATTTTTTGGGGTGGATCTATTTAGGCAGTTGGCCCAGATAAATTATATATTTGAGAAGTGACAGAAAAGCAGATACTGCCCAACATTTGTCCAGCAGTATGTGCTGCAGCAGTGTGACGGAAGCTGCGAAGCTTAGGTTTGATTTAGGGTGGTCGCAAGTTAACCAGTGTATCAATGTCAGTGTAAACCAAGAGCAACAACAGAACACTACACCAGCACCAGCCAAACAAGGACTTCTATTACATCCCTACTAATGTTTCTAGTGTTAATGATAAAAGAGAGAGATGAAGAGTCTTTCCTTTCAGTGATACGATGTACACGGCCTTCTTTCTACCCATCACGCTTTGTCCACACTGCAGTAAAATGGCTTCAGTGAGCCTAAGTCTAACAGAAAATGTCTGATGAAGGTCAGTCGGGGCATTTCTCAGGAGATCTTTAAAAAAACTTCTTTGTCCATGCGGGGACACACAGCTGCACTCCAAAAGAAACCACTGGCCAATCACAACATACTAAATATAGCCTTGCTTGTTATTACACGTTGGGTCTAATAAAATGCAGTCAAAGACAACCACACATCTGCTCCTGTCTTTTAAAATACAAAGGAAAAAAAAAAAAAGAAACAGGCCCAAGTGATGACTTATAAGAGACAGTTTGCATCCTGAACTCACTGCTGTCTCTCTCCTTACCTTGTGCTCTAGCAGGACACAGCTGAGGACCTGAAGACAGGCGTCCACACCCAGCAGCTCTAAGGGCAGGTGCAGTGGGAAGTCGACCATGGAGAAGCGAGAGTTGTCAGGCAGGGCAAAGGTGAGTGGCCGTTTGAGTTCATGGGGCAGCACTTCCACATCTACGCGCCTCTGACCCGCCACTGGTACCGGTGAACGCAGCAACCGGTACACCCAGGATTCGATCTCCCGTAGGTCGGCCAGCAGCTGGCTTCCTTTCTCTTCCACCGACAGTGCTCCCGTGAACACCCGCCACATAGTGTCCCTGGGAAGGAGACAAACCGAGTGTATGTTCAGAACTCAATGTATACATGAGGATTTTATTTCCATTAATTTATTCTTTTTTAATAATTCTTGATCTATAAAATGTAAAATAAATAGTAAAAAATCCCCCAGTGTGAGGTCTACAAAAAATATAAATTGTTTTTTTTCCAACCAATTGTCCAACATAATGACATCCAGAAGCAATTTGAAGACATCCTGTCACAATATGACTCTTTAAAATTTCTTCCTTTGTCCAACCAGCAGTCAAAAACAAAATATATAAAATTTAGGATATAAAAAAAAGGAGAGAAATGATAGATCTAGAAGCAAGAATCACTTAACTCACTTAAAAGGTGCGATCAGTCACTCGAGAAAAATAGTTGATTGTTGAGTCTCATTCGCAAATACTGTCAAATAACCCAAAGCGTTGGGAGCACGACCTGAGAGCACAAACACCACCTGCTGTGTTGTGTGGCTCTGTCAGAGAAAAGCGATCAAAGGCGTCTGTATTGGACGGCCTTAGAATAATATAATACTGATATAATCAAAAATGTTTCATCGACATGTAAAATATGTTAAGCTTAACAAATAACATGTATCGATTTTAGTCAACAGTAATTTTAGAGTTAAAAAACTATTAAACTAAATAATTTGCTGATTTTATTGCTACAAACAGCTACCACAAGGCCTCAGCAAACACCCAGTGAAATCACTATCATGATGAACAAATGAGACGGACCTAATTAGATTGGAAATGCAGGAGAGGCTCTTAAGCAACTGGCGAAATATTGATGTGAAAACCCTCCACTCTACTCACACATGGTGCCATTAAACCCTTTCTAGAGTGTGTACACTGTGTGTGTGTGTAGAAGGAGGGAGATAAATCATTAGTCCTATGGAGCCCTCCCACCAACTGCAGCTGCTACCCAAAGGCAGCCAGAGACCTCAATCTGTCAGCGCCGCCATAGTACAAAGCGCTCGCAGCCAATATGCAATGGCTCTCCTCCTTCTCTGTCATTGCCACACCACATTTCAACCAACCATCTCAGGTCTGTTGAGCCGTTGGCTTGGATGGCCTTTTCGAGGTTTTCAGAGAAACCACAATTCTATATGATATGTGGATCCGCTGCAGCGTTTTACCAGAGAAAAAAAAAAAGTCAAGGTATAATATCAACTGTGCATTACACATTCCTACGGTCCCTTGAGGTGATGAGGGGAAAAGCTGCGCTGGTTCTACAGCTATATATAGAGGACTGTGGAGAAAACACGTGTACCTTGGGTGACCAACAATCATACTGGGCCCAAGCCAGCGTGAAGTGACAGCCTAATTAACACTTTGTCACTCCAAAATTGCAATCTATTGTGTTACCCATGGCAACAGAATAAGCAAAAGAGCTTGGCAAATAATGCCACATCACAACACAATGTCACTCAATAATACAGCAAACAGCTGTGGGTATTTTCTGCAGCTTCAATAAAATACGAATCAATAACGCCTGGTGGTTGATTAAGAATAATCAACATACAGTATTATCGACTATTTGCTTCAAGTCTAAAAAGCTAAATACCCTGCTAAATGCCACTTCTCCATAATGCTGTCTGTATACCATGCAGCTCCTGCAGAGTTCTGGTTTTATTTCCTGGTTTATGGTTAAAACTTTTTTATAGAATGGATGGTGCACAACTAAAAAGCAGCTCAAGTATCAATAAAATCTCGGTGTCTCCAATTAAACTCTCACCAACATTTTTGGTCACATTTCTAAGAAATGACTTCAATACACAATGCAATACAACACACAATTATGTAACATTTCTTCGTACCTCAGTTGAACCTCTAACACTGGATGAAATAATATTTGCTGTAATACAAATCATTCAAAGCAAAACCTTTTAAATGCTCTGTGGATATTTGGTTGCATTATTTTATTCATTTTAGGTGGAGTGTGATAGCAATATTAGCGTACTGTGAAAAACATACACAAAACATGACACAAGCTGCAGATGGCCTGCAAAACTGCACGGAGTCACAGACAAAGGCTCTTGTGTTAATTCTGCAACACAAACATACACAGAACAGGTGGACAATGAGGGAAGCAGATGGGGGGGGAGAAAGAAAGCAGTAAGCATTGCTGAAAACATCAGCAAATAAACAACATATTTAACACTAACCTGATGATGATGAAGAAGACAGGTTATGAATAAATTATTACTATTATTATTATAATGCATGATCTGTTTTCTACCTACTTTTCTTGCATTTTTAAGCAGTGTTATTCATTCTTTTTAAGGAATTTATAGGTGCACATGTACAGATTTACTATGGGCCGAATGCTTTTAAACAAGACTTACCCCTAGTGGTTCAGCCATGTATTTATTCTTTACTTCCTGTATTCAACTCTAGAGTTGGTTAACATCATATATGTTAAATTATTAACCATGTTTCAAGATATTTAACCTAAATGTTCTTTAACGGAGTTATTTGTTTAAGAAAGCATTCTGAGTACCTTGTTGTGCATCTTTTGTCTACAAGTCTATTTTCATTCCAACTGAAAAATAAAATTTACCATCTTGGCTATTTTTCCCCACTAAAATCAGGATCTGTCTCAAAAAAAAGAAAACATATATGTAAGGCTCTACTTCGAGAGTGTGAAGTTAGTTACATTACAAGATAGAATCATTTTGAAAGGCATGAACGTTGCGGTTACTGACCAAGTCGAGGGACTAAAAATTGAAGGCATCCATGAGTTCATTAAAATCAAAGGTTTTATCCCTTTGGTAAAATGAATGTACTCAGAAAAGTTTATGGCAATCTGCCTGTTAAATTATGAGATCTTGTGATCAGAGCTGACATTTGGCCTAAGGGTGACACAACAGAAAAGGCCATGACAAAAGAAGTGTTCATCATTTGGCAAACATGAATGTGCTCAGCATTTTCATAGCAATCAACCAGATGTTGGTTTGTTCTGATATTGGCCCTGGGAACTTTAGCAGCCCCTTTAAACCACATTAGCGACGTGCCTCTAAAATAGTATGTTTATCTTCATTCGCACTGGGGTGAAATGGTAGTAGCACAGCCAAGAAACAAAGGAAAGCTGCATGTACACTTGAAGATGCAATCTTAAGCCTCACCTCTGCGTGGCGCGAGGGAGCCCAGCTCGTTGAGTGAGCCTCTGACTGCAGCAGTCCACCAGCCTCTTGAGAATGTATAAGCATTCCCTGAAGGTGGAGAAGAAGGGGTAGTGACTGAGTATGCACAGCGAGGTCAGCGTGCTGTTGCGATTCCTGGCTGCCATCTTAGCAGCGCTCCGTCTGTGCTGTGGGGACTTGCCGGCATTTAGCTCGGCACTTGGTTGTCCGCTCTCTTCTCCGGAGGCAGGCGGAGGCGCTGATTCAGCAGTGTTAGGTGGAGATAACGTGGAGGGTGGGCCTCCGCCGCTGCCATCAGACCCTTCACTAGCCGTCTCCGCCGCCTGTGATGCGGTCTCTGTGTGGCTCTTGTCCGCTCGAGTACGGTGATGTCCTCGTTGGAAAGAACGGTAGAAGTTGACGCAGATTCCGTAGCGGGTGATTCCTGAGTCCTTGTCGGTCAGCGTGAAAACAAACGAGGAGTCGTCGCGAAGGCTAACCCTACGCTGGCGTATGCTTAGGCATCCCTCTGGTTGGCAGAAAAACACCACATCTGGTGGGAGCGGGAAGTCGTGGTGGTCCTCCAGCGGGTATCGGCGGAGGAGCTGAGGTGTCTGGGCCACACTGTCACTACTTGGTTGCCTGGACAGAACACAGACAAGGATTTGTTTAAAGCATAAAAGTAGATTAGTCCTATCTGGTTTTATAACTCTTGTCTCTGTGCATTTTACAACTCTGCGATTCATTTCCCTTCATGTACAAACACAGTCTTGAATTTCATTTGAAAGGGTCGTTAAGTGATGAGAGGAGCATTTCATAAAGGAGGAATCAAAGCCTTTGGATACTTGATAGCACAACCCAACGGCTGACAAAGCACCTACAGCAGTCCGGTGGTTACAGATGTAAATTTCTAACTATGTTCAGCCAAGAATCCAAGAACCTTCTTGGAAAATCTGGTGAGGGGAGGTAAACAAAACCCATCCTATCCCACAACAACGCTGAAATTGCCCTTAAGCGTAACACTTAAATGTCCCAGTAGAAATACTCAGTGGCTAACACTAAAAACAGTGGAAGACAGGACCTTTCTCCAATTTCACTGTGTTCATGTGAATCATCCTTTTCCCCTGTGGCTACAGTTCTTGAAACAATGTGCTACTATGCTTCATTATGCATGCTACATCATGTGGGAGTATGTTGTGTTTGGTTTTAAATACGGTGTTTGATGTTGCGATTGTGAGTGGTGCTGTTGCCTTGTGCTGTGACAAAAGCACAGCTGGGACGTATGTATTTTATGCACGACTACCCTGCATTGTTCTGCTCGAACCTCTGCAACAACACCCCCTACGGCTGCAATGAAGGTTGTCATGGAAATAAATGGGTTTTTGCGATTTTTGGTACAATCGTTGGTCCAACAGGGCTAAAATGGCTGTTAAGAAAATGAAATGTTGATAATCAGTTAAGAAGATACCATTCCAAGAGTTGACTACATATATTTCCTCAATTGGCATCACTAAACTTTAGTTTTCAAAGCAATATTTACAGCCTCCCATATGAGTAAGTCGACTCAGATATTCCTTTAAACTAAAACTACTTCTTTAAGTCAGATTCAGTTCTTACCTTGCTCCGACCACCACCAGGTAGTCGAGAAGGCGGGGGCACGGTTTCTTTTTCTCCATCTTGGATTGACCACGTCCTGTGTGTCACGGCATCCAGGATTTAAGTTGCGTATTGAGTCAGTGGTGCCTTTCCATCACAACTGGGAAGGTTCAGGTGTAAAGTTGAGACACAGCTCCTTGATTACCATTGTGATGGTTGAAAAGATGAGTCAAATCTGTAAAACAAGAAAAAGATGAACAATCTTTATTTTATGTTATGTGGTTCTATGTACACCATGATATAAACAATTTTCACAATTTTTGTGAGATTCTGGCGTTTTCTGCACGACAGCTCCTTTATAGCTTATTCCACTGTACATAGAATATAAAAACATTTTAAATGCCTTCATGGATATACTGACGGTTTTGATTACTATAGGGTTTCCTTGACCCCACAAAACGATACAATATATAAAGGAATCCGAATTTGAACTATTTTTATTGTCCAAACTGTAATGAAGTTAAAACATAAAAATAAAACACATACTTGTAGCATTGCTTCCTTTTAAAAATATATGTATATTTTTAATGGTTGTATATGAACACTATAAAAAGACCTAAAATACTAAAAGTATTTAAGTATTCAAAGAGATATTTCTCAACTGTTTCAGCTATACACTGGTATGGTGGTATATGAAAAATTCCTATCATAGAGGAAATTAAAACCAGTAAACTGGATGAACCAGTACATTGCCCACCTCTACACTGGAGTGTAAACCAATGAGAAACAAAGTGGACACATTATGAAGAAATCTGGTCCACTACCACTGCATAACATCAACCAGCTACATGACATTTCAGAGTTCTGGGCTAAATATGGTATCATGAGTTATAGTCTTTGACTTTTTTTTTAATGTGCCAAGCCTTAGAAGAAGTTTTCAGTTGTCTCCACTTTCCCCTGTACCTGCCTCATCTACTACTTCAGTCAGCATTAACTATTTTAATAAGAAACCTTTCATCCGCACATAACAAGTGGTGGTTCACATACAGGTAAATTAGGAGAGGCATGAGATCTACTAAGCTTTTTCAGATGAATGATTGCGTTGTTCTGTCCCTGGTTGTTCAAACATGTAACGGATAACTCATCAAGGAAGCGGCTGACAGATGAGCGAGGATGCAATCTGAATCTGGATCTAATAATATGTTTTCTTGCTATCAAACAGCATTGTCGCTCTGCTGGAAATGTCACTGCAATCTACATTTTACATCACGAGGAAATGAAAGACATTAACAAAGACGCCATGTTGATCTTACAAATTCCCATTTTAGAGTGTGATCATCTCTACCAGGCAGGGTACATGGCAGACAATAAGACAAAGCTGGAGGAGCATACAAGATGTCAGACATGACAAGCCTACATCAGCATCTCCAGTGTTAAACAGTGTCGCCAACATTTTCCTAAAAATTAAAAAGGTAATAAAAGCATCCTTCTAAAAAAAGAGTGGACTCAAAAATGCTGTTACATTCCTATAAAGCTTTCAAAGTGTTGGGTGGATTTTTCTGTTATGACGATTATGTCAGCTGGTTGTTTTTGTTGGGGGATAAAGACTTTTCAGTGGAGTCTTGCTGATATAGTAAGCAGCTTAGGGACCTTGGTGGTATAAACGCCCTTCGTAGCTTGCACTATGGCCCTTACAGCTTTGTGACTGACAGGTGCTCAACCAGCACCTCTACAGATTACCTACCATTGAGCTGTTTACAGCTCCAGTCTAGCATCTTCTCAAGATTCTGTAATCTTCAAATTCGGAACTTGACGCAGAAGGATGAAAATGTCTTAAATGGCAACATAAAGTACATATGTACGACTGAACAGCTATTCCCTGACAACATTGGAGAGAGGACACGGTGACAAGTGAGCAGGCAGTGCTTAATACAGACAAAGCTACACAAACAATACTGGTGCTTAATCCTTTCAAATGAACAGTGTGCTGGGTGTACTGCTGTAAAGGTAAGAGGAGAATGCATAAACCACCCCATTTAAAAACAAAACCAAAAAAACAGCAGAGGGTAGGGATTATGCTAGGCTCATCTCTTAAGACTTGTGTCTAAAACTATGTGCAGAAACAGAATTTAATTCCACATTCCCACTCATATTGATTACACATACTGCAATAATGTGACACATTGGCCACACGCACACCTCCTTGTGCAACCAGAGGTACGGATCAAACTCAACCTGTTTCTTTTACATCCATGTCTCTTAGTTGACTCCTATTATTAGCATTGTGTTTCTCACCTACAGCTATACAAACAGCGTCTAAAGATCATTTCAGAGAACAGCTTGTGACTGCGGTGAAGACTTCAGTCAGATGAGAACTTGGTATCTCTGTCTCTTCCACAGAACAACAGATTTCTCCCAGCATGAATGTTAAACGTTGTTACAAAATGGCGGCTCTACAAAGAAGCCCATACTGTTTATACCGAACACCAAAACCTGACTGCTACCCCTGATGCCTGTTGAAAACCACACATATAGAATTACATGATACTTCATATCTCATGCTACCAATCACATTGAGGAGCAAGGACAATAAAAAACAGAAGCAAACATATCCGACAGGACAAGCCCACAACTTTATTACATGTCTGGTGAAAATATACAGCAGGACAGATCTAGAGTAGAACTAGAGTGTCACGGCACTGTGAACAGTCTTTACTCTAGCACCAACAAATGAGAAACTCCACCCAGAAACGCAAACACACTGTCTCTTAAAGGCTGTTATCCCTGATGATAAGCTAATGGATCTATAATTGAGCCAGCGGTTCATGCGTACTACATTCCATACATTCTATTTGAAAAAAGCAATGAGCAACCTGGGGGGAAAACTAATAGAAAATCTGTCACAGGTTTAAATTACAAGAGCTAAGAGATAGCAAAGCAAGATGCAGGGTGAGGAAAAAATATATTATTAACTCTTACTGTTTTCAATAATCAGACAGAGGTCTGCAGTGGCAAGCTTCATTTGATTTACTTGTTTGTGAATTTATGCAATTGAAAAAGCCGCAGACGATTAAATAGAAAGATTTATAGGTTCTTAACTTAACATGAAAACAAGTGCAGTAAATATGAATCTTTGGGAATGATGAAGTTGTGCACATTCTGTGCAAATTGTCCTGGTTCAGTGCTGTTATATGAGCATTTTGAGGGAAGGTCGATCAGACATGGTTGCGTCATTGTCCAGTTGCAGCATCATGTTTCCACGACAGTGTCAATGTCCACTGGACGTATTCAGAGGCAGTATCTTCAAGCAGCCTGAGACTGTGTCATTCTGTTCATTGTTCGTGGTTTTTGGAGTTCAGTTGCACATGTTGCTGACTTGCAAATATGTTTCTATCTTCATAGCTTCAACTGTAAACATAGGTTGGCTATATGAACATAAAAACCAATGTATTTAACGTGATTCACATATGAAATTCATGACTGAAGTTTTAATTTGAAGTATGAATTTATATCAATTGCAGATAAACTACAAATGAACTTAGATCAGATCAGGCACACAAAGACAACAGGGCAGACAAACAGACTGCATGTAAGTCATGAGTGGAACACTACAGTCACACATCCTGACAAAGGCTGTCATTAACCCCAGCAGACACAGCACAGCGAGCGTGTGACGCAGCTGCGTCCAGCGGGCATTAAGGGTGACTTTATCACAGAAGGCTTCAGGTGCATTGTGGATCTAATTATGTCTAATAGCTCCAATTGTGAGTAGAGGAGCTATTCACAGAGGGACTTCTTGATGTAGCACAATGGTAAAATGGTCAAACTTCTGATTCATTACTGAACAGATCCGAGATACAGAACGCCTGCCTTACACCATTGTCGCTGATAGATTAGCATCAAGACGTAGCCACTTTAGTTACATAATAACTCCTTTTTTTAACTTCGTTTTTCATGTTTGCAAAAAAAAAGCTCTATACTTGACAGTGTTAAGACGAGGAAGGAATTAATAAATTAGCTAACAGTGTCCAATGCACCAGTATTATGTGCTGCCATAAGAAGACACGGTTCAAACGGCACTACAAAGTGGGCTGAAACAGTTGAGTCAGATTAATGTCAGCACTCATCACATTTAGTAAAACGATTCAAATAATACGCAAGTCTGACAGTCTCCTACTTGCTTCTGCGTGTCACTGAACAAGACGACCAAAGTAAATTGTCACTTAACATTAATAACTGTATCTGCTGAGAGACTGCTAAGAATATAACCTCATGTTGAGACACTCCACTTTAAAGACTTTTTAATTCTAGCTATTTCCACAGACACTGCACAACTCTGAGCATGTTGGAGAGTAATGGCTGATTACAGAGAGGAAATCATTCCAACAACCAAATATATTCCAACAGTAAGGGCTAGGCCTATGCAGAATACAGATCTAACCCTATTTATCTTACAAAACCAGCAGGACAATGAATCGACGCGCAGGTCTGGCAACATGAACGCTTCCTGGTGCCAAGCCAAAATGGCTATTTTATGAAGCAGCGGAGCTCGAAGCAGACTCATCCAGCACAAAGATACAGGACCACAGCATTATTTATAGAGAACGATGGAAGGACTACGCCACTTCACCGAGCGCACGTAATGAGCGAGCATATTGAACCGTGTCTGTCTCCCTAAAAAGAGAAAAGAGGGACAAAAGAATCACCATAACACTGTGTAATCTTCAAAGGCAAGCTAATGATGTAGGTTAACACAACAGATGAATCTGATCAGAGTGGTCTGCAGGCAGCACTCACTGCTTATATAAGCACAGAGTGGAGATGGTTATGATTCACAGGCCTCCAACATGGACAGCATTTCCTGCCAGTCACAACCAGCAGCAGTCACTAGCAACGCAAAAGAATCTGTTGAGTTCGTTTTAGTGAAGCGAGGACACACACACGCAACGAGGGCCGAAGCGTCGGTTACTGCATTGTCACTTTTAGGTTACAGTCTTTTCTCACTAAAGGATAGTTGGAGCTCTGAGGGCCTTGACTCACAAAATACAACACGCTCCTCTCTATTTATATATTAATTCCTAAGAAAACCTTAAAAAGGCACTTTTTTTTGTAGGCTTTATCCGGCCTGCGATCCATATTTCTGGTCTCCAACGTCGCATAACTAAAGCACCTACAGTGTCCTGCTGCCTCCTTATCAATAGGAAAATAACTGTGTGTGTTCATTTGCGTTCGTTCCTATAGGTTTAGGTTTTTTTTCACTTGTGTAGTAACAGTGGTGGTTGGGCGCGGTGCTGTGGTGGCAGTTCGCATCTGGGTCATGTGCCATCACGCAAACGGTCACATCGAATTGAGTTTGGTAAGCTTTTACGTCTTCTTGAGTAACACAGTGGCAGCTCAGACCAATGTGTATTACCTAACAGCGTCACCCTGCAATGATGACATGCAAACCTTGGTTTCAAGAATATATAATATATTTAAACTAGGTTATGTATCTTTCGTATGCAACCATTTGTCATCGTTTTACTGTTTTTACATCCAAATCTGACTTCAGGATCAATGAAGCTGACACATCCTGAGTCATAATACGAAGCTAGTCTGTAACATCTAAGGCTGCTTACATTATTCTTAGCATTTTGAACCAGAAATAGACCTCGCACATATTTCTGACCTGATTATTAAAAAAAAAACAATACTACACAAATGTTACTTCACCTTTAAACAAATAAACATACACAGCTAGATGTTATACAGATTACATATCAGGCTATTTAGCATGAGGATGACATCTCTCTTCACCTTGACACCCATAACTAACCTCTCTATTCATCCCAACGCCATAGTTAAATTAAATTAAATGAACAGATAATCTGAACAGTCGTGTTTCTTAACGCCAGCTGGTTTGACATCGTGTAAGATAATACTGCAAAAAAGAGATGCTATAGGCGTAATGAGCGATGGGTTTACAATGACACACCATTACAACAGTTACAGAGCACCAATCCCCGCATGAGTTCATGTTAGTTAACGTCAACTCGGATTATTTTATTATTGTTTTACCACCTAACGAGCTAACTGTGGAGATTAGGGAAACGACACACGCCGAGAGGAGGAGAACAAATGTGATAAAGCGATGCCAACGCCTTCCTAATGAGTTGACACAGAAAGAGCAGGCGGTGTAAAGCTGTGTTATCTTTTATGTAATATATATATATATATATTGACAAGCTGTCAGGCCCTTGACTCGTCCTCCATCCTCTCACCTCCACTCACTCACAGCTTTATGCTTTCAGACGTCACGGGTGGATTAGCTCTCCAGCTAGCTGCTAACAGTAGCTTGACCGCCTGGTAAACAGTAACCCCGCCAGGAAGCAGCTCGTAACAAACTCAACACACGGTGGTGGATGGGGTTTTTTTTGGGGGGGTTTTTTTAAAAACTGAGAACATCCTTACCTTTGCTCACATTAGCTGATTAGCTGCTATCGTTCACTACGAAGCCAGCTGCTGGTGGCGGCCTGGAGGTGGGTGCCCTCTTCGGTCACACACGGGGAGGAAGGCAGCGGTGTTCGTCTGAATTAAACCTTCTTTTTCATTCAGATAACAGCACAGCATTAGGAGACGACGGGCTGAAAGGGCTTGCCGTTGCCTTAACACTGATGATAAATGATGCGGAGTGTGTGTGTGTGTGTGTGTCCGCCTCTCTCTGCTCGGTCAGCTACAACCTGCCTTCACAACATCCTCTTCATCATCATCCGTCTGCAGGGAGTTCCGCATACTCAGAGCCCGAGCTAACGGAAGCGACAAACCAGCCTGACCAACAACACTTAATGCTCCCTACTGGCTCTAACATTAGTGTGTCTGTAGTAATAGTTCACTCAATAAGCAGTCTGAACAGTTTGCAGGATTTTGATGGTGTTATAATTGACCCAGCAGGGCCGGACAAAAGCTTTTTGGGGACCTATGATCTGAGAGCCACCCCACCACCCCCAAATTGTGTAATTAATATTTTTCTTTACTTACAGTAAAATAGGCTATGGAAAAAATTAAACAGCAATACTAGTTTTTATTATTAATTATTATGAAGGATTAAAATATTAAGTACCAGTGTGTAGGATTTAGTGGCATCTAGTGGTGTAGTTGCAGATTGCAACTTTCGTGAATGATCCTATCCAGAGCCAGTGTTTTGTTTATTCGTTCTTGGCTACTACATGGCAGCTCAACATGACGGACTCATGAACACGATTCTTATTTTGAGGTGATTATAAACTAATGAAAACTTACCTATGGATATTATATTCCATTTCTGCCAATAGATCCTCTTAAATGTTACACACTGGTCATTTAAAATAGTACTAGCTGTAAAACACTGTTACACAAACCTGATAGAGACCATAATGTTTTGTCAAGCTCCCAAAACATTTTATGGATCTCCTGAATACCAAGCTTTTGTCTAGGGCCCTCAATCTCAAAATGTTCCTATAGCACCCCAAAATCCTAAAACATGGGCTAAAATTTTGGAATAGACCTTATCACAATTTTACACATCAAAATCAATTGTGTGAAGCTTTTTGTGACTTCAGTGAGAGCTGTGTGATTTAATAAATAGCCTTGAGTAACATCGGTTGGGGCTGAAAACAAATGAAAATTAAAATTAAAAAAACAAAATCTGGGGTTGTGCATCTAGAAAGAACTTACCGGACCTTTCTCTGTCAGCAGTCAATCGGCATTGTGGGTAATGTAGGCGCCGGGTTTTGACAAGGAAGAAGAAGCTGTTTCTGCTTAATACATTTTTTAAGTTGTTTTTTTGGGTCCATCGTTAAGGCCAACAGTGTTATAGGTGTTCAGTGCTACATTGTGGGTTCATATATTTTAGCATATAATACTTGAATGCCCTAACCCAATACTCATGAAATTAAGTGAGAACCAAATGCTATTTTTGATATATTTTGTATGTTGTAAAATGTACCAGTTATAAGCCTTTACTTTGAATATGATCATGATGTTTTTGTTTCTTATCCATCCTTGTTACGACTACTTCATACTGAGTATATAGTATATAGTAGTGTAGTATCGCATATGTTTCGGATATCATCCTCTTTGAACTTTTGGATATCTCCAAGGGACAACTTCAGCTCATTATCTATGAAAATATAAAATGTTAGGCATAGGATATTATGTATCTTACAAAAAAAACATATATATTGACTGTTACAATATTGCCAGTCTGATAGCCTAAATGACTAAAGTGACTTGAGCAAGTAATAGCAATGTTTTACTCTCCAGCAAATAAAATCAAGATGGATGGTTTCCCATTTAAATACCAAATAAATCTAAGTACATAATCATTAAGGTCTAGGTGCACTTAATATATATATATATAATATATATAATCAAATCAATTAAAATCATCATCAAACAAGTGATCTTGATTCCAAACATATCAGCACTATAGCATAGCTTTAATTTAAACTGTACATACAAAACAGAAGGTCTTCAGGAGTTACAAGTATTAAAATAGGTTTGCATTTCTATAGATCAATAATGTTTACAGTGTCACTCTTTGAAGACAGGAATTAAATGAGATCAGAGATTGCAATTACAGTATATACAGTACAATTAACCTTGATACCTACAGCATTAACAGAACATGTACACTAAGAAACAAAGATTTAAGAGTCAACAACCGATGCTTTTTGCTCATTTGATCAGAGTACAGCACACCATGACAACATCATTTCACTTAGTCAGTTAACCTGGGATTGAATTTGGGGCATGGTGGAAAATTCACCCCTATATTACAGAGGAACCTGGTCAGTGTTTGCCTGGAGAAAGCAGCAAACCAACACAAACACAAACCTCATACTTCATTGCAAAGGGACCCAAATGAAAATTTTACATATCCAACTGAAACAAATAACCGGAATGGTTTCAAAATGCTGCATGCACCTGCATTAATCTGCTTCTTTTAATATTGATCCATCTGTGAGAAAGAAAACCCATTACATAAATTACTAGAGTTAGATGGATGTAAGAAAATCAATAACAAAAACCTGTTCCCATTTTCAAAGCATTAATAACAAGTAAATCAAATTCTGAGAGGGAAGGCAAAATGCTTGATACAATATGTGGTCAGAAAATGCCAGGACACCACTGACTTCTGTCTTTATGTGTTCCTGCTGAATGAAAAGGTGTGCCTCGGGAAAATCTGTTTGACCTTTAATTCAGGCAACTTTCAAATTAGCAATGGAACACAATACAGCTAAAGAGGGAAATGAAACTCTCCATGTTGTCTTGAATAATTGGACCACACTTGCTTCCAGTAGCAGCAACAATTACGTAACTGGAGCCTTTCATCAGGTGTTTTGTTGAAGCTGTTGGAGGAGAGGAAGAAAAACACTGGTTGCTTTTCTTTCTGTGATGTTTCTGCAGGCTCAATAACATACTGTACCGCTGTGAATACAATAAAGAACCTGGAAGGAAAACATCCATCCAACCCACCAATAGGTGGAGCTCTCAGTGTGTTGTTTAAGAGTCAACCAGTTAGGTCAAAGACACACCAGAAAGAAGCAATGAATTATGGTTTACTCCTCCAGTTAGCCATTAGATCATTTAATCAACACAATGAAACATAAAAATCAATTTTATCTGTAATAGTTGAATTGAATAGTAAATACAACCTAGGCAGTTAACTCACCAATTCATGCTTTTACATTATTAGAGTACTGTACTACTCCCTTGATCTGTTTAGACTGAGACACGTGCTCCTGTCCCGTGCAATGAACAGGGATATAAAACAATACATCTTTGTCGTCGTAAGACCTTTTAACACGTCACAGTAGGAAAAGCACATGTAAATAATAAAATGAATGATGGCTCAATTAAACTGCTTCAGTTTCAGGGTCCTGGTATAGTGCATGGTGGCTAACTGTCAACATGGCTTACTGGGACACTGTGCCATTTTTTTTATGTTATTAGTAATACCCGTGCTTTTCCTACTGTGACAAGTCAAAATGTCTGCTGTGAAAAAGGCCTGTTTTTAAAAAACATCGTTGGACCATCTGGGAGATCCATAACAAGTCATTCATTTTAACAAAAACATTATGCCATTATGCAATACAGACATATTGGTGGATGAAGTAAGAGGAAAAAAAGACAACCCAAGTCCAACACTGAAATTCAAATTATTAAAACATAAAATCACAGAGTGCTTTTGGATCAAATCAAAACCAGGCTTGCCTGTTGTTTAAACTGCAGTGGATTTACTCGGAGTCGTATGGATTTCTATTTGTGTGTTCTGTGCTGAAAATGGTAAAAAGCATAAAAAAAAAAAAATGCTTGATTGGAACTGTACTGTACTTTATAAGAATAAACTTCACAACTATGAATTTGCATTGACATTCATTTATCGTCTGTTAAACGCAAATTTCAAGTTTACACTGCACAAAGAAAATGCATGGAAAATATTAACATCTAAAATCTCTTTAGTTATAAAGTTTATTATAACTTAAATTTGTAATGTTTCTACTCATTTCCTGTTGTTCTCTGCTCCCTGTTAATAAAGAGTTTGGTACAGGTTTTATCAAGGCTCCAGAATCTGACCAGTTAAAGCTGTTGGTGTTGAGTACCTGAGGGATACTCAAGAATAGTAGACCTTCAGATCAAGCTAGTTTTCCTCTAGATATTCAGCTACAAATCTTTTACTCAGTATCATTCACACAGTATATTATCAAAAATAAAAAGCAGTGATATTCTCTATATCCTGTTAAAACTACATGTATGTCGTTTCTCTCGCCTTTAAATGCCTGGTAAAAAAACAAAATATGAAAATAATTGTACTGCTTTGTAATGAAAAAAAGCACATCTCACATAGACATATTGATGAATAAAGTGTTAATAGATATCCGCTCTATTTTGATTTAAGAATACAACTTTGTCAGTATGTTATTTTATTATTTTGAAAGGAGGGTCAGAGATGATAGTTTGACTTCCGTTTCTTAACATTTAATTTTATCTTTACATGGAATTTGAAGACACTTGAGTACCACCTTCTTCAGGGTACCAGTGCTCTGTGTAAAAAAAAAACAACAAAATAATAAAAGATTTTGTCGCATCACCATTTCCTGTTAATGAGGGCGCAGTCTGACATTCACCTGTAGAGGTTTACTTTCTTGTGCGTTGTGAGTATGTGATTGTACAATCTTGTGGATACCTTTCATGTGTGCACTCTATACATATTTTACGTGAAAATAAATATACAATTTACATGAAAGTTAATGGGCATCTATAAATGACCAAAAGGGTCCCTTATGCATGTGGAAGAACACTAAAGTAATCTAATTCTAAAATTAAAGAAGCCTCCAGTTCCAGGAGGTCTGCTTCACATTACTTTACCTGAGCGACTACACCAACCTTTTGATTTCTGCACTTACTCCAAACGAACACAAACTAATTGTTGCCATATCACAACACCAACCCTAGATGCCCTACCATTTTACCTAACATCAATAAAGTGAACAGCAGATATAGGTCTGCTCATGCTCTGTATCCATTTCCACCTATTGCACAATTGCAAAAATCACTCTTTCAACTGAATGCGCAGCTGTAATCCTGACATTTGAGACAGCCAAAGCCAAGACCTGCTCAGAAATTTCTCATTATAATTGTTAGAGGATGAGTACAGAACTGCACCAGAGACTGACATAACTATATTAAATCAGAGATAAAGGCTACAGAGCCTGATGCTGGTATTTAATATCGCCATAATCATGTCAGCATCTGCACAAAAAGAACAACAAAACGGTCAAAGAAAACTAGGTGTCCATTGTTCTACTTATGAACACAAAACCATTTATCAGTCTGTTCGAGAGCAAAGGGCAATGATGCTCTCCTCCCACCAAAAGAAAACAAATCTCAATGCGGTAACCATTCCCTGACCAGATGGGCAGAAAGGAGTCCGTGTTTCTGCTCGATGTATGTCTCAGGCTTCATAAAGCCACAGAATGTGACATCAGGTTTGCAGTCACTCATTGACGTCCCAGATTTCAGACAGCAGCGGGGGAAGCTTCTTGTCCTGGAGGCGAAGGGCAAAAACCTGCTCCGAGTGGACGCTACTTAGTGTACGAAGGCTCACCAGCTTCATCAGCATACGGGGAAACATCAAATGATCCTGAGGAAACCATAGAAACCAACATTTTTAAAATACTAGGAGGGGACAGGAGACTTGTTCTGTGACATAGGAATGTCTTACAATGTTGAACTGTCACCTTTGGTTGATGGGGGGGGGGGAGAGAAATGTAAGAACTTAGGTGGCTCATATTTAGTAGCTGCATTACACTAAAAACTGTTTCTCCCCATAGCCTCTCTCATCTAGTTCTTATAAATGTTTAAGCCCCCCACCAGTCTGAACAAAACAACTCAACCTCAACCCTGACCCAATGTGTTTGTCGTGCTGACGTCAACCAGGTTATGCTGACATACCGTAGGTCAAATGAGAAGAGGTCACCACTGAGTACTTACATTTGGTCTCTTTATCATGATGTAAGAGCGCAGTGCATCCACATAGGGTTGCTGCAGCCTCTCCACCAGATCATGATCCTGCACATTTGGACGATCTAAACAGAGTTCCCCAAACAAAGAGAAAACCCATTAATTTCTTTCAATACAGATAAAAAAAATGTGTGTGTGAAATGTGATTCATGCTGTCTGAAACATGCAAAATCTACAACTGTAAACAGCAGGTTTGTCCCTTAAAAAATTCACATGGGCAGCATTAGTTCTAAATACATCTTCACTTTGATCCCTGTGTACTGAGAATTCCCTGCAGGTTGTGTAGTTTATGAATTCTGACCTGCAGAAAAGATGTTTATGGCGATGAGCAGGGCATATTCGGCCTCGTCCAGATGCAGGTCATTCATTCCTTTTGAAAACTCAAAGATGGGGTTAATGAACTCAAACTGAAGCCCTGAAGAGGTGAAAGTTGAGAGGGAGAAAAGGAAACATGTTAAAAAAGGAAATGTGATGCAACAGTACATTGTGGGCTTTAGTGTTTCTTTAGTAGGAGTGGAACTATACTAAAACAGTGAAGTAAGAGCAACAAATCTTTCTTTTTCGATATAAATTACATATCAAACATAACAGACACACTATACACAGCATTTGAGTTTCATATGTTGTAGTTAATGTCTGATGGCTATTGTCTAGATGCTGTAATAGTTTAGACAAGGAGGGTAAGAACAATAGACAATTTACATTGAGACAAAACATGCAAAACTTGGTTGAGTCTGCTCATATTTGACAGATGGATCACAGGCAAAGTGATGGTTAATATTCATATCTTCTATAAACATTTGACTGCAAGAAATACACAAATGCACCTGCTTTGGCGAAATCCTCCTTATTGTAACTGAAATCCTTCAGAAATGTTATGCTATCAATAGCAGGATTGTATCGCCGAGATGTCTCAAGCAGCATAATCTGAGGGAACAGAAAGCATCTTGGTAAGTGAATAATATACAGCCAAACTAAGACAAACTGATATGTCAAAAGTAGGTAGCAACTAAGTTTTCACAACAGCATTGCCAAGAAGTAAAATGTGTACTCGGTCTACTATTGTGTATGATAAAGCTGCACAGAACAATGACTTTAGGACTATATTTTGAAAGGATTACATTCATCTTTCTTCTAAAAAGTTCTTGCATTTAGTTCACTTGCAACATATTCAAGAAAATGTTGAATAAATGATGCAGTTACAATGCCTTGCATTCAGATTTTAACATTTTAATATTTAAGCTATAGCTACAAGACAATATCTCATGATAAATCATGACAAACCTCAATGGTAGACGTCTTCAGTAGAGCAATCTGGTCCTCTCTCGTGAGCTCCAGGAAACCAGGAAGCTGCTTTGCAAAATCCACAATCTCTTGGACTGACATGATTGCTAGCTCAGTAAAGTGGGCGAACCTCTGCTGACGCACTTCTCGATTCTGCAAGTCCTGACTCTGTGGCCACGGCTGTTGGGGACACACACACACACACATGAATTGGTTTGCATGGAGTAAACATTCCCCTGATATGTTGTCAATACAGCAAAGCAGTAGAAAGTGGACAGCAGAGATACTTAATTCAAGTACACTTTGACCAGACATAGACTACAGATGTGAGACAGATGTGACTCTCAATGTTCCTACACACATCAACAGGCGCACAGTTACTATATTTTCTCCTAGAGCTGCCGTGTCCTGGCAGAATATTGGCCACCCACACTGAATTTTTTTGTTCCAATTAATTGTTAATACCACCAAACAGTTTGAAGGTATTCATGTTTGTTGTTTTTTAGGCCTACTGAATTTAGCAATAAAATCCCTGGTCACTAAATATATATTACATATTACATGAGAGACAATTATCTGGTCATAACAAACCTAAGTTTCTCATCTGAGACGTTAACTTACAGTCACTTTTGGTCGATCAAGGAAAGACCTCTTGTTGCATTGCTTCTGCATGGCCACCAGCTTCTCGATCATCTCTTGCTGCTGTGGATCCAGTGGGGCTGCTTCCTGTAGAGGGGTGGGGGTGACAACTGTGGACGTGCGGGCCGTTTCCTCCTCGTGCTGCTTCTTCATCTTTTTCAGTCTGATTTGTTCCTCAGAGAGCACACCTACAGGACAAAGAGGGATGCACAACTTGACTAAAACTCAATCTCTGAGCTAGCAGGATGTTCCATTTTATTCTCATGATTTTCACTCTGGCTGAAATTCCACAGGCCGAAATGCAGCGGAATCTACATTTTCTCTATCTCTGATTCATTTGGCATACGGTCACTCACACTGCTCCAGCATGCCCGCCTCCCGACACTTGCGCAGGCGGCACTGCTGGCACTTGCGGCGCATGTACATGTCCATTTCGCAGCGGCCGTTGTTCTTGCAGGAATACTGGGCACTTTTAATGACGCTGCGTCGAAAGAAGCCCTTGCAGCCCTCACAGCTCAGCACATTGTAATGGAAGCCAGAGGCCTTGTCTCCACACACACTGCACACCTCATTGCCAAGCATCTTAGGAGCAGGCCCCTTTTTTCTCTTCACTGGCTGACCATCTGTACGCACATAAAAGAGGGGATAAACCATATTAACCACTTTCAATTTCAGTCAAGGAAATTCTCTGAGGCAGAAACTTGCATACAGAGGGTTATTCAAAGTGTGCTAGAGGCTAGACTACACTCATTTGAATAAAGGAACTATGAGTACTTCTAGGCATCCGATCTAAACACAGATAAGTCATAGACAGCTTTGTATGCATAATATCCAAGTACATAATGCAAGATATACAACGCAAATTCACCGAGTTACACACATCCTGTCATACATCTAGCAAGTCCAGATCTAGTAAGCAATTATTATTATTCTACAATTAAGACTGTAAAAGAAACATTTAAACAAAAATAAGTATGGTAAATGGACTGTACTTGTATAGTGTCTTTCTAATCTTCCAACCACTAAAAGCATTTTACATATTTACACACAATACACTGATGGCAAATCCCATCACAAGCAGAAGTTAATAGTCATTTATCCACATTCAAACGCCGAAGCGCAGCACTGGGAGCAAACTGGGGTCCAGAATCTTGGAGGAGGCGGGGGATCGGGGATCTGTTTTCAGTTGTAATTATAATTAAAATAAAAGTTAAAAAAAAGTATGGCAACAATTGCGGCATGAAAATGCGTCAAGACATGTCTGAGATTAAGGTTAGCTGAAAGAAATACCAGTTAGTCTAGTCTGTGAAAGTTGTCACACCACTCCAATTATGCACACAGACAAACTTGGAAGAAACACATAGAAACACGTACTACTATATTAGATTCCAGATTTAAAACTGGTTTATCAGCATCTGACTGGGAACAGGCCAGAAAACTACTTCCATGAAATGTTAAGATCACAAATTCTCTGAAACTTAACCAAGATGTCCGCTCTGATGTTTTCATTTTCAGAAAGTGATTCACTCACACAGTGATATGCCGTATTCCCTCAACGATGACTAATGTTGACTAATTTACAGAAACGCTCCATCTAAAAAAGATGTTTTTTGTTAAGCCTTCAAAAGGATTCAAATTGAATGTCAGCTGTGGAGGGAAACATTAAATGGTGTACTGCTATACTATTTAAAGTAAGTACTTTTCTCTGACCTGTGCTTGCAGATGTGTCACCTGCAGCTGGATCCAGTTTAATGTCACTCAGCTCTATTGGCAAAGGGCCGCTCATCTCAGTCAGTGAAGGGCCATTATGAGGGGGGACGGGGAAGTCATCTGGGTGGGAGAGGTCAGCCAGCGACAGCAGGCTATCGTGCTTCATTGTAGCGCTTCCACTGCTCTCCTCAACCATGCAGTCCAGCTGCAGCTCAGAGGCCCCATCAAACACCTTACTCTCATCTGACGGAGGAGACACAAACACATTCAAAACAACCAGCAACCACCTTGTAACCATTGTGACAGGTGTCCAAAATAAACGTTGACGTTCGTCAGCCAAAATCTGAAACACGCATACAATATAATGTAATACTCATGGAATAAATGCTACTCTTGTTTATCAAGTTTATATTACGTATCCGCTGAAACAGAAGCCATCATGTGCCACATATGGATTCACTATAGAAAACTGATTCAGCACCTATGCATGAACTTGATTTTATTATAAATCAAAATGATCCTTTTAGGTTGACAAATTAATAGATAATAGAATAAATAGTCCAGGCAGGACAGCCACTCCTAGAGCATTCAACAAGAACCTTATACACACTTTGTGGCATAGTAAAACAAAGATGAACTCAGAGAACTGATCCCAGTCCATTTTGATTTCACACAACGCACGAATACAAGTGGTTCCTCTTACCATGACCAACATCTGGGATATCAGTCACAGACAGCGTGGACATCTTCTGCACAGCAGCTTGTCATAACGAAATCAACGTGTACCTGTGGAATAAAAATAACACTCATACTCAATTATGATGGCAATTAAACCAAACCAGAGCCAGAATTATAAACTCAACTTTGGTTTAGTAGAAACTAAAAATGAAAATCCCCTGAAGCAAACAAACACTGTGGTAGATTACCTACAGTAACTGTATGAAGGCTGTGTACGCATTCAAAACAGGGATGTGGTTAAATTACATCAATGATCTTACACAGCATAATGCACTTCTTAGAAAGGTCTAAACATGACAAGTCTTTGTTTCGCCTATTTAAAAAAAAAAAAGCGTGTACAGGAAAGCCAACTGGCTTTAAAAGCAGAACTGAAAGTTTGTCATGTGCCACATATGGATGCATTTCAGGAAACTGATTCAGCAGACACACATGCATGATTTGGGCTATTCTTAACCAGCCTTCATTGTTGTGACAAGGATATAAGGATAAGGATATAAACTAGATATAATAAGTATAATAAAGAGCTTATTACTATGCAATGTAATGCAGAACTGTACTACACCTGATATTTCATCAACCATTTTTGATATAAATAAGGTGGATTCCCAATCTACATTTGGTTTGCTGTTGTTAGTATATTATTAACCAATTAGTGAAGTTAAGCTGCTCGTTATTAGCCCCATTCACAGAATGTGTATCTGTGTGTGTGTATATTGTTAAGAGCCACAGAGAGAAACAAAAGGTGCAAAAAGTTAAAGAGAATGAAAGGAGAACTAATAAAAGTCTCAAATTACATAACTCCAGTCATGTTGTGATCACCAGAAATTAAAGGGGGAAACCACACAAAAACAGAACAAAGAAAAACTTAAGCAGTGACAGAGGAAAATATTCCAAGCCCCACTGATAAACTTCTAAATAGCATGGTAAACCAGTAAAGCGGTTATTGTTGCAGCAGTGCAAGATAAGAGCTTTTACACAGTAGGTAATAATGGAGGAGACACCTGTGTGCATAACCGTCTGACTGTGTTTACTTAATGTTGGCTAATGTGACATTAAAATGACGCCAAGTATTACTGACTATACTGTATTTGCTTTTAAAAATATCCCTGTCAGAACTTAGCAGCACATTTGTTGGGATCTTTCCTCTAAAAGAACGCTGACATGTGCCAGTTTAACACAAAGCTCAAATGACTCTAACTCAAATCAAATGGCCACAGTGACTCTGCGACACGCGCATAGTGTGGGACTGACCTTACCTCTGAAGTTGATGTCTTATTTATCGCCTATCCATCTTGCCCATGTGAGTCCACAACCTCAGTCTGTCAATATCGCTGTACTGATGGAGAACTGGCTTGCCTGAGGAGCCTTGAGGATGCCAAAACCCCGGGGGCTTATTGGGCACAAGTTTAATGGCTCAATATTTTGAAGAGAGTGAGTAGGAAAGAAGACGAGTCCCTTTTCTACAATGCCCAATGGGAGACAGGAGGGAAAATAGAGAGAAAGGGGGGGAGGGAGGGAGGAGGAGGGAGAGTGAAAGAGGGAACACAAGAGGTTACTATTGGTCATGTGCATGGCTCTTAAATCCCCACAGGGCTGTGGCGCTCCAGCCTTTTTCCTCTTCGAGTGTTTAAGCAGCCCATTTTACTAAGACCACACAGACACCGACGGAAGACCCCATCTTTTCTCCGGTTCTTTCAAAATATAAGCAGTACACGTCCACTGCCTGAGATCCCGATCTGTAAAGGCTGTTCTAAGCCTTTCACTCAAAGTATCACACTGCGTATGAAGAGGAAATGCACAAACAAGATTACAAATAGCTTGAATGTGTCAATTTAACTGGAAGAGAAAGGCTTTGATCTGATACTGAGATTCATAACAGGTCTAATATTCACATATTGAGAAACCACAAATCAATATGACAAATATCCTGTCAGCATATTCAAGTCCACGATTCTTTGACTTCTGTGACAACAACCTCTAAAACCTGCTTCTTAATACTTATGGTAATAAAATGGATCAACTTTTATTGGGTGAATTCACATTCTTTGGTTGTAAAACCGTTCTACTCTGCCTTTGAACTCGTGTCATCCCCAACTCCAATCTCTCTGCTCAAGTCCAATGTCCCCTGCATCTTATCAGCCAGTCACCTTTGTCCATGTCCATGTTTTCATAGACTCCTGGAAATTAAATGAAAGTGCCAACAAAATCAATAAAGCAGCGAAGAAAACCAACATCTCTCATTATTTTTAACACCCCTTTTCAATCAAATAGCTCTGCACAGAATATATTAACACAATAATGGAGCTGCTTTAGAAGTTACAACCTCCTATAACTGATTACAACTCATAATCAGTCGATACTATACGTTAGCCTCTACCTGAAAAGACAGGAAGAGTTCGTATCTTACGCGTCAACTAGTCAAACCTGCTCCTCCATGATGAACAATCGTATAATTAAACTAGATTTGTAACAACACCATGCTTATTGTAAGACAAGCCGGTGGAAATGTAACTACTGCTTATTATTTAGCAACTAGAACTGAAACATAATTATTCAACTAGTCCATCTGTTCACCAGCAATCATTTAGATGGTTGATTACTAAGTTCATTCAGAGCTGAACCCAAAATGTTCTGGTTCCAGCTCCTCGTGTGAGAATATTAGTTCCTTTGTCTTCTTTGATTATTAGCTGAGTACCTGTAGGTTCTGGACTACTGGTGGGACAAAAGACGACATTTTATTATGTAAACTTACATAAATACTATTGTCCACTTGTTACAACTTTCTTACATGTTATAGACCAAAAAAATTAGCTGATTAATAAAAAATGTGTTTCGAATGTATTTGAATAGTCTACCTACAGACCATGAGTGTATTTGTAACATTTTAACAGCCTATTAGTTGCGACTGTTTCACAAACACATGGTTTAGTTTGGGTTAGATTATGTTCATGAATTGTCACATATACACTAGATAATCTGTTAAACATCTCCAAGTTATACGCTATCTGTAGGCGAATATACACATTTTTAGTTGCAGTCCTATTAGAAACACCGTCAGGACATTACAAAGCCTGAAAAACTGTCGGTGGGGTCCGGGGTGACTGTGAGAAAGTTGTGTACGTAAATGCCTCCCAGTCAGAAAACCAAACGTCAGTGTACAAATACAGTCAGCATGAGTGAGTGGGAAGTGTTCCTTTCTCAAAGTCTCAGGGCACCAACGGATGTAACTCTCACCGGTGAAGCAAAAATGGACAACCGCGCTCAGCAACAACTTGGTGCGAAAGCAAAGAGTCAGTGCTTTCAGGAGTCACAGTCTCCAACGTGAATCAAAGTTCCCACCAACACAGTGGAGGAAGAGGAAGGAAGGACATTCAGAGCTTAAGGCCTCGCAGCAGAGAGCAGACCCACCCAGATGTTTTCACTTCTTCTGTCCACAGACCTCTGCTCAGGTTAACACTGGGTGGTGCTGGGAAACATGTAAGGTCACCAAACTAGTGAATATGATTAAAAAAAAAAAAAGATGTACCACAAGTCAATCCCATCACACTGACAAACAGGTGCAACAGTATCAAGTATACAAGACCACACTGAGGACTAATCTGCTAAACAAGTCAAAGCACCTGTGTGGGTGGACCAGGGATAGTTAGTGGCTTTATTTCGACACACACACACACTTAGTAAGATTCAAGATGTCACAGCATGGCAGGCTTTAAGTTAAATTAACCCATTTAAAAGCTAGCCTCGGTGCTCAGCGTTAGTTGCCCAGTTATCTTAACTAACTCTTCACGTTACGACCATTAGCGGTATTTCGCAATCGTGTTATGTAAGTGAACACCTGACGGAGCGAAATGCAACTTAAAAGCACATTTAACTAGTTTCCCCACACTGCTGTGCTGTGGATGTTTTCACCGCACACTCGCTGCTAACATTAGCCAAGTTAGTTAGTTAGTTAACCAGCCTTAATATCAGATAACAAATGGAAAACAAATGTCGGTAGCAAGCTACAAGTTCGGCTTGTGAACATCAGCTACTGTTAACAATATCTGAATGTAGCGATCGTTAAAACGCCGGCTTTTAAACATCGTAAGTAAAATAAAATAAAAAACCTTACAACTGGATGTTTAGGTGAGATTAGCTTCATAGTCAACCCAAACAAGGCCAGTGTCGTTAGCCTGACAGCCTTCACTCGACTGCAACTCCCTTTTTAACAAGTTCAACTCAGCTGGCTTACCTAACTTCACATTACGGACACCGTTTGAAAATGCCATAAAGAAAGTAAAACAGCTCGACTTGCCCAGAGACTTCACGAGTTTGCGACTACTTGCTAGTCAAAGGCCACTCCGTCCGCCCGGTCGTGGCTGCTGACAGCAGAAGCTAACATGTTAGCTCACTAGCCAGCGTAGTTAAATATCATGTGATTGCAGCGGCCTCTGGGGACTGAGACTGAGACTGAGACTAAGACTGAGGCAGAGACTGCGACTGAGACTGAGACTGAGACTGAGACTGAGACTG
>NW_023339663.1:5552630-5575130 GCF_004916995.1 Morone saxatilis
TATCCAGATACCTGGATTCAAAAATTCACAAATCCCCACATTCACTTCTTACATAACTTTCTAATGTTTTTGTTTTAAATATCTACATTTAAATGGTGCTAAATGTAGAGCATATTAAAGTGCCTGTCCAAATATATATTGTCCCCTTCCAACCGTGAGGCCTTTATTTTTGTTGTACACTGAAAACGTTAGGTTTGACATACATAAACAAAATATGAATATGGGACGATATACGATATTATCGCGTATCGTGATGAAAACACATTTATCGTTGTTTCCATGGTGATCATCGGGAGTATTCTTGCATTGCTTGACTTGAAAAAGCGTCTCGTTCACCAGCATACAGTCTATATATTGATTTCATGATTTATTTAAAAAAAAAGGGGGGGGCATAGGTTAGCCAACATCTTTCCAGTCATTCCAAAAGCAGGGTTAAACCAAATGTATTGAAATGCAAAAAATAAACGTGTTTCTTAACAAAACGTAAGGTAAAGTGATTCCAGTATGTTTTACTGCTGTCAGAGTAAAAGTAAGAAGTATATTTTCATGATTATCGTGATAATATCGTGTATTGCAATTATTTTGGCCAAGGTAATTGTGACATTAAATGTTCATATCGTTCCATGCCTAGACAAGAGATCAGCATTTTAGCTTTTATTCGCAGGTATTAATATTTAGATCGTGAAACAGATGTTCCCTGTTGCTCAACAGACAGCATTTGTAGCTGAAAAGGTGTACCAAATATCTAGACCAGAGCAGTCTATGGCAGAAAAACAAGCAATTTTGAAGCTTAGCTGAAGGTGGAAAAATTCACACATTGCACAAACGTTGCCCATAGCCAGTACAACCGCTGGAATGTCCTGAAGAGAAAATAAGCCGCTGGTGTACTGAGCAATAGACGCCGAACCGGTAGATCTAGGAAAACATCCACAGTTGATAACAGAAACTTTGTGAGAGCCGTTAAGACAAGCTCTAAAACAACTGTCAGTGACATGTTCGACAGCCTCCCGAGGGCAGGAGTGAAGGTTTTACAATCCACCAGTTGCAGAAGACTTCGGGAACAAAAGTACAGACTAACAGAGGCTACGCAGGAGGATGTAAACCACACATCGGCAATAAGAATAGGAAGCCCAGATTGGAATTTGCTAAATTAAATATAGAGATGAGGCTCAAAAGTTCCGGGACAAAGTTTTATGGAGTGATGAGACAATGGTTAACCTTTACCAAAGTGATGGAAAGGCTAACGTGAGAAGAAAGAAATACTCTGCTCATGATCCCAAGCTCATCTGTGGATTGGGCTTGCGTGGCTGCTTCTGGGACGGGTTCATTGATCTTCATCGATGATGTAACACACGACGGCAGCAGCAGAATGAAGTCGGATCTCCGCAGAAACATTTTGTCTGCCACTTGAAGGAGCAATGCATCGAAAGTGATTGGAGGATCCTAAACCCTGTTGAGAATGCATTTCACCTGCTAAAGAGGGATTCATCTTTTAAAGTCAAACCCAAATAAAGGAACCTAATCTAATGTCTTTAGTTTACAGCAAAAATAAAGAAATTGGCCCCGCTGCTCCAGTAGTGGCAGCACACAGCTTTTCCATCAACAAATTGAATTTATACAGTGAGTAAAGATACAATAATACATCCTAACTATTTGCTCTTTCCACTGCTGTATTTTATCACATGTAGTTGTCTTAAATTAGGCTGATAATGTGAACAGACGTGTCAGTGACAGACAGTCACACTGAGGCCAAACTAAGCACATATCAAACTTCAAAGTCGACCTAATGTTTATACGGTTACAAAGAGCTTTCTGGCAGTGTAGTTGGGACTGAAAAAAAAAAAGTTTGATGCTAAAAATCAACTTAAACATAAATTAGTAATATAAGATATGAATAAAATACTCAAATCAAGTGCAAAGACCGCAAACCTGCACTTACACACTAAACCCTTTAACATGTAGGGTTAAAGAGGACTTATGATGTCGATAAAATGTTACTGCATAAAATGTTGTACACTGGTTGATGCTTCAGACAATTGTGTAATATTTCCAACACATAGCATAGAAAAGACTGTATAAGTTAGAGATTTTGAAAGCATCGTGACCTGGTGTTAAGATCCCTCCCCCCAACACACACACACACACACTGTGTCCAGTTGTAAATGTACACAGAGTTAAAGACGTATTTGTTCTCATCTCGTTTGACAGTTCGCCATCAGGTTGGCAGTCATTATCGTAGCAGGTGTGATGGTTTAAATCATGCAGCCTGGTTTGAAGCTGTCTCCTCCCTCTTATGTGTATCAGGTTCCCACTCAGCAAACCTCAACTTGCCGCCAAATGGGTGCACAGCCTGGGGATGAAAAACTTCATCCCGACTGCCAACACCTGTCTCTGCTCGGAGCATTTCCGGACGGACTGCTTCAGAGACTACAATGGCAAACAGTTTCTGAGGGAGGATGCAGTGCCCACCATATTCACCCAAGGGCATGATTCATCAAAGGTGTGGGTTCACAATATTATATAGACTATTCTTCAGTCATTCTTCACTATTCAGTCTAAACAAGTCATCCTGTTTTGCTCTGAAATGAATAGATAACTGTGAAAATTCCACAGATTGAACTTCGTAAAAGAGGGGTGGTGCCAAAGGAGACGAACGTCGCAAATCAAATAGGACCACCAGCAGACAGAGACAGAGTGAGAGAGGCCAGTCTACGCAGGGACAAAAGAGGAGGAATGAGGGTGAGTTTTCTCTCTCTCTCCCACTGTTGTCTGTACTGTGGGCAGACAATGTTGTATTTACCCTTTAAAGTATCATACCAGACAGACAATTCCTTTTTGAAGAATACCTGAAGTTTAAAGTAGTAGGTGGGGATAAAACCTGCATAAATACCTTAAGTCCTCAGCTTCCCTCATTGTCGTGATTGTCACACAAACACAACAAACTGATGTTACAGTTTAAGAAGGTAAAATTAGATTTTACATTGATCCTTTTGACTTAAAAACTGTCAAAAGTGTTTTATTTGAACTTCTTATTGACGTAATGGGAGTCTATGCAAGGCTCCAGAGAGCGGGGTCTGATTTATCAAAATGTAATAGTGAGAAATGAATGTTATTATTGTCAGAGGCATCACTGGAGCCAGTCAGAGCTGAACACTCACCAGCATCCAGTGGTTAAACTGGATCACTTGTAACAAAGTAATCTCTGTGCTGCCTTAAGAGCATTAAACCACAATTTTTCACCTGTCTGGTTTCTTCTTATGATCGACTACAGCAAATACATTAACTACCGTGGAGATAATTTACCTGAGCATAAAATGGACTTATTTATTTTGTCACAGGGTGGACGAGGAAGCCGTGGGGGAAAACAAATGTCTGACAGGTGAGACAGCGTGTGGGTGTTTCTTCATTCTCACAGTAGCTCTAATGAATTATACAATAGAAGTATTGTCTTTATAGTTTCCACTTCTCTGTCTCTGCTATTCAGTAATAGCCCATCCCAGATAAACCTGCTGCTAGGCACCTGTTAGGTTTGTGGGGATGATTGCTGAGCCTAAGTGGAAATTTAGCTTCTCCCTCTGACTCCGTTTGTAAAGTGGCCATCGCAGACTTTATTGTGATACAGAAAAATACAAATGAAGAGCTACTGGTGACATATCTTACATTCCTGGGGTCCTAATGTAAGTTATGATGCATTTCTCTTTCTTTATATGCACATATATTTTCAGCACAGGTACAAAATATCACTGAATGTTTTAAAAAATCAAGAACCACTATTCCAACATTTACCAGTTAGAAATCCATGGTTAAAGAGGC
Source organism: Morone saxatilis (assembly GCF_004916995.1). Lineage (NCBI taxonomy): Eukaryota > Metazoa > Chordata > Actinopteri > Moronidae > Morone > Morone saxatilis. The sequence goes on from NW_023339663.1 coordinate 5,556,444, forward strand.
AGACGCACACATTTCCTCACCCACAGTGACTTAATAGAGCAGAACGAAATGCAGCTACATGTTGAATTCTAAGTAGAGGGCTTTATTCAGCTTTGACTCACAGAGGTTACAATAGATTCACATAACAACCCAGTTTCATGCCGGGGGGTGGGACCTTTACTTGTCTAACCTTGCTTGTTTGTCTAGTATCACAGCTGGCCAAAGGCGGTGACCTGTCTAGTTAAAGTATATGCATATATTGCTTCCATTGTGATTCAAGAAAGAAAAAAATAGTGTATGAATTGTGATTAACTCATTATATTACACACCCATGTGTGGGGAATCAGTAGACGAGATGAGGCAGGTTTCATGAATGTTAGTGCTCTAAACACATTTTAAATTGCACTATTGTATCTGTATCAGTGTTGGAGTTTTCAAAAGCTGGTTTTCCTTTAGGCCCTTGACTGGTTAATGAGATTAATTAAATCTGAATGTGGATAGACATTTCATAATGATGTGAAAGACAAAACTATCCCCAGGTTTTCAGCCCTCAGTTAATGTTTCGTAATATTTGTTTGTCATTGCCAGACTGGAGGAGTTTATATATTTAGCTGTGATCATTTTATACTGCCAGATATAAATAAAATAGTAATTAAAGACAACCATTAAGTGGGAAAATGCTTCAAGAAAACTCACTGAAATTGTTGGAAAAGCCACTCGGTAATGTCAGTGTTTCATCTCGTGCATGCAGACAGACCATCGGAGCCAAGAGCAGAGTGTACGACAACAAAGGCCGACTGATCTCCAACAGCAAGGACATGTGCGACTGTCTGGATGAGGACTGTATGGGCTGCTTCTACCCCTGCCCCGAATGCGGCTCGCGCAAGTGTGGAGTGGAGTGCCGCTGCGACAGGAAGTGGCTTTACGAACAGGTGGAGGTGGAAGGTGGAGAGATCATCCGAAACAAGTTTGCCAGTTAGTTAGCAGTCACAGTACCAGGAAGTGTCTGGGGGATCAAAACACGCTCTTTCCCTGAACTCAGCTGCAAAGTTAGTCCGATGTACCTTTCAAAACTTTAAAAAAAAAAAAGAATCTTCCATTATGTTAACTGATATTTATCAGGTTTTGTAAAGTTCCTGCCCGTGGTAGAAAACTATGAAGAATAATGTAAGTATTCTGCTGAAGGCTGGATGTTAGTTTTGTCCTTTGTCTGTTGCGCTCTCCCGCAAATATGTTTGTGCGCTATTCTGTGTTAATAAACAGAGGGGGGAATAACTTGACTCAATGTTTTCAGTCTCAAGTGAAATCCCAAATTCCACTTTGTCCCATTGAGTTGCTTAATTTTGTGTATTTTAAAGACATTTCTAATGTTTGTTTTCTTACATAATAAGTAAAAGAAGAAAATATATAAGAAATCATATAAGTGGGAGAAAAACATTTCAGTCTTTGTTGTGATTGAGCTCTAAAACACTTCTATAGGTTTGACTTCTCTTTTGATATCTACACTCAAACGTCACATCTTCAGGGACTGCTGATCAGTCAGAACCGCTCAACTGAAACACTCTTACAGATAACAGTTAATCCAAGAGAAAGCATACTGGTTTTAGTGGTTAACATAAAGCAAGATCTCTGCAATACATTTCCAGTTCTTCTTCAGGAGCTTCTGTAAATTACTGAATTATTCTCTCTAAAGAAAGTGGTTCAAAGGTGAGGTCTTAACCTTTCTTACTGTCTAGTCTCACTGTATATCTGTCCAATGTTTAGTCATAGGCATGTGTAAGAGAAGTAATCCCTAAATCACAACATACCCTCCTTTTTTCACAGCTTAAAGTCATTATTCCATTAAGGCTCCTATAGAAAGCACTGTCAGTGTGATGTTATATTAAGGCCTTTTAACAAGTAAAGACATTAATGGGTCTGTGTGAGTCATCTCTATAATCCACCTATAAATCCCTTTTTAGTTTTCTAATTCGTTTTTATCTCCATTAGGTCATTTTTGCCTAATTATCACAGACTGGACACTAGAGGACCCATATTTTTACTTTCCCTGCACACTGACCAAAGGCAGTATGCAAGCAGCATGACTCAGCAGTTCATATTGCTGGCTAAAGGAAGAGTTGCTCAGACAGTAATGTCTCATTCATACACATCCTACTGTCCTTGAGCTCAGCTCTAGGTCAGGTATCATATAGTCGAGGGATGATTTGCCTCCATATTCTGTGCGCAGTGGCTGGAAAGCATGGTCCAAATCATGGTTCCAAATCTCAACTTTGACAAATTACAATGGTGGATATTAATGCAAATGAAATGCTATAGTCCTCATTGTCTTGGGGGATGTGATGAGCAGTCAGCTTTACCATAATATCACAAAAAAACTATGTTTTAATAAATCTAGGTGTGCTGTTTTGTTATTTTTGCTCTGTTTTCATTGCCGGCGTCCTCTTAATGCATTTTATAGCTCATTTGTAGAGGGCTACATATAAACGAAGCTTATTAATATTTATAAAACCTAGTCGATGAGAGCAGAGAGCGAGTCGATGCAAACAAGTCGTTCATCAAAGCAGCTGAAGTTTTGCTCCAAACTCAAATTTAATTCACTTTTAGTTAAAATAGTTTCTTAGTGGGGGCAGTACAGGAGATACTCCAGAACCAGATATCAGCCTTTAAATGACACATAGTGCCTTATACTAGCTGCTGGCAGGAATATTAAGCACATTAGTTATTGTTATGTTGATTTGAGGAAATTCCTTGTATTTGTAACTTTTCATCTAGCACCATTCAGCATTCATTTCTTTATGTATGGAGCACAAACAGAATATACAGTAATACGTTTCTATCATTTTTTTAACTGTGACACAGAGTGGGTATCTCAACATCTACTTGATGGATTGCCATGAAATCTCCTCCGGAAGAAATATCCTAATGACTTTGGTGATCCTAACTTTTCCTTTAGTGCCACCATGAGGTTCACATTTGTAGTTTTTAATGAAATATCTTGTGAATTATTGAGTAACTTGCTGTGAAATTTGATACAGATATTCATATTCCCCTCAGGACGAATTGTAATAACTGTAGCCATCCCATAACTGAAATGAGCACTATCATTAGGTCCAAATTTGAATCTGTCCACTACATTTAGAGACCAACTTTGTATAAAATGAATGACATTGATGTTAGCGTGCTGACATTTTCTCAAAGCACCTCTGTGCATTAATAGAGCCTCACAGAGCCACTAGCATGGCTGTGGTCTTGTTAATAGGCTACATAATTTTATTTGCTTACACAAAGCAGCCTGGTTGCCGTGGGAATGAATAAATTACTGTTTGTTTCAGAGGAGGGCTGCAGGTCTGATACATTTCAGTTTGGTGTGCCTCACTCATACCAGTAGTCTTACTGTTTATAATCACATTAATTAAATCCAAGCTGCCAAATTAGAGCAATAACAAAAATCATACAGAAACAAATGCAGGAAAGCACAGTTCAGCCAAGTAGCTTAAAACAGCTTTCTCTTGCAAATTCCTGTGGTACATATTCATGAGCCCTGAGTGCTTTTAACAGCCGTTAATAAAAGATAGTAGTGATAATATTGTGCTCTGGACCATGCCGTAACCTTCTTAAAAAATCTATTGTCCGTACTTTTTAGAAAATTCAGCTCAAGGCTGAATTCATCATGGCCTGACACAAAGCCATCCACTACATAACCATGTCCATTTCCTCCCTCCAGCAGAGCGACAGACTCGTCTATAAACTTGATAAAATGTCTATCTAAATATTGGCTGCGGCAGTCATTAGTGAGAGGAGAGCACAGACCTCCAGGGATGCACTGGATAAAAAACAAGCCACTGTTAAAGGACACCAATGACCTGAAAGGAGTGAAACCTGTCAGCATATCCAGCCTGCAGTGTTCACTTTGAACTGGTGATGTGTCAGAAGAGTTTGTGTAAGTGTGTGTGGAGTTAAAGGCTGAAACAAAATCTATGAACATGATGGTGAGAAGGTTGAAGGTTGACAGGGAAGAAATGGGGTTGTCGTAGTGACTGCAGCATAGGAAGTTGGATTGGTGAAGTTACGCAGTGGCCCCAAGTTACTGACGAAGCTACCTAATATGGATGGTGATTTTAATGTTATTAAAATTTTACATACTGGTGAGACATTTGGTAGGACAATAGCTGTAGAGAATCAGTTAAGAATTGCATTTAATCATCACAAACCAGTAAAAAAAAACGTAGTAAATATGAAACTCATTTTTATTATCATTAATGAATTAATCCCACGCATGCACGCAAACATTTTGGTTCTCTGCCTGGGGGAATCTGTGTAAAGTGTACGGTCTCAGACAGGGACACTCTTCATGAAGTAAAAGCTATGAATCCATGAATTGGATGAATTCCCGCTTGTTTTAATAAAAAAAGAATTTAGCCGACAGCATACATTTGATGACCGTGATGCTTTTGCATTACTGTGGCATGAAGGAAAGCGAAGGAAGGTACAAGGAAAAATAGAAGAGCAACTCTTCCTCAGGTGACTGAGAATGTCATTGCAGGATGTGATCAGACAGTTTCAGCAGAAATACAGTCCATTTACACAGAGGGATATTATAGTCGGGTCTGCATTGTATGAACCCCTCATTACAAAGATGAATGCACATTTGAGAGTTAAGTGGTGCATTCATAGGCACTGGCCTACATAAATGTGGAAAAGAGAGATATGGTTAGATGAGTCATCCTTCACCATATTCTCAACAAGTGGGCGAATGCATGTATGGTGAACACAGTACAGGCCTGAATGCTTTACCCTCACAGTGAGGGGATCTGATGGCTCTGTTGTGCTGTGGGGGCCATTTTGCTGGCATGGTTTGGGTCCATTTGATCCTTTAGAGGGAAAGCTCACTACAAATTAATATAAAGTCGTTCTGAGTGATCAGCTTTAACCTATGATGAGACATTTATATTCTGATAGGACTGGTCTCTTCCAGGATGACAATTCCCCCATTCATATAGGGATAGAGGGGTCACTGAGTAGATTGATGAGTATGAAAATGATGTGAATCATATGCTTTGGCCTTCACAGTCATTAGATCTCAAACCAATTAAACACCTATGGCAGATTTTGGACCGATGTGCTCGACAGTGCTCCACCATCATAAATCACCTAATGGGGGAATATATATAGGAAGAATGGTGTTCATCGGTGTAGAATCAATGCCAAGGCTAATTGTCCATAAAATCCATAAAATGGTAACAACAGTTTCCAAAAGTGACATCCTCAAATGTCTCATTTTGTCCCCAACGCAAAGATATTAAGTTTACTGTTCTAAAATCAGAGAATTTGTCTTGAAGTTGTTTCTTTTTTTTTAAATTACTCAAGATGATTAATTGATCATCAAAATAGTGGGCAATTAATTTAATAGTTAACAGCTAATCAATTATTTGACTAATTGCTGCAGCTCTAACAAACTCCATCACCTTACTAAGACATTTCAAGTTTTTATTTTAATTTGTGTTGGTTAAATGCTAACTTAACATGCTCTCAATGACAATTCTAACATGCTGATGTTTAGCATGTATAATGTTAACCATGTTCACAATCTTAGTTTAGCGTGTTAGCATGATAACTCACTAATTAGCACTAAGAACACAAGAACACAAAGAATAGCTGAGGCTGAAGGGAATGTCATTAGAGGTATTTGTTCATAAACAACAATTTAGCAATGGGCGGAAGTCATCAAATTAACCTGAACCTCTGGCGAGAAGCTGACGTTTTCACGTACAGGTTTGTTGCTTTATGAGCTGCTTATCTCTGAAACAACAGATTTCCTTGAAAGTTACTGGTCAGCCTCTGGCCAAAGAACGATTAATTAGAGGTCGGTATCAAGTTAGATATGGGATTCCCGTCATCTATGCCTTTTTTTAGCCATAACTATTAAACTAACAGAGATAACAAATATCGATTTCCAACTTTAGCTCTAGGGTTTGGGATCGATTAATTCAATTCGACCAAAGCTGTAAGTGGTAGAAATTATGTCTTTGGGGAGTTATTCAGCACTGGTGGAGGTTTGTGCCCTTCTAATGCCTTTTATTCGCCAATATTTCTAGATAAGGACTATATCGCTGTCAAGAACCACTTTATATCCATCTCCCTGAGATTCATTCACAGGTCACATATATACTCTGCCGGCTGTGTGCGTCAGGGTGCTTGTATTGAAATAAAAAATGTTGATGTTGTGATATAGTACAGGCTAACAGGCAGCGCTCTCAGACACACTACCTTCAGGCCACAGTCCATCTGTCATGCCTTCAAATACTCCTCCACTACAAGCAACTTGGGTCAGGTTCGCCTGTAGGGTCGGTCACTGCTCCATCTAGTCTCAACTCCTTTTTCCTTGCAGCCTCCAAACAAACTTTCTGTCTCAGAAATACTTCTCTCTGTCATATATATTTTCTTCCTGAACCTGCCACAATGTACTATCTGTAAAATTCCAACATCGGATTTCTTTTCAACCTCTTTTTCCACAATTTATCATTCTGCTCCATTACAAAGCATTAAATGAGCAAGCTCCAACCTCTCTCTTTTTCGACCTATTACAAGCAAACGCCCCCGTCCAGGTCACTCAGGACGGCTGACCCGATACTCCTTGTTCTAACAAGATCGAGGCTAAACACAGAGGAGATTGCGCCTTTGCAGCTGAAGCCTGAAGCCTGGAATGAGCTGCCTCTGCATGTTAGGCTGGCCCCCACATTGCCTGCTTTTAAATCCAATCTTAAAACACATTTTAAACTCACGATGAGTGTTACTTTGTTAAATATTATTGTTGTTTTAAATGTGCTTTTAAATAAAGTTGTATAGGATTATGTTGTATCATTAATCATTTCATTGATTGTCTCCCTTGTTAGGGCACTTTGGCTTTGACCTTTGCACTATGGCTGGTGGAAATATGGTTGAACACGTTTTCTACAGTTGTACAAATCTAAAACCATTCCAGATTAAGGCTCCAAATTAGATTTGATGGCAAAAATGTGGCAAAAAACACTGATTTCTGAAGTAACTCCAGTTTTTAAAAAGTTTCTAAACTTTCACAAAAAGACGATGTCACTATTCTATCCATTTCTTTGCCATATGTGTGCTATAATAGTCAATTTTACAAGCTATAAAAAAAATATGTCATCATTTGGAGCTGCTCTTTCTTTTTTCTCCTCCTTTTTCTCACATTTTATAAATAAACTGGGAAGCAACTAGTCCTTCTGCCCCCCTACAGGGTCAACACTGTCGTGCCTCAAAGCAAACATTAAATACTAAAATAAATCATGGCATGATGATTTTCCTAATGACATTCCTTCACTGCGCTAATGCTGATGACACTTTACACTTTTAGCCAGAATTAGACGCTGTCCACACTAAAAAAAGATCATGTTAGGGCAAAGCTAGGGCAAAGGTGCCAAGTCACAACACTGTATGTAGCAATTAACAGCATGTCTTGTTAATGAGTGAGTTCTCTGTCATTAGCAGGGGCCTCAAGGTATGTCCGGATTAATAAGATGTTACTCTAACAATATGCAGACACAGAAGCTGCTCCTGCTTTTGGCTCAAAACAAGCCTTTTCTGTTCTCTATCATAGAAACAGGGATAGTGTGCAGTGGACGTCAAGGGAGAAAGATGATTTATCATTCTTCTCATTTCTCTGCAAAGATGTTTATTAGTTCTGTCTTTGAAGAGCAGATCTGCAGAGAAACACTGATTTTACTGCTGGGGTTTGAGTGCTCATATTGAGTCCTCTTCAAGTTAAAACACACAATGAACGCCTGTTATATGTGGTAACTTCATGAGCGGTCACCTCCATTAACCAAAAAGAAATCTCTATTATTATGTTATATCTTGTTTGTTTAATGCCTTCAAAAAATGAAGAGTAAAAAGTTGTGGTTTTAGGAGGTTTTGTGCTGGACTACAGCTTTTTCCTAACTTTATGCTAAGCTAAGCATCTCCTGGCTGTAGGTTTATATTAAATGTACAAACAAGAGTAATATAGGTCCTCTAACATTTGGCTCTAAAGCGGAAAAATGTCAAATTATTCCTTTAATAACAGTACAGATCCTCAACACACACAGGGTCCTATTGCAAGAAAATGACCACCATCATATATTTGTTGATACAGTATTCATTACTCATGTTGCATAACATTATGCCCTTAACATTATCTTCGTGACATTGTATCCGCTACTCCCAAACAATGTATGGCATTGTAAGTACCATACAGAGTCCTGATGAGAGGAAGATTTTGCCTACTGAGCTATTTCTAAATTTAGTGTATCCTACTGAAGAGAGCCACTGATCAGCATATACTGCAAACTCTATATTTTCATTTCCACCTGTCAACAAAGAGGCGATCCAGGCTCTTTTTCTTATAGGATGACCTCCGGTTCTCAGCATGAAAACTTGAATCTCAGGATTATTGAATGTTAAGGGTCAGTGACTTTGGTCAGGAAAGTGTTGGTGTAACATTTCATCTCTCAGTCGGCCTTTATAACTTTGGAGTCACTCCGCTATCTCACTGGACAGTTTCTGACGCACTGACTTATGACATTTCCTCTATGTTGGCAAACAGAACAGAGGTTGAAATGTGCTGCTAATTATAACTGACAGCAATGTTGTACAAGACGCCAAAGGACACATTTAAAACATAACTTATGAATAAAAGACAAAACCCCAAAACTTAAGTGATACCTGTTTATTTTAGAAGTTATTTTTAATAACTAATGTAGGATAGATGACAGGTTTCTTTAAAAGGACAGACAGCTGGGTATGTCTTCAGGAAAACGCCCGCAGTCTGTGTTTTCTGTGTTACATGTGGTACACTCGCAGTTTCTGGCCACAGGGTAGGTGACACCCACTGGACACCCTTTAATGTGTTTCACCTCATAGGACCAGTCTCCGTTACAGATTCTCTGTTCAGGCCTCTCATAGTGGCTGATGTAGACCAGATCCTGCCATCGACACACAACAGTATGTGATTAAACACATGGACATAAATGCAACTAGGTGATAAAATGATAAACCATAACAAAAAAAGGTCTTTTCAGGACATTTTAAGTTTTAAATAAAAAATCTTTCCAGCAGCAGATAATTGTAAACTGCTGTCTTCTACCTGCATTCACGCAGATATAGAGGCAAAGCATGGTTTTAAATGGAGACAAAATTGTTGTCTAACCACTAAAACACATGAAAGTAATCTGTTATATTCTGCAATTGACAGGTCTTTTAATAAAAGAACTAAAACTTGACCACATCCCAACCTAACAGACGCTGAGAAAGGTTTGTTTACATCATACATTTTTGTAAATACAACAGTAAAGCTGGAGGCTATTTCAAGAAGCGTTTACAGAGTTCAGTAAAACATGCAGGTCTTTTTTGTTCTGTTTTTGCTTGTTCCTGTTTCACTCAGTAAAGTTGTCCAGATTATTTAGTAATTTTGTTTGGTTCTCTTCTCCCCAGTCAATTTTTTTATTTTGTTTAGTAGAGAAAGATAGAAAATGCTATATAAAAAAACGTTGTTAAAAAAAGTTGTAATTGTCTTGTTTGTGGTGTGGAACTTTGATAATCTGTTATATTGATATTGTTGTATTAAACTCAGTTGAGGGGCAATCAATTTAATCGAAAACTCCATAAATCTTATATAATATATACAGGAATCAATACAATACAGTAACTTTAAACACTAGTGCAGTATGAGCGAAAAAAATGCACAGGTTGGCACATAGCTCATTAGTTATTATAGAGGCAGTAGGAATCCTCGGTTACCTCGTGGTAGCACTGTCCTTCACATATGGTGGTGTAGATGACCTCGGTGAGGCCACAACTCTCCACTTGGATGCTGATGTTGGTTGGATGACAGCCGAAGCTGCAGCCCTGCCCCGCCCCCGCCAGCGCCAGCACTGCTACCATGACAACCAGCTGCATCCTCTGCTGGGTGCAGCACAGACGCCTGCCACAAGAGGGGATCAGGTCTCACATCAGATGCTTCAAAACCATGTCAGAACATGGGAATGTGGATTAAAGAGAGTCACTGTGTGATGTCACTTTGTGAAGCTTGTGGGTTAATAGTGGTCTTTGATTTACAGAAGATATTTATGTTTTGTTTGCATCTACTCCAAGAAGCTCTGCAATTACATGGACAAAATTAATAATCAGAATAGAATAATTATTATAGAATATAATCTGTCATAAAATATATAATAGAGAAGATACATTTCGATCAGAAAACTGTGGAAACAGGAATGGTCTTTTGGAGTGTCTCTATTATATATTATTAATATATATAATATAAATATATTATATAAACTTTCTACCAGGGCTTAGAGGTTGGGTTCATCTAAATGACACCTCTAGTTCTGGTTCTATTTAAGACATGTCTGAGATTTTGACCCAAATACTGAGGTGAATGAAATTTTGCATATGATACTCAAAGCTTTAAACAAAAATTACGTTTTAAAAATAATTCAACAACATGTCTTTTTGAAACAATATCCAACTCTGAAACTCGTGTGTGTGTGAAACTTGTGTATCAAATATGATACAAATGGCATTATAGCATTAATATGCTGTATTCACTATGTATGACTATTATTAATACAAAATTCAAATATGCTTTAACAACATCAGCAGAAAAGAGGTTGATTATGAATAATGAGAATGTCAGTGATCATTAACATTATTTTATAGACCTCTTGCAATTAAATTCCTCTATGCAGACATTTATCCTCACATATACCATTAACTATAATAGAATTATGGTTACCGGCATATACTTTACCTTTAAATTAACTTGATATGAGAGAATCTTCCCAGGTAGTGCTGAAACTGGTTCCTTTTCGTATAAACTTGACTGTTTTATCGTCTGTTTTAACAGAAAGTCAGTGTGTGTTAAAAGTTCAAATCAGTTGCTTAACTCTATATAATCTTTACAACAGAATAATTAACACATTTGCAGCAGTTTACTTACGTACTGTCAAGCTCTGCTGTTGCTTTGAACCTTGCTTCTTCTGTCAATCGCTAAACATCTGTAACAGCTTTCAACCTGTGACTGTCCCCTGTGTTACTTAAATAGTGAGGCTCATAAATCCTTTTAATCTATTCAACCTTGGACTCGGTGCTACTTTTCATACCTGTTTAGACTTAAACAAACCCTCATCTCTTTCCATCAACAGTTCAGGGGTGGCCCGTGGCTCAAGGCCTTTTTTTCTTCTCCACAATATTAAAACCATCTTCAGCCCCCACAGTGGAAACACTGACACAAGCATCAATAATTAATTTGCCATGCTCCATCTTCATTGCTTTCTGTAATTTCTGTGTATTAATGGCACATTGTTGTTGTATTTGCAGTGATTATATCATTTGATTAGTGATTATATACAAATATACATACATATACACACATTCACAATATACTGTGTATAACTTTCTTCAGCTTATTGAAAAATGTTTGATCACTTTTATATTTGAAGTAATCTCTGAAATGCATCTTTTTCTGAGGTAAAAGTTGTCCTTACTAGTTCATGATTGGGCAAAAGTGTGTGCTAGTAGACAAACTTGAGTGAGTTTTCATGAGTAAAACAAGGATTAACGAAGAAAACATAACATTTGAAAGTCCGTATTTGATTTCTCAAACCACTTAAAGACACTGTTTTTATGTAATTATTTCTTCTTTTAAATCATTAACCATGCATTGGTTTTTGTTTATTAAGAAATGAGACCATCCCACTGAATATTAGTACAGTCTATGGGTCTGATTTGGAGACATCAAGATACGAGTATCAAAAAAGAAAAGCACTGCCAGACCCCTACGGGATGCCAAAGCCAAAAAAGTTTCCCACAGTGGCTTTAAGTTTCATTCAGTGCAGTACAAAACGGATATATCAACGTCTACAACTGCAGGGAACCTCAATCTGTAAGAATAATCGATCTGTATGAATCATAAATGTACAACTATAGACTGCCTCCAAAATATTTTTTATAAACATGGTGCAATTTAATTAATTAAAGCCGTTACATAGAACATCCTCTTTCGGAGTATTATATTATTGCTTATCATGTTTTATTATTCATCACTTACGCATGCAATGTTGTAGCTGATCAATGTGTAGCTAAATTTCTCTACTGATGGACAGTTTAGTCCATAAAATGTTAAAGTTAAGTAAATGTAACTAAGTATATTTCCTCAAGTGCTGAGTACACATTTTCTTTTTATGCCACTTTGTCTACTCCACATTTACATTAGTTATTTTAATATATATCTTTAAGATCTCAACCAGCTCCAACAGTAAATCTCTGCTTTTATATTAATGCATGATAAACAGTTATCTGATTACATATAACAGTATGTCTGAATTGATTACTTTTACTTTTAATAACTTCAAGTAGATTTTCTTGATTATACACATTTTTACTGTTACCACTGTGTGGTATTAGTAATTTTACTTACATGAAGGATCTGAATACTTCCTCCATCTCTGGTTTAAAGTAACATATAACTAAGTAAAATCCCTCAAAATTGTACCTCACTACAGTACTTGAGTAAATGTTTTTTCCACCCCTTCCTGCCTCCCTTTTGTTTCATGCAGATAGAGCAGCCAAGGCTGCGACTGTGTGTTTTTGAGAAATTCTGTAGTCTGCTGCATTCAGTAAAAAGTTAGCACTGCACCACGAGCTGGACAGTCTGCAGTGACAGTAGAATATAAGTACTTGGGCAGCAGCCACGGTTCATCCAACTGCTGCTCCATCTGCCCTTGCAGCCACCAGGGACTCAGGTTCCCCAGGATCCTGCCGAACTGTCATACCTGCCTAACAAGGACTTCTATAGAGTTTCACCCTTCACTATTTCCTTTCGGAAACCTCAGCTGAAACACATCATTGTTAGCATGCATTTTGTCCTTAATGAACACTAGTCATAGCTTATTAATCTTGTATTCAGAGTAGAATACATCATTAGTCTTTTTCTGAGTAGTGTCAATAACAGACTGTAATTCATCCTGAAGTGAGCGCATCTGCACTGAAACCTGATTTATTAAGTATGAAGCTGAAACCATTACATCCACACATGCACTGCATTGATATGTTGACTGCATTAACACCTTCTTTTATTTACAAAAGGTAATTTAAGACTTTTAGGTTCATGTCAATATTTGGTCCTAAAAATAGCCTATTTGTGCTGCAGCAAGTTAAAAGAAAACAACACTACAGAAGCATTAAAATAGATGTCCGAGGGAGCATCTTATATCTCTCTCAGCCATAAGCCTGCTCTGTGATGTCCACTGGTAATCAATTTGGAAATGATGGACGAGGTGATGGTTTCAGTGCCCGGGATGATTTTCCGGTTCATAACTTGAAGCACTACTATAAAAGAAAGCTCATTTGGGTGTAAAAGCTCAAACAAGCTTTATATGAAGCCACACATAAAACAGCTCAGAGCCGTACATCTTGCTGACATCACAGATTTGAGTCATGGGTCATTGGTTTTGAGCTCTGGAAAGGAGTCCTCTCGCTTTTTTATCAACACACCATAAACACTGCCATAACAGGACTGACAGCATCCACAAACCCACTCAGTCACACCTTGCTCCCCTCTCTGCAGAGCCTCGCCTCCTCTGCCGCTTCCATCTGCTATGTACGGGTCCATGATCACTGTCAGCAATAGTACAGACTCCTTTATAATCATTGTGTCGCATGAAAAACAAAAACACTCACTGAGGCCCTGAACTCACCACATCACCCTACACTCACGTTTTCACCCTCTTTCCATCAGGTCTAAACAAAAACGCCTCCGCAGCGCTGCCAAGGACAAGACTTTTGTTTGGTGACTGTGCTGGATGTTTCTGTGTGCAGGCTGAGAGTGGACGTAGGTGGTAGGTGTGTTTATGTGTATCGACTGCTGATGATTCTCTGTCTTCTGTTCTCTACTTTCTCTGTTCCCTTTCCATTTTAATATCCAGTCTATTTTATTACTTTTATTAGCCCATCTGTGTTCTATTAAATATCTTGTGACCACATAATTAAGAACATACTTAACATACTTGCAGTTGTCTTATAAACTGTGTGCTGTCGCCAGGATAAAGAAAAAACAAAAACACATTTAAAGTAATTCTTCCAACACAATCCCACCTCAGGCAACAAGGAACTTGAACCTGAGGTGGGATGGGTCTGGCGGCCCCTGTCGGGCGGCCCCTGTGGACAAAAGCGGTAGTGTTTCTACCACCTTGTTTCATTGATTTCAAGGAAAATCCCATCGAATCCGACCCAGTGGCAGGCAATAAGAATAACTATATAGAAATAGCCAATTGTAATAGTCATCAATATATAACCAGTTAAAAATGTCTTGTACTACATTTAACTATCTCTCTACATTAGGGTCTACATTTTGCCTCTCACTGACAGGTGTGTAATTCTGGTGGATGCTTAATCCCTTTAATTAAAATTTTAATTTCTTTTTTAGTATTTAGGATATTTAATGACATATATGTGTAATATGTGACATAGTAAAACGTAGTAAACTCCTTCTGATAAAATGTTAAACATAAGTATATGTCACTTCACTCAGTGAATTAAAATATTTAATTAGGAATTTGTGTTGTGTGTGCATGTTATATGTATTTTGGTCTTGAAACTATAACAATTAATTAAACATTATATTTTACCGACTTTAAGTGCACCAAGATGATATGTTGTGTTATCCTTTTACAAAATGATGTTGTCCAAATTAATTGTAGTAAGGAATTTGGTATTAAAAATTGTTTGACGATAAGACACAGTTAATTGTTTTAAACATAAAGAGCAACTTAGTACTGTAAGGCAGATGACCACCCACCTAGAGCCGAAGGGTCTGTCCTAGGTTTTCTGCCTGTTAAAAAGGCATTTTTCCTTTGTCCCTGTCGCCAAGTGCTTGCTCGATGTGGTACTGTTGGGTCTCTGTAAAATGAGTTTCGGTCCTAGACCATGCTCTATTTGAGAAGTTGTCCTGAGATAACTTCCTGTTTATGGAATTGGCGCTATGACAATATAAAATTGAGAATTGATTGGAGAAATTGTAAGGGTTCTTATCGCAGCAGCCCGGGCCTTTGCTGCTGTCATGTCTTCCTCCTGTACTCCCAATAGCCATAATTCTTTTAAAAAGTACTCGCGAAATTCAGCATTTACTCTGAAAAAAGGATCCATATAAACCAAGAACTAGACAAATGTTTTTTTTTTATTTCATGCAAATCAAGGGCCAGTGGCTGGCAAATGAAAGTCAACACTTTAAGTAACTGCAGTTCTCAAACGGTCTCTTGGTGGCTGGCTGTGAGTCAATCTCCATATGGCCCTCATAGAAAATAAACACGTTTTAAACAGAGCCTCGTTACACAAAATTTTTGTCCTTTAAACCTAAAATTCCCTGTTCATGCAACTGTGCGGAGTGGAATTTTTAATAGAACATTTTCCTATAGAATTTAATTTCTAATTTTTTATATTTGACAAGGCGTTTTTGTTATGCATTAATGATAAATGCATGGATGCTTTGATTGACAAGGTGGGTGCTCCAACCGCGATTACACATCGTTTTCTTTTTTGGAAATTAGGCCGGGAGCCGAGCCGGAGTCACGGATGGCCTAGAACAACTGAGTTTATCACAACAGCTCTTTAGAAACCTATGGGTGACGTCTCCGACACCATTTTTAATTATACAGTCTATGGTCAAAACCTAGTGCCTACATTATCCACAGTGAAACTGTACCTGTAGCAGCTAATGTAGCCTCAAGCGGCTAGCCTCAAGTAGAGATGAAGAGCGGGATACAGAGGTCTGGTAACCCACTTCTTTGTAACTCCATACCCCCAGACTGTTTGTCATTTTCATCCTTGTAGTCTAAAGACCCAACCAACATCGACTCAAGTCAGATCACTTGAGGCGAGTTATCAGATTTCATGCAGCTCCCTCTGAAGCCACAAAAGGATTTATAGGTGTATTTATAATTTTTCATATATGCAGTAGTACTCCCCAAAACCTGTAAACAAACTTTTATGTGGAAAATTGCTCTTTAACACCAGACTGCCCTTCTTGATGAAAGTTTCACGCCTAACAGTGATGTCACGGTGTCCTGGAGTACATTTGTACATCACTGCAGCAAGGTGAGAAGTTAAACCACTGAAGGTCAGCAAAGAAAAGATGTTGGTGAGGTGATAAGTTGCTATTTGAATTTGATTATTATATATTTCCACACATTAACCATATCATGATATATATCAATATAAATATTTATTATAATGATTTTATATAGATTTTGACCATATTGCCAGCCCTATGTGAAAGTGAATAGTTTAACTTAGAGATTGTTTCATGCAGTGTTGTACAATTTGTTCCCAGGAATCTGTACCTAAACTAAATGAAACCTTCCTGTTATCCACTGATGCAAAACTTGACTTTCCATCATACTGACAAGGTTAAAATGTTATCATTGCACCATTAACTCTTACACTTCAGTGTCAAAAGTCTCAAACTTTCTGACTTCATCAGCCAGTTTTGAATGACGTTCTTGTAAAAATGACGCAAAAGGAAACTATTTTCAGTATTCATGATCACTTTTGAATACAGAGTTTATCATTTTTAAAAGTCACGTAATGATGGGAGAACTGTAAATAAATATATGTTTCAATAAGATGCAGGAGTACTTTGTCAACAAATGCAGTTGTGTTGCAGCTTTGGCTACTGTTCAAAGTGCATCTAAACTTGTGTGCAATAAAGCACCTTTGCCTCTTATTATTACTGACCTCACAACTCCCCCTGGTGCTGACTGAGGTGGATGCTCAATGAAGTGCAATGGGTGAGTTTGCATGATGTGTGTGGTGGGTGGAAGGTTGCCTACATGTTGTGCAGACTAGAAAAGAGCTCCTCTAATGTCTTAGGTAAGTATCTGAAATACAGAGAGAGAGGACTGTGAAGACAAGCTCTTTAAAGAATCAGTGAGTGATATTTGCACTGTCAGCAGTACAGATTATTTCACTAACATAAGCCTCTGCATTGGATTTTACATTGGAATATTGCATCAGTTGTCTGGTTGGAATAACTGTTGGCTGTCCTTGTCCTAATTAGAGTTTCTTAGTCAAATGGATAGTTGGAATTAAATGGACTGGACCTTCATGGGCTTATAGCTACTGATTGCTGTGTATCCCGGCACCAGGCCTCTGTGGTACCTGCAGAAAACCCAATTATCTGCACAATCAAATTAAACCTGGGAGGTTTCAAAGGTGCAATGAATAAACCTTTTACTGTCCCAAAGCACAAAATGATCCAAATAAATCTGTGGTGGCAATAAGGTAATCAATAATAGTGACTCCACAGTTACTACGCTAGGTATTGAAATGTCTGGTTTTTAAAGTTTTAAAGGCTGTGTGCACTTTTGACTTCTCGGGGAATGACGGACAGCACAAACATCTTATTTGAGTCATCGTATTTGTGTCAGTTGCAGGCTTCGCTGCATGTTGTAATTGCTTGGCCATAATCATCATATTACTAATTGGTGTTCTTCCTTTTAAGTATCGGTATTGTCAGAAAACTGTAAAGCTGTGTCTAAATAAGAGCTAATGTGACGACATTAATGAAAAATCACCATGATGTTCAATATAGCGGCTAGTCTGTAGTTTCCATTGCTCACAAAAAGTAATGCATTCTTAATTGCTTTTTCAATAGTAATGCATTGTTTGACTAATTAATACCTGAGCACAGTAATTTGTTAAAATGGCTTGTTGTGTTACAGTCTTCTAATTGATGACTGCTTCCTTTCAACAACTCAGGTTAGTTTGGGTCTCTCTTATGTGAAAGAACTTGCTGTTTTTAACACAAGCTGTTTTAGGGTGAGAAGATGATGATGAATTTATACAGAATATGAAGCGTTGGTTATATGATTTAAACAGGAAATGGTGTGAACTGGTTATGTATATAGTTACACCGTGCTAATTACATTTCAGTCATTTTCAGTGACACAGAAACACAGAAACATTGTGGTTTCTGCTGTTGGGCTTTTTTACCAAAAACCTGATGATGGTGGGGCCCCTGAGCAGCTTGCCGCTGAAGCGTCTCAACATTTAAAGGATTGTTGTTGTGCTCAAGAATGGATTTATTAATGTTGTATACTGTTTTATACCACCCACCATAACAGTTACACAAGGTGTTGTTGAAATCAATCTTTGCAAACCTTTGCAACTTCTGTGAGGAGGACAGGAAACCAGGAAATAGTTGAATAAGAGTCACTTAGTTAATTTTATACTTTCCTACCAAAAACTAGACTAATGAGTTCAATGTCAGTTACCAATAAAACATTTATTTGACCCCATCCTAATTGGTTTTCCATACACATTAATTTAAATATAGATTAAAAGGTTTGTATTAATGATTAATAATCTGCATGTTGTGTGTTTGTCAGATGATCATTTGAAAATATAAGACACTTTAACAGTCGTGTTTACAGAAAATAATCATGTGAACAAGCCTTTATCCTTTAACAGTTTAGAAATCATAATTTGGTGATAAATGTTAAACTCTCTATTAACAGAACTCCACACTGATTGCGGAGGGACAGCAGATCAAAGTTGGTGATGGACAGTGACTCTCTTGTTTATATTTGGATCAGGGATTGTACCTTTAAGAGAGAAACGTCAGTAAAATGGTATTTCCTTTTGGTTTAGCATTAATGT
>NW_023339663.1:5576327-5578846 GCF_004916995.1 Morone saxatilis
TTTTCTTCAATGATTATGTCTGCCACGTTTATCAGGGGACAGCAGGGAAACGGGCCTGAAGTGGCCAATAGATTCCTGTTGAATTGAGACAAGACGTCGAGACGCAGCCAAAAAGGTGTCCTCCTCAGAGTGCGTCAGAGCACGGATGTATATAGTGGAGATATGGTCGCTGGGTTGGATACAACGAGGGATCTGTGGATTTTACCCCCCAACAATCAGGAGGGGGAATTTGGGGCAAAATGAGAAGAACTGCATCCTCACGTAGCCTCCCTCTCCTCCTCCTTCTCCTCCTCCTCCTCCAAGCAGTTTGTTTTAAAGGGGGGCTTAGGGATTTCGTTTGCCCCTTTTTCACATGTTAAGTATGGATGTCAAGATATGCAAGGGGATATTTCTAATGGGGAAAATGTCGGTGCGTAATGTCTGTCTCTAAACATTAAATTGTCGTTCACATGCAATTTACTTTACGAAAGCCCTAACCATCATGTATCACCCACGTAAACAATAAGTAATAACAAGTGAATCATCCATAATTTAACGCATGCCAATTCAAGTTTTACCATCCTTAAATTGCAAAGATTGCGTATTATCCTGGACTATGCAGTCGCCAAAACAACGGGAGCATCAATAATGAAATAGATCATATTTTTCGCCTAAAACCAACTGCTGTTTTTCTCTCTCTTGTCTTTTTCTCGCAGGCTCCAAGAGAGGTCAGAGGACATAAAGTCATTCAGATTCAGCGGAGCCCCCAATAATATAACAGAAAAGATTCCGTTGTTTTTTATCTCACACATAAAATGGCCAACCAGGAGGTGACCACGTTGGAGGGATCAAAAGACGTATTTGTGCGCAAGCCAGGCTCGTGGAGAGATTAAACACCTAGATGGGCACCGGAGAAACCGAGGAGAGACTGTTTTGGTGTCGCTTGTTTTACTTTGATTTATAATGCTGAACAAAATAAAGGGCGCTGCCAAGTTTTGACACAGAGCGTCTGCGATAACAGGCTGTGCCACCCGGCCCTTACGTATTTTGGTTAATGGTCAATGATGTCATAAAATATTGGAAGGCCTGTGCTAAGAAACGGAAGGACAGCGCTGATCAATATCTCCTATGCATGTAAGTACCACACTGGACTGCACTCAACATGGACCTAATTGAGGTGTGTGTTGTTATTCTGACATTCTCATATCCACAACTGATGGTCGAAAAACGGTTGATGCCTCATTTTCTCTCTCTGCGCGCTTTGAAGCTGCAACTTTATATCCTCTGGCCTGGCATCACATCGCCCTGAGGCGGTTACCGTTAGCGCTCACGGACCCGAACGCTCATGACTTAAAATTTCGAGTTTGCCATGGGTGGGTGCTGACGGCGGTGCAATTAGTCACCTGCCTTACGGATATGCCCAAGCTCAGCGCACCGGGAGAGGAGCGCGATTGATGGGAGCGCCAGGCTGCCCAGTCGAGGAGCGGGCGGCTGCCAAGCGGCCGCCGCAGACGTGGGGTCCGGTACGGGAGGGAGGGAGGCAGGGCAGCGCGGGCGGGGATGCGGCTGCGCGGCGGTTGGAAGCGGCGGCGTGGGGGGGTCCACCTCCACCTCACCTTCCACCTCCCCTCGAGCGCTCATCTCCTTAACAACTGCCAGCATCGAGTCTCGCCGCCGCCTCCTTCACGAACGCCACACATCAGCAGGCGGCCGGTACCGCCTCGCGCCCCTCCTCCTCCTTCCTCCTCCACCTCTTCCTCGGCAGCCGCCCACAGCACCAGCAGGAGGCCCGAGCAGCAGCAGCAGCAGCAGCAGCAGCAGAGAGTTCTCAGAGAGCGGAAAAAGCAGCGCGGCGTCGGACGGTGGAGACGCAGCCGGACGACTCTCGGCGGGGACCTGCGCCACTCGGAGCTGGCGCTGCTCGGATCCGAGGAGGACATCATGATAGAGGAGGAAGAGGCCGAGGGAGCCGAGGAAGAGGAGGAGGAGGAGGGGGGCCGGGGAAGCAAGAGGTCGAGTTTTCTGTGTAACATGGATGATGAGGAGACCGTCTCGCTCACTGACAGGCGCCCTCAGTCCGGATACGAAAATGTTTACAGCGAGTGCGGCTGCTGCGAGAGAGTGGTCATCAACGTGTCGGGACTCAAGTTTGAAACTCAGCTCAAGACTCTCACTCAGTTCCCGGACACTCTCCTGGGAGACCCCGACAAGCGAATCAGGTACTTCGACCCGCTGAGGAACGAATACTTCTTCGACCGGAACCGACCGAGTTTTGACGCCATTCTTTACTATTACCAGTCAGGGGGGCGGTTGAAAAGACCAGTCAACGTCCCGTTTGACATCTTCTCCGAGGAGGTGAAGTTTTATGAACTCGGGGAGGAGGCGATACTTAAGTTTCGGGAGGATGAGGGTTTTGTCAAAGAGGAGGAAAAACCTCTACCGGAGGACGAGTTCAAGCGCCAAATCTGGCTGCTTTTCGAGTATCCGGAGAGTTCGAGCCCTGCCAGGGGGATAGCAGTCGTGTCCGTCCTGGTTATAGT
>NW_023339663.1:5578867-5613717 GCF_004916995.1 Morone saxatilis
TTCTGCCTGGAGACGCTGCCGGAGTTCAGGGATGAAAAAGAGTATCTACAGCCACGACACAACTCCACTCAGCCCGACCACGGATTTACTCCTTTCAACGACCCGTTTTTCATCGTGGAGACGGTTTGCATCATCTGGTTCTCCTTTGAGATTATAGTCCGCTTCTTTGCGAGTCCGAGCAAACCGGCTTTCTTTAAAAACATTATGAACTCAATAGACATTGTATCCATTTTGCCTTATTTCATAACTCTCGGCACGGACCTGGCGCAGCACCAAGGCAACGGGCAGCAAGCGATGAGCTTTGCCATCCTGAGAATAATCCGCCTTGTCAGGGTGTTTCGCATCTTCAAACTGTCCAGGCACTCCAAGGGGCTGCAGATCCTGGGTCATACCCTGCGCGCCAGCATGAGGGAGCTGGCCCTCCTCATTTTCTTCCTGGTCATAGGTGTCATCCTGTTCTCCAGCGCGGTGTACTTCGCCGAGGCGGACGAGCCCACCTCTCAGTTCACGAGCATCCCCGACGCTTTCTGGTGGGCCGTGGTGACCATGACGACGGTGGGCTACGGTGACATGAAGCCCATCACCGTCGGTGGGAAGATAGTGGGCTCCCTCTGCGCGATCGCGGGCGTGTTAACCATCGCGCTCCCGGTGCCGGTCATAGTGTCCAACTTCAACTACTTTTACCACAGGGAGACCGATAACGAAGACCAGACGCCGGTGGTGGAGAGCATGCCCCCGGGCTGCCCGTATTTCCCGGACTTTTTAAGGAAATTCAAAGGCTCGCCCTCTGGCTCCTCGATGGGTGACAAAGCGGAGTATATGGAGATGGAGGAGGGGGTGACGGAGTCGCTTTGCGGGCTGGACAAGAGCCCCAGTAAAGGAAACGGCACAGACATAGGCAGGAAAAACAGTACTAACTCAAAATCCATTCAGACTGACGTGTGATTACAAGTAGAGTTTCGTTTTTTTCGTTTTTCTCTAAGGAAGAATACGCCCTATAAAGATACTGTATGCCCGAGAGGAGCAGGTGGTCCCCCTAACACAAGTTTTACGCACGCCTCAGAGCCCCCCTCCACACACACGCACACACACACACACAGACACACACACAAAGACACACAGGTCACCATTGGCAGGTTCATTCTCTCCATTTCAGAACAATATAGCTTCTCCCAAATCCTCTCCACACAGATGGACCTTTAGGAACAATAATGACCAGTATTTGTCTAATGGGTTGATTAATGAATTAATCTAACCTGTGCAGGCTTCCAAATCTGACATAAAATCGGAATTCGAGACAAGACAGGCTATGCATTCGCACTTTATGAGTTTCATCCGTCAATAACAGAAAGGGTAGGGATGGTCGTTTTGCTGTTATGCAATAAAGTTCAAATTTGTTTGCACTAATGTAGAATTTGCGCTCAGTTTGGCCGGTTTTTATTTCAGAGACAGAAACTGTAGGCCATGCAAATGGCAATAATTTAGTCATCCTCTGACCACTTAGCTGAAGAATGTTTGAGCAACTTCCTCAAAGAGAGCAAACTAAGGATAATAATAACTTCTTTCATACGCTGCCAATAAAAATTGGTCTCCATTAAAGGAAACGCCGAAGACAGATACACAACTTCTGTTACTGTTCCAACACTTAATATTAACAATAACAAAAAAAAGCTAATTGATAAGACAGAGCATTTAGCAGTCATCAAATGAACCAGGGCTAGAGTTATTTCTATGACATCTACACAAATTTCCACAACAGGCAAAAAAAAAAGAAGAAGAAAAAAAGCCTTGTGTTGTTGAGCCACCATGAGAGCTAAGCACAGGAATCATCAGAGTTAAAAATGGCTTGCCCCGCCAGGTTTTATATGGACAGGCTTGGGGCGTTGGCGACAATAGTTTCCCCAGTTTCATTTAAACCACCTCAAAATGACAATATCCCTTTACACGGACGCAGATGGAAAGCTATAGCAAAAATGACTTTGTTGCGGAAACTCCTTCAAGGGGACAACTTCCTCTCCTGTCCGCTGGACTTCGTGCACAATTTTTTTTTCTCAAGAGGACTATGATTATCTCCAAGCTCAGAGGATCTCCGGGATGTGGATGTCTTCCAAGGTATGTAACCTACAGTTCACGTGTGACAGTGAGTATCATCCAGTGATGGGAGGGAGCCAATAATGCTCCTGGAAATATAGAGAAATATCCGAAAGATGATAAACACAGCAAATGCAACACTTAACACGTACCAGATATACAGCATATTTAATAACGTGTCACCCTGACATTTGTTTTCAACACTTGGTTGCCCCCTAGTCCAAAGAATGACGCATGATTACGCGTGCGTAATAATGTAAAATACTGGAGAGGGAAGCTGGGCGAATATGGCGCACATTCCAGCCATTGTGCGGTCAGTTAATGTTTCTTCTGTACTACGTTTTTGCTACACTCAGGTCTAATATCCAAAACATACAACCACCTTCTCATTCTTACTATTTGTAATAAGGGGACATCAGGTCAGCCTGCTGAGAATTTATGCCAAAGGTTTCCACATGTGGCTTTTTATTGTCTGAAAAGTTTACGGTTGCAGTACTTAAGCTTGAGAACAGTATTTATTTTATACATATATAACTATAAAACTTATCTTAAAGTGCTACAGAATTTACTTCCTGCTTTGTTGTCTTGACAGCGTCCACGTCAAGAGATAATTACTATTAGTTTTTGAGGTTAGTCTGTCTTGGTTTGTCTCTGCTGTCCAGTCGTCTTATTGATCTCACCTTTCCCAGCAGGTGTAGCATGAGGACATTGTGACACGTGAAGCCAGAATATATTGTTTAACTATTTTACACCTAAACCATGGCCTGTATAATTACAAATGTAAAAATTAATTTGTTTTGCTGCCTTACTCTATACATGTTGTTCTCCAGATATCCGAGCAAACATAAACCCCCCCCATTTGAAAATGTGTTGTGCCTACTTCAGTTGGATGTTTGAGCTTCAGTTTGCAGAATGATGTGTGTGCAAAGTTTGGCACTCCACATGTATCTGCTGAGGGGACTGAAGTCTCTCTGTGCTCACCTTAAATCTCAGTTTAAGACCTACCAGCAGGATTTTGTGATATCACAACTCATTTGAAAGCCAATGGGGGTAACTTACACAAGTGTGATGTGGTAACTGGAAGCCTCCAGTGCACAAACACTGAGAGTGGACTAAAGGAAAGTAGGAGACGTCTTCTGCCGAGCAGTTAAACCTTTTAAAAAAATATATGCATATTCATAGATTCTGGATCTTCCAACAAGGGTGGAGTAAATGTAGTTTAAAGAAATTTTAAATAGGTAAATAAAAACAACACACAAATTACTATTGATAGCAGTCTTAAAACATTTATGGAGGGGTATTTAAGATGGGATCACAATATATACATTATATATTCAATAAATAAACTAATACAACAAAAATTTATAATTTTGAAGTATGTAAGCATTCGTTTAGAATCCACACAAACTCCTCTTAAGTGGGTTCTTGAGAATCCGTGACCTTACAAACTGTGTCATATATTGGGAAAAAGTAAAAAAAAACAAAAAACATTGTAATTGTTTATTATTTGTATTTTTTATTATAATTGGAAAAGCCAAAATGTAACTTAACAATACTTGCAGTGTTAAGAGTATTGATAATCAAAAGATACTATATACTGTACTTACAAATATGCCAACTTCTGTCACAATCAGTAGACACTTGCATTCATACAGTAGATCCATGCACGTTGTCACTCACTCCAACAGCACTTCTCAGCATTCCTCAGCACATAATCACTGTATCAGCGTATAATAATTTATTGCACTGTGTGTTCATATCCTCAGAGGAACTATTCATACAAGATATTTTCAACACCTGCACCCACAACCACATACACACACACACACACACACACACACAGAGCACCATCCTGGCAGAGCCAACTCCTCTTGATACCTCACACTTCGCACTTACATAATGTGGCTTATGGCAAGAGGCGCAATCCAAAACATTTTTCAAGCAAAATGTGTGGGTCAGGCATATTCTTAGGCCTGTAGCTGCTGAGCGGACTGTGAAAACAGCCTGTATCATCCTGAGCCACAGAACGGAGCTGAATGGTTTTGACTGCTCATAGTGTCCCACTGTCACGTGCACGGTGACTCTTTGTAGTGCAGATTTAGACCATATGGTTGGGCCATGTGACAAAGTGAAAGTTATTTATGGTTATTTCTCAAAAAGTATTCCATGCCTGTCAAAGGACATAGAGGAGAGGTGGAAAGAAAGTGAGTGTGCAGTACATAAAGTCAGACTAGGTTACGTAATAATAGGAAGAACAGAGTGTAAGTGAGTCGAGTTGATCAACAGAAAGTTAATCGCCAGTTTTGCAAATCAGTTATTAGTTTCAGTCATTTGTCTGGTAAAGACAGCAAACATTTGCTGATTCCAGCCAAGGTTATTAAATAAAAATGTACAGGGAATGTTTTTAGTTTCAGTCTTTGTCAATTTAGTCAAATTTGTCAGCACAGTAAGCATGAGAAGGCATTGGTGCATTATGTTTATTGAGACTGGGATGCTTACATGACTCAGTCAGTGTGTTTGTATTGTAATACCTGAACTTCTTAAATCTTTCAGGTGACTGAACTAAAACTAAACATTTTCAAACGAAAATTTAAAACAAAATAAATATGAATGAAAAAAACAAAACTATAAAAACTGTTGCTGCAGCATCTCCGGTGTGGCGATTTGCTGTTTGAATCGATTTTATTCAGTGTAACATGATTAAGATGAATTTGACAAAAGAGTTTAAAGATATCACTTTAGGCTATGGGAGCTGATGTGCTTCTGTCAATATCCATGTCTCATATGGACTAAATGATTAATTAGATCTGAACTGACAGATTTACAGATAATGGAAGTAATAATAAGTCACAGCTCTAATAGGTATTGACAGCCGCAGTATTGTACCTCTTGTGGATGGACTGCTCATTGATAAATGGAGCGAAGCCTGCGAGCTAGTTCAGACAGTCAACTCGAGCTATGACATGCCTCACTCATAATTACTAACCAAGCGCACCTTTCCCTTCCTCCCGATCTGGCGGTCTATTAAACTGCACAATTTCCCCAGCTCTCCCTCTTGCTCTGTCAAGCTGCTGTTGCCCTGCCATCTGTATTTAAGCTATTGCTGCCTGCTGCGCTATAAGCCCCACCACCACCCCAGCATCCACCTGTAGGCTCTGGCTAGGGGTTTGAGGTATTTGCTCATCAGTCCCCAATATCTCTATGTAAACATATCTGCGGGAAATGATGAGGTCGGAGCCTAGAGGCCAAAATCTAAATATGCTATACTGTTTAATAAACAACTAACCCTAATCCTAACCCTAGAAATGAACTCTACTGGTCACATTTGTATATATTAGGGATGAGCTGATCCAATACTCAATACATATTTACACAATCTTACAGACAGCTTCTATTAATCATCTATTGTCTATTAAAAATTTGTCTATTTCAACCATAGAGTGCAGCCTTTTGTATTTTGAAATTCACAGGTGGGAATCCTTTAGGGTAGCTCATGATACTTGATGCTATCTGTAAATAAGAGGAAAAAAAATCCTAAAATGCCAAAATATAGACAAATCAATTAATTAATCCACACTCTTTCACTTACATTGTGTTCAGTTTTGTCATGCAACCTTTCACACAGCTATAATGGTCATAAGCTGACAAAAGGCTCAACTACTAAAAAGCAGAACAGTTCTAGATTATAATGTCTGACATCTCAGAGTTAATCAGTTCTTTTCAAACTGGGCTGAGTAAATGTAACAGAGCAGTATTCAGATTTTTCATTGTGGTAATCACACCGGCATCTACGTTTACAAATGTTTCATTGAATTTGGCTCCTCACACCCCACATTTTATGTGACAGACGACTCGTCTAGATTGAACAACCTGCTCTGCATTACAGAAGCCAAATTGTGCTGACAACCATAGGTCAAAGTCACAGCTGACCCTGCTGACAAATGGCTCATTTAGCTTCTCAGAAAATGACTCCTACCTGCAGCCAAGACATCCATCCATCTTTCTACATCCACTAATACCTGTTCAGGGTCACAGGGGGCTGGAGCCCATCCCAGCATACACTGGGTGAGAGGCAGGGAACACTGGCCAAGTTGCCAGATATTCACTGAGAGAGAATAAAGACAGACACACATTTTCACACTGTATGCCAAAATTCCACAGGGCACGACTTTATGACGTTGCATCTGTGATGTGGTTTGGCTCTGCACATCTTCAAATCCCACCGAGACCGTTTCAGAAGCTTCTTGCCTGCCCAACTTTAATGACTATTTTTTTCCTTAAAAAAAAGATACAAAATGGTGTGTTTCTTCCTCTTCTAAGATGCACTTCTTGTCATCCATGGTGTTAAATCTTCTCTGACTGATTGACTTCTAGCTTGGTGCCACAATACTGATGTTGCATTAAAGTCGATCCAGAGTCTGCACGGGGTATTTTGAAAATTGACCACATTCTCTATGCTGTTTCTGTGTCTGAGTTCCTACCAATGAGATCTGGTCTGTGCTGCTTGATGTGGGTGGGTCGTGGGGGTCTGACAATCCTGCGATCATGATCCCTATACAGCTAAAAATACTAAAATACTAAAGCATTCTAATGCAACAGCCCTGCAGTAAACCTGACCTTTATGAAGGTTATAATGTTCAGATTACAGGTTTATTCTGAAGGCTGGAGTTTGTGGTCCTGCTGAAATGAGTTGTGCAAATATTTTGTTCACCCCATTTATATTAATAAAGGTTTACCACAGTAAATATTAGACACACCTATCAGTATTACACAATATAAGTCAACACTACCACAGAATTATAACCTCTAAAATGTCCATAAACTTGAATTAACGCCTCTCTAACAGCTTCTACAGAATTTGCAACAATCAAAATGCTCTATCTTTACTCCTCTATCAAGGATTTGCTTGCATGGCTGTTGTTTTAGATGTTGTTGCATTAGCTGTAGTGACGTGTACTTAATAAACTAATCAGCCAAAAAAAGTGAAATCACCAAAGGTGCAGTGGAGATTTAAACATTCTACTCACACATTATTGCCTACCAAAAATTAAATGGTTAAATGTTTAAATCTGAGCAGGAAAGTTCCTCTTGCTCTCACAGTTTTTCCACTGATCCAGCCGGCCATTTTCTCATTGATATAATGATTTTGTGGAAAAATCATTAATCAAGTGAAATTACATAGAATGGAACAACATAATAATGCCTGATTGTTTGAGAAAAGACTCTTCCATGTATTGTTTTAAGTAATTATTGTAAATAATCTACTCACAAATGAGCCATCATGCCTCACTGATAAAATATTTTCCTTGGAAGTAACCAAAGCAACATGAAAAGAAAACAAAAAACAGAGTGGAATTTCGTGAGGCTGGAATGTCTCTACATTCATCTGTCTTGCCAATACATTAATCAGGCCAGATAAAGGGCTGTCAGCTAGCTGCGTTGCCAACACACACAACAGACAATCCCAGCTGTTGTCATCATGTGAGTATTTACGATAATTGTTGCCACTTTAAAGATAATAAGCCGGCATGAGCTACCTTCTTGTAAAATCATTAACAAATGGTTCAAAGAGGAGGGGATTGAATCATCAATTTAAATTTAAGAAGGCCGTTGACTTTGATTATCGATGACGTGCTGTCGAAGCCAAGCAGTGAGCAGTGAGATAAAGAGAACAGGATTTTAACCAGGTGAGACAGCATGACCAGCATTTTCTGTCACTGGTTCTGTTGGGTCAGTTGACCTGTTGTTAAACCCCTCCTCCAAAGAAACATTATCCAATCATAGCTAACGTGGCATTGCTGTCAAACTTCGGATTTAGAAAGTTGGGATAATGGAGTTTAAACCATTTTCAAAACCAAAAACACAAAAGCATTGTTAAAAAACAATAAGAAAATGTGTTTATATGTTCTAACATAAGCTGCAATTGTTAGCAAGTCCAGCTAATTAGCTTACTACTTGGGACATTCCTGGCGACTAATTTTGCCATTGATTAAATATAAATATACATTTAGATTAGTCGACTAGTCAGAAAACTGTACACAGCCAGGCTCGTTTTACAATCCTCTTTCCCCTGAATAGTTCCATCTCAAGGCAAGTAGTTATGTGAAGTTAGATGGACAGAGAGTGAAATTGGCTGATAGAATCCCAAAGCAGTCAACGACGGCATTAGGGGCAGCTGGGACGACATCCCCGCAGGTGGCTGGTGGCTGGTAAAGACTAGGGATAGGGATTGAGACCCGGTTCTATAAGGACCAAATTTCCAAATTTCTCAAAACTAGAAAATCAATAAGGTCCGAGCTGCTATTGAGACTAGCGGGTCCTATAACGTAATGTCTCAAATAGGACTGAAACAGTCCCTTGAGTATCTCGATTACTACAAATCATATATCCATATAAGTATATACAGTGCACTGTGTTTTGCACGGATGAGAGAACAAACAAGATCAGATCCTTTACTTAAGTAAAAATACTAATACCACACAATACTCCACTACAAGTACAGTGAGTGTACAACAGAAGCGGAAACTCTGAAACTAATGTAAAAGACCTGTCTTTTTATATTGTATATTTACTATTGCTCTGTTCCTACTATTACTTTAATAAAGTATTTTTCAATCAGTTGATGGAAAGATCGATAGAATACTCCATTACTTAATTAATCGATAGCTTCAGTCCTGGTCTTGAGAGACGAGAGTTGTGCCATTTAAATCAAATCACTGATGCACAAACATAAATCGATCTAATAGAGTTTTTGAATTAAATTGAATTGCCTGCCAACTGCAATTAAGCAATAAAAGCACTACTAGTTCTGTTAAGAATTTATTGTTGTCTTCCACCAAATGAATAGAAAAGCATCAATAGTGTTATCAATAAAGACTTGGATTGTTAAGCAGTCTCAAAAATGGTGTCAATGGTGTAACAATCCCCAGCCCTAGTAAAGACGCGATTAACCAGCGTTGTGCATTAAATAAAACATATTTCTGGTGTCAACTAATGAGATTAGCAACTTTTAAATGACTAGTTGATTAATCACGCACATCCGTACCTACTACCCACAGTAGTAACCCAAAGTGATATTTCTCAGACCAATGAACACATCATTAACTAACTACATCAGTGTGTGGAGTTACAGGATTACATTAGAAAAAACCTTGTTCAAGACAAACCCATCTACTCTCTACTGTAGAATTCAGAGTTCAGGCTAACATTGGCTGGCTCTGTATTGGATTTGGTTGTGTTGAGCAACGTTACCTAGGATAGCATTATGTCAAACCAAACACCTTGGTTAGTTTTCATCCTGAAAGCCTTTTCTCTTCTAACGTTAAAGGTGAAACAAACTGATGGAAAGTGATGGACTAGTTAGCTCTACACAGCATTACAAGAACAATGCTGTTTCTTTATTTCCATTTCTTCAGCTGATATTTTGCTTAGGAGTGAATGGAAACAGTATAAGTTTAAGTGGCCAGTAAAATATTTTAATCTTCAGCTTCATTCTTTTAGCACAATATACCAGAAGTAGGCATCAAGTGCTTAAGACCCCAAGATTCTGAGACAGGAAAGCTACAATTGATAAAATCTGCCAGAGATAGTTTTCATTTTAGCCAGCAACATCAACACCAGATAGAAATAATTAGCCCTTTGCATACTTCTGTCTGATCAAGACATATTTTTACCCAATGACAATGAATTTATTATCATTATCATAGTAAACTGCACATGTTCTAACTTAACAGTCAACTGGACAACTTGCCCTTTCAATGACCAATTAATTGCTCCATGGTAACCTCTTACTCGCTCCAGGCCATCATGTAGTTGACAAAGACTGTTTGTCACCTCCCATTTTCCACGTAAACAAAATGTTCACAGCTCAGTCTGACGAGAGCAGTTAATAAAGCACTCTTGGGATTACAGCCCCAGTGTAAGTTTAAACCAGCTCACGGTTTCCACACAGCAGTTACATAATGTCCCTCTATTGAAGGATAGCAACCTGATTCTTTGCACCCTCCACTGTATCCCCTCTTTCTAATTGGCTGCATTAATCTGACTGTATCCCAGGCTTTATTATGTTACTTCATTCGAGACGTGTAGATTGTATTGCTAATTACACATATGCCTCCGTGTTGGGTTTCTCCTCCCACAGACAAATCTGCTGCTTTTGTATGCTTATGCTATTGCCTTACACTTATTAAAAAACAGCCGTTGTCAAAGAGAAATGCTGATTTGGTTTTATAGGTTCCAAAATGATGGCAAATAATAAAATAAAATAGATTACAAAATCAATATTTCCAGTATAATAAGGTGTACTGCTTTGTCAGTTTACCTGTAGCGTACACACAGGTATGTGTGGTCAAAATGTTGATTAAGTTTGCTGTCACACACACAATCTGGGGCAACAGAGGATTACAGATTTGTTATGGCATTGGGAAAGGTAAGCATTTCAAAGATTTGTCATATCAAGTTTAGGCTTTTTCCCCCTCATTTTCCAGAGTGCTACCTAAAACCCCACAGCGCTGCAGCTTTTTATGAACAAGCTTGAGATTTGATTAAATGGAGCAGCTGCTCAACCATAAAAAAGTTTTCTCTACTGCTCCCTGTGAAGATGAGCTGGTGAGCAGAGGACGGGCGCCCTGCTGGTCCTGTAAACTTTTGAGGGGCTGCAGATGCTGATCGCGCTGTGGGAATCAACACACACACACACACACACACACACACAGCCTTGAAAATCACTGGAGAGTGAACTCGATAGCCATGCATGCACTTCAGGAGTAATCTGTTGTAATTGGTTTACATCTGGAGATGCTGCTAAAAACCTTTTGTCACAGATTTGACCTTTATCAAAAAATGTGCGATTTGGATATTGCACTTCATTTGGTAAAAGTTTGATTAATTGTGCAGCCCCAATGCAAGCCATAATATCAGTGTATGTATCAGCTCTTACAAATTGGCATCAATTGTATTATTTGAACTAGTCTTGAACAAAAAATAATGGTTTGAAAATGAAAAGGAATAAAAAATTAAAACAAAGCTGTAACTTCCTGGGCGCCTGGTTAGCTCAGTGGGTAGAGCTGGCGGCCCATGTACCAAGGCTGAGTCCTTGCTGCAGCGCCCCAGGATTTGAATCTGACCTGCGTCCCTTTGCTGCGTGTCATCCCCTCTCTCTGCCCCCCTTCCCTGTCTGTTTCCAGCTGTCCTATCAAATACAACAAAAAAAGCTGTGGCTTCCTTGACTCTGATATTGGTTGCTGGAAGTGATCTGGAGTGTGCAGATGATAAAATTGTCTTGAGATGTTGCTGTCTTTTGTTGAAATTCCTGAAATATGACCTGTAAACCCCTGGAGGAAACCTTGAACATATACAGTGCAGCAAAAAGTAAATGGGTTTGATAATTCAGAGCAGATGTGAGAAAACAATCTCAGGAAAAAGTGTAATTATGTTTTTAGATCACAGTTTGATGACTGGGTCGAAGTCTCTGCACAAATGCTAAACATGAAAATGCTACAAGGCCATACAGTGCTGCTCATCAGGTTCGTTTGATCTACATATATCACCCTATTTTTAAGAGTCTAAGCATGTTAGCTGTAGCACTGAAATGCACCATGCTGATTTTGTACACCTAGAAATTCTCACTTAGCTTGAAAGGATGTGGTCATATCCTGTTCCTGCTTATGTAATGTCACATGAGACCCATTAGAGTCATATCAGTTTGTTTTATCAAAGCTGAAATTACTTTGTAGAGTTAAAATAACCTAATGTATGCAACTTTATGCCTTATAACTTTTGTTTTAATTGTTTAGGGCTTTCTTATTTTGGCTGTTAGGGTTCGGGTTAAAATAAATATTTGAAAAGAAAGGATCGATCCATTATTGATTAATTTGATTTTGCTCTTTGTTTTCTCAATCTCTTATTGGTTCAGTGGCGGTCAGAACTGCAATTAAATGCAGAGAGCGTGCTGTAGAAACAGTTTGTCTAAAAATACCGGAAGCTACTCATGATTAGATCAGACAACTGACGAATTCTCCTTGTTGTGTTCACAAAGGACTCGTGTAGGACAAACCAAGCCTGATGACATGGGGATGGTGGGGTCAGACAGTGCATCACATTAATGTACTGTCATTGTTTACATTACATTACATAAAATACGAGTACACATACAAGGAATTTGACCCTGGCTTTTTGTTACTCTTGTTGTAACACACAATAGAATATAGAGAAACAGGCATGAAGCTGAAAGGACAACAAAGCAAAATAAACAGAACTTTTACTTGCATACATACAAGAAGGCAGTAGTATAAAGCAACAACTACCAACAACAAAAAATTGCTATATACAAAGGTTTAAAACAATCTTAGATCTTTTTCAATCAGAAAATCTGCTCTTTGTGCATATATATTGCAGAATAACCAAATAAGAGGAGCAGCCTTTTGAGAGGCTCTAACTAATGATGAGTCAAATTACATTATTAATGTAGTCCTGCTATATTAGGCTACAGCATACATCTCATGCCTTAACTTTAGCAACATAACATCCTACAGCATATTTCATATTAGATTCTCTTTTCTTACCAACTTCAGACTGGTGTGTTTTTTAATCCTTTTGGAGACTAAGCCTACTGAAACCTCCACCTTAGTATTCAATTTAATTATGTTATGAACCAAAATTAAAGGTCCATTAATGAATGGTGTTTATATTAATTCAAATGTGCAATGTGTAGGCGTATTTACAAAGTTGTAAAGAATTATTAACAAGTCTGCATCTAGGCTGCAAATTGTCGTTTTACTTCTCCCATAAATCGTATTCACAGTGTACACTATCTGCCCTACAGCAAACAGCAGAGAGAGTTAGTGGTGGTAAATTCCTCTTGTGGACACATGACTCCAAAGAGATGATACTGTCGCTCCTTCTCGACTGGATGTGTAAATAAAAAAGTTCTTCAGCTCTTAATGGCCAGAAATCCATTAATCAACATCAGTTGAGTGGTCAGGATAGTTACACGCAGTGCTTAATGTATGTCAGCCAATTAATCATTCAGCGCACATCATCTCTTTTTGACTGAGGAATTTCTGCAAGACGACGGGCATGGGACAAACTACTTTAGGATTCCCAGTTAAAGAAAGAATAGTACTCTTACATACACTGCACATTAACTGAAAATCTTTGTACTGTTTGCTACAACTTTTTCTACAAATCCTGTGTGTCTGCAGTTAGACGGAAACCTCAATGCACTAAACAGCACATTGATTCTTCAACACCCACAATATTATGCCACACAGTCTAGATTAATACTAGCAGCAATTCCTCTTCTGCTTCCACCCTTTTCTCCAAAACCTGTTTGGTTGTCTTCCTTTTTTTTCTTGGTCTGTAATATATCAGCAGCTTGACAAAATGTTTCAATGATTACATCTTACACAGTTTGATAGCACTGTCAGTAAGCAGTATATCACCATTATCTAACAGACATTACAGACGCGTGGTCTATTACTCACTTGTGGTGCTGTTTAAACTTCCGGGTATATTCAGATAAAATTAGAGCCTGTATTCAGTGAATGCAGGCATCTTATGTGAGTATTTTTTCCACAAGGTCTGGTCAGTCTGACAACTGTTAATGTTAAATGCTGATAGGTAATATCCAGTTATGTAAGTGCCACGTGTGCAGTCAACATTTATTACAGTCAGACGACCTCAAGTTTCACCCCATGGTCAGTCTCGGCCGGCGTGGACTTGGAAAACAAATCCTAGATGAGCCTGGATCAGGGGGCGTCTCCACCTGTATCGATCAATGTTATGTAAACTTGAGCCTGGCACTCCAACAGTAAAGCTTTCTAGGCTCTTGTCCTGCCCCAGCAGCGATTGTACGCACTGGAAAATGGCTGCCATGACCAGACCTCTACAGACCTCGTCTCCCACTCGTTCTCTCTGCTCTCCTGCTTTGGAGTGACTAGATGCTTTTATGTGGAGTGACTAATGCTCGCTCTAAAGGGCCTGGGGTGTATCTCACTGTGTGTGCATGTGTGCGGGTATGTGCATTTGTCTGTGTGCACGCGAATGCTGTACGCAACCAATCAGCATGCCGGGGCATGACTCGCTTACATGAAGATGAGTCAGTTTCATGGTCTGCAAAGACCGAGATCCCCCCCACACACACTTCATCTCGATCCATGCAAATGGTTTGATTTGTAATTGTGCATAAGAGTTACTGTGTACCATAACGCTCTAGTGGCAATTCATGCGCGTGTAAGGATGCTCGGATGAGAGTTACAGTGAGAGCATGAGGTTGGAGGTGAGAATGATGAGTGCAGATTGCCACAACAATAACATTCATTGTGTGCCTGTTTTATAGTGCAAGAGTCTGGAAATGTTGTTGTTTGTGTGCCCAGTAATGATGAAAAAAGGGATAAAGAACAGAAGGAATTGTAAAACTAAGTGTTTGAAAATGCAAATGGATGCTTGTACATAGATACACATCTAATGAACAGACACTATCTTTATATGTTCTCCGTTCATTCTTCACATGCATCACACACCCATGATTAGTCTTTATCTTGTCATTGAAATTTCTGTATTACTAATAAATTAGGAATAAAATAAATCACAATAAATCAAAACATCCCTCAATGTACAAAGCAATGATCAGCATTTTTTTCTGAGTAATAAAACAAAGAAAGAAAGTTAGTATTAGTAGTAAAAGTAAAGTGAAGTATTGATTGTGTTTCCGTTCATCCAATGTTGCTTTTATTTTTATATTATTGTGTTGTTTACACTCAGGTGTGCAAAGTACAGTGTCTATAGTGGCTGAAGCCATCTTTGCTTTGTTTCCCTCTAGACAAAATAAGGAAATTACAATAATTACAAAGATCATTGGTTGTATTGTTTTTACTGCTGCGGCTTTCTTAACTTGCAAAATTATCTTTAAATTAACAACAATTGTATGTTTAATTCATGGCATAATTCACCAAATCAAATCATTTGTCCCTTGCCGTTGACTACTATTCATATTCTTTCCATAAAAAGGCCCCACGGGTCCCTCAAGGGAATGGGAGGGACTTTGCCTCTGTTCAACCAGTGTTAATGCTCACCTTTAGTGTCAGAATTCATTTCTGTCATTGGAGGAACTCCTCACTCTTCTCTCTCACTCTCCGTACCCTTCTACGGTACATCTTCTGCTTTGAGTGTGAATGCACACAATGTAGTTATCATTGTGTAGGTGGGTCGGCACAGTGGCTCAGTGTTTAGCACGATCAACTCACAGCAAGAAGGTATTCGGTTTGGGTATAGATAATGAATAGATTGATGGCTTATGTGGGTGATTTACTCAGCAGTTACTGGTTTGCCTGAAACACAGCACAGCGACTGTGTTTGTGTTAGTTTTGTGGTCAAGGGTTTTTTAACTGTTATTCTTGAGTCTTTGTAATGTGTATGTGGGGAATTTCCAGTGTTTATGCTGTTTCTCATTGATTTCATCATGTTGCATTAGATATCTTGGACATTGTATTTGCTTAACACCTTAATAATGTAATTGTTTGCTGGTTAGCTGAGGTTAAAGTAGCTTTACAAAAGAAACATCGTAGTGGGTGTTGCACGTTTTCTCTATCGCCTCTCTCTGCAGGGCACTGTCACTCTAAGCAGAAATAGAAAGCTGAGGGGAAGGAGGAGCATTTTACAGAAATTAATTCAAAGCAGCAGCTGGCCAACGGGTGAATCATTGCAACTGAAATATCTACCAACCAATTCTTACACACTTCATCTCCAGCAAGTATTTTTTTTTATCCATGTCTGTTTTTCATCTGTCTCCAAGAAAGTATGTTTGTATACTACTAATTTGTTTTCCCAATAACGTGATGGGAAATGTAATTGCTCCCTGGATTATGTTCAATTACTTTTTTTTGTTAAATGAAAGAAGCACTACATTGTTGTACCACAAAGAAAGGATGAGAGGGATGGTAGGGTGAATGTTGGGAGTACAAAGTGCAGCAGACCGAGACTGGGGAATCCTGAGTCTCATGTGTGGTTAGATTTAGGCAACAAGATTGAGGTTTTGATTAAGTGTTCAAGTCTTATCTCATGCTTCACATAGATTTTTTCGGCTTTAATCCAGAATCTTCCCCTAACCTCAAGTGTTGTGAGTGGCTAAACATCCCTGCAAAAACAAAAATTAAAAGGAAAAGTTTGGCATTTTGGGAAGCTATTGCTTTAATAGTGCTGTAGTTGCTACAAGTAGATATTGTATTGCAAGAGCAGAAACTGTAGGAAAACAAATTAAATACATTATCGGTGAACAATTAACTGACTCTTTCAATACTGACATTTAGCAGCTTGGCAGATACATTAATTAACAACATTTCTTCATTTTGTGGAGAAAAATGGCGACATTTTGTTTGTTTCCTTCAAAACACTAAAATTGCAACTATTAGCTGATCGAAAACCATTTTGATAATTAATCGCTCGAGTCGTTTTTTCAAGCAAAATTACCAAACATTAGTTCCAGGTTCTCAAATGTGAGTTTACTGCTTATTTGGTTTTACATTATAGTTATCACCTCATGCTCTAGGATACTGCGATGGACATTTATCACCATTTTCTGTTGATTAATCAAGAAAATAATAATAATAATAATAATAATATATCAATAATAATCATTAGTTGCAAACTTGTTGTATATAAACTGAACTTGTAGGAGACAGGGATGTGTTTTTTAAAGTTGGAAGTCAGCATGTTTCTGTTGACGATGAAACCAATATGCTGTCTAATATAGCTGATATTAATGCTGATTTTGCAAACTGGGTGTGCTTTTAACATTTCAAGATGTGCTAAGTTTTATGATGAGTGAATCTGTTCTATATTTGGAACACATCTTCTGATCAGTTTTACACTCAGATACAGTAGTTAAATACCACAAATGCCAAAGAGTAGACATACTGTTATAATGTTTATAAACTTTATATTGTACCAATATCGTATAGATATAAAGTAGTGGAAAGTTAAATAGTGGTTGAATTAAGCAACTGGTCCTCAAAATGTCTGAGTGTGTCTAGTACTGGTTTAAATTTCACTTTAGCTGCCACGTTTGCTCAAATAACTTCTCCGTCTGTCTTCTGCAAATATCTGGTAAATGTAAACTCGAGTTCTGTGTCATTTACCAAACTGCTCTCGACTGTTTCCCTCCGTGGCACATCGCAGTCTCCCCCCTCCCCGATTCCCTCTTTGATCACACACACTTATACACAACACACACCCTCCTACAGGCTTCCACAGTTTCTGTTTTCCCTTTTGATTTCATTTACTGCAGTAGGTCGGTTTTAATTTGTTATCGTGCCTTTCTGCTCCTGTCTCTCTCTCTCTCTCGCTGATTTGGTCCAATTAGTGTGCTCTTGATGGTTTCTTTCGAGGTGTGAACTACGGTTAATTTTTAAAAATTTTAAATTGTTATGCTCTGAATTAAGTTTAGTGGGCAGCACATTAGGCTGTACATCAGGCTTTTAAAACATTTCATGGAGTGTGGGTCCAGCAATAAAATCTCGGCAAGTTTTAGGTGAATAGTTTTGAGACTTTAAACATTATGATGAAGTTATAGAAGTAGAAGAAAGCAGCCATTTTCACTGGCTTAAATCATAACTAACTGAACTTTCATTTTGTTTATTTATATATCAGTAATGATAAGGCAGGATGCCAATACAAAAATGCTAGGACTGCTTTTGTAGAGAGTTATATTTTTATATATTTTGTAGTTGATTTTGTAAATGCTACGACATGTTATTAAAAACAGGATGTTGAAATAATTCTCCCAGCGGACAACTGTTACCAGTTTTGGCTTCGCTCATACCTCAGAGGGTGAAAAACATCTTTATGTTCAAGGGACTTTGCAGTTTCATTTTCCTTGGGCCAGGTCCACGCAGCTATTTTGGAAGGCTTTCACTGACGTCTGTTGGATTATGCAGAGAAACCACAACGTCCTCTTTTAGGATTTTTGTTTTACTTCTCAGGCCACTAACAGTAAATCCTTTCTCCCTCCAGCCAACTCCTGGTTTTATACAGTCATGGTTTTCTGCCTCTTCATTAGACGTTAGACTCTGCAGTTGGCAGATTTAAATTGCTACCACAGCACTGATGGAAAATTCCATTTAATTTTTACTGTTAACAAATGGTTGATTTGTTGATTTTTCCTGCAGCCAGTATCTCTTTGTGTGGGCCAGAGATCTTCTGCACGCAGTATCTGGTGTGCAGAAAATAGAAAATGTCTCAAAATTGAACTGAATGAAAATAGACTGCTAAATGGATCACACAGAACAAGTGAAAAAAGAATATGCTTTTATTTAATTCCTGTCATTTTAATATTATTCAGATGCCTCCACAAGCCCATGTTTTTTTCATTTCAAGACAACCTTCTTACAGATTCTTACACTATGACTTAGACAATTAAGTAAATCTGTCATCAGTGCAGATAATATCATAACTCTATTTTCTCAGGCCACTATTGTGAATTAATAATTTTAGCTGTCATCAACAGCAGTAATTATGGTAGGGAAATAGTGGATTTGCTTACAGCTGTAAATATTGAAGTACTAAGTATGGACAGAATTGACCTTTGAAGGTGTGGTCACAAAGTAGGTTCCAATATGGAGTAAAGTAATTTTAGCTAACTACTAGCTCATCATGCAGGAGCTATTTATTCAGACGTAGCCTTTGTGCAACATTCAGACACACTCAGAGAGAGCAGAAGTTCGATCCTTTACTTTTACCACTGTGACCAAACGCTGTTTCAATACACAAACAAACACCAAACTCCCTTCACAACTCAGCAGAATTACAGAGAGACAAGAGAGTGACTCTGGTCCAGTGCATCAGCTGCACTTACTGCTGCACAGCCATTAGGGGATAGAAAGGTGAATCAGTGAGTGAGTGATAACTGATCAACCAGCCCATCAGTGAATGACTAAATGTGTGAATGTGTAAATGAATTTGGGAATTACTGAGTCAACCAGTGAATAACGGATTGATTGAATGAATAAATAAAAGAATATGAATCAATGAGTGTATGTATGGAAGAAAAATAAAGAGTAAATTATGAGAGAGTGGGTGAATTAAAGACTTGATATCCAAACATCAGCCAGTGAATGAATGATTTAAAGAATGACTGAATGGGTAAGAATGAAGGAACAAGAATGAATGAATCAGTGGGTCCGTCGAGTTTGTGAATGAAAGAAAAGAGTCAGTGAATGAATGATTGAATGAATGAATGTATGAATGAATGTGAGTGAGTGAGTGAGGGAGGGAGAGAGTTCTGAAAGTGATTTGTATCCAAACAAGTTTGAGAAGCAGTTTATTCAAAATAAATAAATGAATTTGAGTTTCAGTCCAAATATTATTTTAAAAGAACTTGAGTGTCTTCTAAATACACGAGAATGCTTCAGTGACCCACTGTATACTGTAGAACACAAGATATAGTACTCTGCTGTATGAAGACAAATGAAATGTTCAGTTTCATTACTTAAACATCTGACAATCAGAATCAAATTCTTCATACAAAACTTAGATTTTTCCAGACATGTTTTTTGCCTTCTGGTGCAGTGTGTCAGCATGTGGGAAAAGACACATTATTAGTTATCTCAGTGTTTGCCTCTGTGGGTTTCCTGTGAGCTAATTGGAGCCCTCCCATGTGTCCCAGCTGAAAAACTGCATGTTTGTGGTTAAAAATAGGTACAGCATTTCCTGCTGTGCCAGGGACGGGATTTGTTTCAAAAAGACCCTACCTTGGTTCTGCTTGTTAGTTCTAGTGGTAGCTGCTGCAACTAATATACTGCAGTCCTGTACAAATGCAAACAAAACACATTATGCACTGCAATATTTAAAAAAGTAAGGTGATGAATAACATAATAAAACAAAATAACTGTTGACTGAATATGGGTTATTCACTGCCTGATGCTCATGCTGATATTTAGAGAGCAAGGCTGCAGATGGTGGATATATAATGCTGATATCAAAACAATGAAAAATCATGTATAATTTTATTCTGTTCCATAGGAGATTCATATGCGTATGTATTCATGTTCACAGCAGGATGCATGAGAGTTGTAGTTCAGGGGATGATACAAACTACTTCCCCCACCTTCCCTAAACTCACAAAGCGCTAACATATTTCCACAGCAGCCACACTGACAAGGCTGCCTGCAGTTGTGTCTGAAGAAATTTTTTGTCTAATAGCCTCGTGAGCGCAGACATCGGCTGATGCAGATTTACTCAAAATGCCAAATAATTGGCCCGATTGAATAGACTGAATAGTAATTTTCATTCCAGCTCCTAACTTGACATAAGACTGAGACTTAACTCATTGTCTGGAGAAACTGATGAAACTCCTATAAATAATAAACCAGACTTTATACACCATGTTTGCTTACAGTATTTACAGTAAAACACCTGCTACATGGGATCATGAGTGACCTTTTATCAGATATGTTTGTTTTAACTTTTATGGGCCTATATAACTATAACTATAACCAAATACAGACACATATAAACATACATACAGTACATATAAACGGATACATTTACTTTGACTCAAGGATACTGTACAGACTGTTGGGAATTGTAAAACACAGTCAGGGCACATGCACTCTGACTGAGCAGATGTGAACCACTGATATAAGCTTTTTATGATGCAGACTATTTGATTTTGGTTCCTTTTACTTTCCCTACCAGACTCAATTGAAAGTTTCAATAAGAAACTTGCCAAGAAGCTACATGATAAGCATTAAAACTTTGACAAAAAGCTCAGCTTTGCATAGAAACAGTTTGTTCTATGCACAACTGAGCTGTAAAATGTTGCTCAATAACATTTAATCTCTCCAGAACTACTCATTAACATGCCCTTGCAGACTCTATTCTTTTCTGATTTTAAGAAGCACAACATAATAATAATGTTTTTTAATTTCCTTATCTGAGAATGATGGTGTCACTGGTAGAGATAGAATACATTTGGCACTGAAAGTCTGGCACACTGGAGGTGATGCAGTTTAGACCGTTTAAGCCTTACAATCAAGCCTAAACCCAGTATACTTTTCAGTATCAGTACAGTGTCAGATTAAAACACTTTTACAATTCTTTCACATTAACTGTGACACGTTAACAGTTTATGTTGTAGATATTGTGACAGATTTTGTTACAGAATGTTTTGCATAAAGTCACAGCTTAAAGAAGAATATTTCAGGAATGCATAGACCTCTTGCTGCTCTGCTGGTTGTATGTTTTATTTAAATTTCCTTAATGTATGTGTTTTAATCCAGGAAATTATGTTTTTGTCTTGGGCATTTTAACCAAAAACAGCATTATGTGGAAAAACACATGGGGCAGATGATAAAATACGATCCAAAAAGTCCATTTTGAGTAACAGATGTTTAAAATACTGTAAGGAAGGATTTCACAGCTCTACTTAAAGCATCAACAAGGCACTTTCATTTTTGTGTTGATTCTGGTGGCCCCTGTGGACAAAAGCGGTAGTGTTCCTCCACCTCCTTGTGTCATTGATTTCAGGGTTAATCCGACTGGAATTGAACCGGTGACAGGCAGTAGGAACAACTATATAGAAATAGCCAATCTTCTTGTTTCTCGCTCATGGTCTTGTGTGCTTATGTAGGTCATACAGAGGCATCATTAAAAAGTCCTTGTAGTAGGTTTAACTGCTGGATGATCCAAACAAGGTTCAATTTGTTGTTTGTTTTTCGATGTGCTGTTATCTGTGTTGCCTTAGACAGTTTATTTGACTCTCAGCTGCATACCTTAGAAAATTGAACTGATTTCCTTTAAATTTAGACAAGCTTTCCTTTTCTTTTGCTGCTTAAAACAATTAATTAGATTTTAGTGGAGTTGTGGATCATTGAGGTGTTCAATTATACTCATATCAAACTAATAGACAGAAACCCCATTTTAAATGCAAATGTAATACATGCAGGTTCAGGGACTCTTCAGATAGATATGATGTCTTCAGTTGTGACTACCAGTGTGAGAAATTGTTCAGTGTTGGCAGAGGTTTGTACTTTTTGTTTCTCTCTTCTTCTTTTTTTTGGTCTATTGTTGTCAAACCCCTCTCCCTTTGCACACCAGGCTCTCCCCGTGTGTCAGACTTGATCAATTGGCTCCATGTAATGTTGTTCCTGGGTTGCATTCCCATGCATTATGTTGAAAACACTCTCCCAAAGGATGGGGTGGAGGGCACCATAAGTCATAAGAAAGAAACCTGTGTTTGGGGTAAATGTAATCATTGTCATAGCAACAAGAACTGGAATCTCTGATAGGGGCTATTTGTCTATGGAAAACACTATCCTCAACACTGTGCGTGTGTGTGTTTTTCCTTGTGTGGCCATGTGTTTGAGTTTGGTAAGTGAGAGTGTAAAACCCCCACCAAAAACATCTGTGTGTGAACATTTGCACTTTCTGTAATTCTGTACTTTTTTTCCATGTCTCACCCTCACTTTGGAAAATGTGTGTTTTGGAGAGCGGAGGTTTTTCCAAACAGAGCATTGGCAAATGGGATGGCTTTCAAAAAGAGAAAAAAATATTTATATATGAATGATTTTCTTATGTGACTCTGCTGCACATTCTGGAGTGAAATTCAGCTGCTAAACAGCAACAAGGAGCCTCATGATATCAGTAACAGTTTGGGGTCTTGGCTGTCGTGCTACATGCTGTTTTTAAGTGGCTCTCTGTAACAGCTGGGGAGCAGGGTTTAATCCACAGTGCAGGGCTGAATTATGCATTATACTGTGAATATTACACCATGTCTATTTAAATGCAGTGCTTGTCCTGTCTTCTCGGTCTACTCTGTTTCTGCAGCTACTCAGCTGTAGATGCCACATAAAGAGGGAGAGTGTGCAAGAGAAAAAAGAACAGTTACTTCAGTATTTTATGAAGATTCCTCTCTGTGCTTCTATAGAGAGTTTTTACTCCGTGTTTACAATAATGTGCTGCATTCTTTAACCCGTTGTATGTGCACTGTTTGGGGCATATTTAGTAGACTTTCAGGTTTCTCATATTTTTGTGTTTTATTTCCTCGCTCCTCATGACCACAAACAGCAAATGGAGTACGTCATATGCTGTTTGTAGTCATGCATTTAATTCAATGACCAATGACTAGAAAACATCCTAACCTTATTTTTTTTTCTTTTTTAATTAAGTCTGTATATTAATCTACTAAAGAAGATAAACAAAGATAAAACAGGCTCTTGCAGGGGGATTTCAATCATAGTAAGCTGCAGTGTATGTCTAGACTTTGATCATTTAGCACATTGAGCCATTATTGCTCTGTGAAAGATGTGTTCGCTGTTTTGATACAAATATGTTATATGTTCATTTAGTTTAGTTACAAAGTGTCGAGTTAAAAAAAGCTTTAGACTATTTGTAACGTTTGACAGTCGACGTCATCAAGCCGGCCTACCATCTACTTCA
Organism: Morone saxatilis; assembly: GCF_004916995.1. Lineage (NCBI taxonomy): Eukaryota > Metazoa > Chordata > Actinopteri > Moronidae > Morone > Morone saxatilis. The sequence continues at coordinate 5,602,391 of NW_023339663.1, forward strand.
GTTACACAAAGTGAGGCTTGATTACATGTACACAGAAGGCAGATAACAAGAACTCAGTCTGTGCCTGCGTGTTTGTGTAATTGGAGGTGTTTATCTGAAAAGTTATTAAGTTACAGATCACATTTATAAAGCCAGGCAGCAACCAACTGTAAAAATTACATGATTATTTTAAAGTGTTATAAAAACATTTCACTTAAATGATTTCATAAGTGACTTTTACTGCTTGGTTGGGGGACCACAAGAGCCGGAGTGAAGCAGTTATGAATTCCTGAACTAAAATTAAAAAACGTTTGGCTGCTTTTTGTAATTGAAAGCCTCCCCCAGACCATATTCAAGTGCAATACACACACACAGGCTGTGTGATGTCATTTGACGCATTTCACTTGACGCCCATAGCACACCCTGGACGTGCCTCACGCCAAATTCCTGACCAAATGTGAGAGAGCAAATAGTTTCCACAAGGTAGTGGACAGAATGAAGAGCAGCTAGGGAGCTAAATAAGAACAACATCAGAATGTACAGAATCACAATACTCATTTTCTTAGTAGGTAGTCTCATCCTCTCTGATATTTTCTGCTATGAGATTGCCAACAGGGTGGGAATTCAGATGTGAACCAAATCAACTTTTGCACCATTCAGCTTTACAGCCGCTACCATAACTTCCACCTCCTGTCAATGTCAGAATCCCATTGGACACGGGTTGTGGCGAACAGAGTATTTGGAGTCAAAGGTCAATTTAGTTACACTGTGACTTGTGCTAGTGCATGTGAGAACAGCCCCTCTGTTCAAGGGTAATAATGGCTTTGTTCTGCGTTAGGTCAAACTTGCACTTTTGTAGTGAATGCCAGTTACAGACAGAAGGAGTAGTCATGGTACAGAGGCGAGATAGTGCCCATCCAGGAGCAAATGTGATAAAATTGCTGCTTTTCTGGGGAGTAGTCATTGATATTGTAAAAAACAGCACTGGCATAATCTGACTAAAAAAACAGTGTAAAAATGTATATAGAAAACATACATGTTTTGAAAACATGTTTTTTTTCTAAAGGAAAGGAAACATTGATTATATACATAACTGCACTATTTAAAAACTATTGGCAGAGTTTTAGCAGATAAATAAGTATAATAATAATAATAATAATTAAACCAACACCATATAAGATTTGGTATTTTTTGCAATTTAGTGCATCACTGTCGTAAATATTGACAGCTTTACACATTCATTTGTTATAATTACTTATAATCAAAAACTCACGAGTCAACAACTTCGCTAACACAGCCAAACATCAAGCAAGTGCATCACAAGACACAGCGACCCAGCTAATAATACTTACTGGTCCAACACTTCGCTGTTTGTCTTGCCACCTTTTATTTCACAGGCTTAAAAGTTAATCTTTTCCTTAAATTTCTGAATTTCAGGATCATAACAATAATAAATTATAAAAACAGAGAGGTATGAAAACATGTAAGCATGAGTATTCATCCAATGCAAGGCACAACTACTTCACTATAGGACTCCTTTTCATGCAAACATTGAAAAAACAAAGGTATAGAGATATCTCTTTAAGAGAAATCCTCCACCTAAAGATTCACTTTTGGGTCCAGAATGAGGCTTAATGACAGTCCGGGAAGCCGGCCCATAATCAATCCAGTAATCATGCTTACCTTTATACCACTGCAATTAACCTCAAGTGTCTAATCAAGTAATATTGGAGCACACAGAAAAATACCTTTTTCAGTCGTCCTCATCAGCTGTTTGCAGAGCCCGTCTTTTCCTCCCGCCTGTTTCACCTTTTCTCTCCTGTTAATTAAGTCCAAATGTTTGAATCAGCTGCTTTGACCAGACGCCAAGCCATTCTTCCCTTTCTGCTTTCACGGCAAAAGAAAATGATCACATTCATTTTTTCTTTCTGAATCCAGCGAATAGTGCATTGTGTATGTAGATAATCAACGGAGGAGCCGGCTGCAGTGAATGGATAAGTTGATGCTGTTCTCCCACCCCACACTATTCTGACACAATCAAATATTAACAAAAATCCTGTTGAAGGAAATGCTGTCATCTTGTTATGTGGGGGTAGAAGTAGAAGCATGTGTACAGTTTGCTCCATATTCAGAGTTTGTGGTTTCACACATTTTAATGTAACATACACCTTTGGAATACAACATTAGAGCAGCTGTTTGCAGTGCAACCAAACAAACTCATGTTGTTTTAATAAAGAAGTCAGTCAATAATTGGCTTTTTTCCATCATGCCATAAGCAACCACAATCTTATTTCATGCTGCGCACAGCGCGAGTAGTTTTCCACACAACAGCGGGACACAGTAAAGTTGTTACCTTGCTGTTGGAGGTGTGCAGCTTGTTGCCTCTTAACTCCTCATCGAACATCTCACTGTAGCTGTTCCTTCTTGTCCCATTACTCTCTGTAATATTTTAACTTTATTTTAGTGAGGGAAAATGGCAGAAATTACTGTCTTGTTTTGTAGATGCATTTATAATAAACAACCACAAATACATTGCATTTCCTGTGACAACTTCACAACAAAAGCCACCCCGTGTTTCACCAGTTGAACACTTTTAAAGGTTCAACCAGTGTGTAACATTTATGAGGATCTATTGGTAGAAATGGAATATAATATTCACACTTAGGTTTTCATTAGTGTATAAACACCTTAAAATAAGAATTGTTGCGTTTCTGTTACCTTAGAAGGAGCCTGTTTTATCCACAAACGCTGGGGATCTTCCACCATCATGTTTCTACAGGAGCCCACACAAACGAAGCATCTGGCTCTAGATGTTCTTCATGTTCTTTGTGGCCACCATAGTTTCTCTTACACACTTGTAGCGCTAGATGCCACAAAATCTTACACACTGGTCCTTTAATGTGAGGGAGCAGCAGTAGGAAATGTTGGGTTCGCATTAGCGGTAACTTAATACAGCTGATATGGCTGTACTGTAGGACCGTGAACAGTAAACAGTGAGGCTGATATCAGTGAGGATTACATGCATGCATTGTTTCCTGTCTGTGTGAAGGCAGTTTGAAACCTGTGCAGCAATGGTGGACTACTACTAGACTACTAACAATGAAAACTCCTATATAGAAAGTTAAATCTAAATCTACATGTATTTCTCATTGGAGGAAATTACATTTTAAATTCTGAAACCAGGGTTTTCCCATAAATTTGAGACTACCTTAGCAACAGCATGAACATAGTTGCTGAGTATTGTTTATTATTGCAAAACTGATTCCATTCGTACTGTTGGATTATAGCAGTCTGGCTAAATGTTAATGCAAGTATTGTCTCAGTCTGAGTCCCTTGAAAGAGAGGTAGCAATTATAGTGTACAGTAGAGAAAGAGGTAGAAGTAGTAAAAGAAGTAGGAGGGGTTGTTAAGAAAATAAACCTGAACATTTAAATGAAAGAGTCTTTTTGAAATGAGAGCAGCAGGAGATTTACAATGGAACAGTTCAAAGAGACTGAGGAGTTTGAGGAGCTGTAGCTCCCTCAGTTTCATGAAAGGAGCACGATGCCTTAAGTGCAAATACAATATGTGCTCTGTGCATGAAAAGTCAGAAAAAAAAACTTTTTTTTAAACCATGAAAGGATTATGAGAAGAAGGCACGACTAGAAACAGACAGAGGTTTGACATTGAAAGAGTGTGCTGGAAAAACTGCAGGATAATTGACTGTCCTCTACTCACACAATGCAGGACCTGTTCCCACCTGACACAATACAGTATCCTTATCTGAATTTCAGCTTGTCACTTAATTCACACAACAGTCTGAAAAAATGAAAAAAGGTGTTTAGCTAAAAACTCAAAAACTGCAAAACCCCTTTAATTTAAAATCTGAAAACCTCTCTGTGTGGAATTAAGATAATTTTCCTATGCTTAAAGGTAACATGAAACAACTAGACATCAGTTTATAAGTAGTGGTGGGTACGTGGTGAGGTTACTTGGGCTGCATAATTAAATCAAAATATTATCGAAATTGCCACCAAATCGCAGGAGCTGCAATTTTCTGATAAAGGTAAAATGTGTAATAATTTTAATGAAATTATAAATTATAATTAAGTATTGTTGTACTGCAGCGATACCATGGCCTACAAATCTTGTTTTCCAGATGTAAGAGAACATATTTGTTTAATAGAGACGCCAACAAATGTCACGTCATCATGATTACAACCAACTGAACCCCCTTGACTTAACCAAGCAAGCACGTAGCAGAGACTAGGTTGGCTGCGAAACTCGTGAAAAATGTTTGGTATGTCCGTTCTGGGCTACTGTAGAAACATGGCAATTCAACATAGCTGCAAGAATAGACTAACGAAAACATATCTTTGAATATTATATAATATTAACCTAATAATTAAATCATCACATTCAACTTGTCTAATACATGCAAACAAATAAGATCAGATAAAAATTTTATGTTACACCAAAATTTATTTGTGTTGTTTGTTTATGTTTATTTTTTTATTACATTTGTCTAAATTGAGCTTTTTCTGAAATACTATATACTTTTACTTGTCAAGGTCTCAATCTGGGAAGGAAAAAGGTTGAACTGCTCACAGATCACGACCACACTAAGGCTGTGGAGGGGTCACAAATTTGCTTCATTTAAAAAGGGCCAGAAAGGTTAAAAATCAGTGCTATAATTAATTACAGATGAATAAATTCTCCTCCCCTGGGTTACTAATGTGACCAGTGCTAATTTTACCTTGAAAATGCAGCTGTAACTCAATATGCAACAACTAAACAATTCACTGTGTGCATGTAACAATACCACAGATTTAATATCACAGTACTGTGGCCTGCTGTGGGTTATTGCTTCATTATTCATCGTCGCAAATTGCCAAGTGCGGTGTTGAGGTGAGCTGAGTCAACCCAAACAGGTGAACAGGGCCAATGTGTGAGTCACTGCGCTCATGTTCATGTTCTGCAGTTTTACACATTTGTAATAACTAAAATATGTCACGCTACAGCTTTGCACATACTCTCAGGCATGAAGGTAGTATTTGCACATATGTTTTTCAAACTGGGAGGATTAGGAAACAGGAAATATCAACTTTTCTGCAACAACCAGCTGCTATGGATGGATAGATCTGTCTGATGCATGACCACAGTTTCCCATTTAGAAAAAAATCAATTGCGAGCACAAAATTAGCCAGTTGGACAGGAGACACTAAGAAGTTTGCCATCTGGGAAAGAGCCGGCACAAAGACTTGTTAGAGGGCTTTGATTTTTGCTACAAAGAGATGGGGGTTGCCATGTTTCCTCTCGAGATGTTTCAAAAAGTCAAAGCATGCACCTAAATTGTATTTCCAGGTTGCAAATGTTTACATTTTACATTTGCAGCAAATGAAGGAACAAAGAGAGGAACTTACTATTTAAGTTAAGACTTCAGAGTGACATAGCTCATTAAGATTTTCTTGTGAAGGAAAGTAGATAAAGATGTCTGAGGAAGGCACGATTTAGGGCAGACAGGAGACGCTGTGGGAGATGTGACAGACAAATTAATTCAGCAGTTTGACAAGACTCTGTACTGTGGTCCATCCATGGGAAGGCTCAGAGAACAGAGCACATTGACAGAGCCAAAACGTGGCTACAATGCCACGATAAACATGTGAAAGTTGGTTGGCATTCATTTCCAACCCCTCCCCCCACTGGCTTATTGTGTAGGAGCAGTCAGGTTACACTGGTACTAATGCAGCTTCAGAGGCTGACATTACTGTGGATCATACAGTTTGTTGTTTTGACTCATGTGTGGGCCATTTCAACCCAACACAATTACCTGTTGATTTTGAACATAGTGCACACTATAATTGGTTAATATTTTCTTAACCACTTACTGGGCCATTTCAGCAGTTCACAGCTGTAAAAAACAGCTGTTGAATCAGGGGTTGTTTTTACTAATGGTTGGTTATTATCTGGAAGTCAGTGAAATGTGTAGTGCAGTATAATACTCAGAGTTGAGTGTCCATATTGCCTCAGGCCACTTCCCTCTTGCCCTTTTTGGCTAAACTGTCCTTCTCTTTTTATGTGTGTTTATTTAACCCAGTCTCACCCAATGGTTTATTTGTTTAATTGAGCTGCTGCGTGCTTCTCAAAATGTTTGCACATGACTCTGCAAGAGCAGATGATGAGTGGACAGTAATGTGATGTCTGGTCTCATAAAGCCACACCTCTGCTAATGCCAAGACGACTGGGAGGTTGGTTACAATAGGGCAAACAAGGGAAAAACCATCAAATCCTGTTTAGGCAAAGCTGAGCACTGGTGTTCAATTCATTACAAAGTAATTATCATTGACTTTTTGTGACACTCAGGTAAAGTCCTGGTTTAAAAGCACCACAGAGAACTCTGCAAGTTCACATTTAAAACTATATGTATTCACAAAATAGAAATATGCATGCATGCTCTGCTACAGATATATAAAGCTGTGCATACACATATTTTTTTCTCAATCACTGTGAAAGTGATCAGACTGGCAAACATGATTTTCACTCCCACGGTTTGCCATACATGGATACACTACTTTAATCACTCCTCCAGCAGTACAACAAGCACATTTGGCAGTGTTTGCAGGTAGGATGATGGTTGAGGAATGTGTCTGTGTTGCTTCTTTAGCAATTCATGAAGGTAGGCGGCTGGCAGCAGTGTGCATGGGAGGGGGAACCTGGTTGTCTATCTTACCCAGGCCAACAGAGGGGGGACAAAAAGTATCCCAACAAATAAATTGGGAGGAAATCTATTTCTGCAGGGTGCAAATGGTGGTCATGGAAAGGTCCAGAAGTGGTGAATTAAAAGACAAATCTTTAGTTGTAGAGCTGCTTGGTTGTCTTTGTGACAAACAATAAGATGAATCCAATGAACTCTAGAGGAACATCACACCAAAATCACCTTAAAAGGTGCTCTATATGTAGACAAAATATCAACTCCTGGAAGTGTTTAAAGCTGTTTTGCATTTCATCTTAATGTTTCAGTGATACATTTTTACATCATACACTAAGTAATAAGAAATACAACAGATTTATCTCTCTCCTGCAGTGGGTTTCAGGCTGTTGGCCATGCTTGATAAATCAAACTGATCTGACAGTCTGTTGATGAACAGGCTGTTCAGCAGCAGTTTTCAAACTAATTGCTTGTTACTGGTGTATTGGTCCAAACCTCTGACAAAATACAATTAAATTTGGTTCAAAGTTTGGATTAATTTTAACTCAGCAAGGTTTAATTTAGCAAGCTGGGCAGTAAGTGTTGTTCTGTCTGGTCAGAGCAATAAACTAATTTAGAGCTGATCAAATTCTGACCTGGAATTAGGAATGAAGAATTGACTATTGAACATGGAAGAAGTCATGGGTCTAATTAATTAAAAAAAAAAAAAAACATCTGAAGAAGACACATAGAAACCCTTAAAGACTTCCATCAGTGGTTGCCAATGTGAGGATGGTTGCCAATGTGAGGAGAGCATATTTCTGCTACACAAGATTTTCTGTAATCTTTGCCTTCTTGAATGTTGGTTTTAAAAAGTTATATAAATTATGTCTTACATCTTTCTTAGTTCAATGTAATGATACATTACATAAAATACCCTATAGCAGGAAATCACATAAACAATCACGTGGAAATAAATGTTTTCATCTATGAAAAATATAACCTGGGATATTACATGACTCACATTTCACATATACAAAAATATCAAAAAACAAACAAACTTTTTTTAAGTAGGTTTAAAATGATGAAAGTGAAATTAGCTCATTCTTCTAGTTGTTAATCTCTTTTAAACTTCAAATTTAGCAGCTTGTTGTTACCTCACACATCACTTTACTTGCAACATAAAAAGTGAGCTTAAAAAGATGGTTAAAAACATTTCAACCACCCCTTTATTATTTTTTCCACATCAAGTTATTTTGAATCGACAGTTTTAATAGTTTTAAAGTTGTTGCACCTGTCTAATGCCACGCCACGGCTGATATAGCCTTATAACCAAATATCCAAAGTTGTGCAAAATGAGTTGTAGTTTGTAATTTAGCTTGTAAGTTAGGGATTGTTTTGCCAGCAGTTTCCATTATCAAGGGAAAGAAAATGTTAATCTTTCTGCTTGGCAGCACGACTGGCAGGCATCTACATCTGCTGTTGGTAAGTGATTGTAGGCGTTTCATTAAGTCACTGTTGAAGTACACATGTGAGAAATGCCTGCGGGGGCACGAGATAGAGGGGGCTGGTTTGGAGGTGGTACGACGTGACTGACGGAGATGAGCAGATAATGACAGTTTTCATTTTGGGTAAACGGCTCGGTGCTTTTGTTCACACAGATTATGAAATTGTGCTTAATGTACCACGACTACAGTTAAAATCTATACATGAAATAAATAAAGTGAGATAGAAAAAGTACCCCATGTAGTATTGATCCCCAACCAGGGGTACTTGTACCCTGGGGGGTACTTCTGTAGTTAAGTTAAGTTAAATATAATGTGATTAAAACATATATTCACATTTTGAGTAATACCTGAACACCATGTGTTGTGATTGAGAGTGTGTGGAAGCTACAAGCAAGCAGAAAGGTGTAAACATCTAAAAGTAATGGATGAAGTTCGTCCAGCTTCTGCCTCTCTATGTAGTTGTAATACAACGGTAAAACTCGACCAAACCGACCTAAACATTACCAGTTCTAATGTATTTTATAATAGTGTTAAATAACACCCAGTTTAAAATTTTTCAAACAGTTTATCAAACAAGACTGTGGGTTTTTCGAACAAAAATGGTCGTGAACCATCTAGCATGAGTCTACAGCTTTGTTAGTGGCTCTGTGCTTTGAGCTAAATGCTAATGTCAGTAGTAAGTATTTTAAAATGTAAATTTTGACCTGATGATGGCACTATGTGAAACATTTATGCATCATAAAGGGATTATAATTTGGGACCATTAATGTCTGTAGAAAATTTAATGCAATCCATACAATAGTTGTTGACACAGACCCCAGAACGCATCTGAACAAGGGAGGTGGGGGGCATCATTTTTAAGGCATGCAGAGCAGGTGAGGGGAATGCATTGAAACAGACATAGGTCTATAATACTGATGTATGGAGTAACATCATACAACATACAGTGCAATATTAATTGGTATGGACCAGTGCAGTTACTCATATACACCTTGCTATCAACAACAAGAAGAAATCTGTAACCAGCATTGTATTTCGGTTCAATTAGCATTTTTTTGTTCTCCTTTTCCAGCCTATTAATCACAGCAGCCAAGATGTGTTTCAGAGACTGCAAACAGTCCTAACTTTGACATTCTGGACTCTAAACCATTCGTTCTGTCAGTAAGTTGTGGGGCTAAAAGATTAGATAAGAGCTGCTGTCTCTTTTTATCAATGTCACAGAAAAGAACATCTAAACTTATAGATTATTTGGCTGCTGGCATTGAAGTAATTGGCGCTAACCCAGTTTTCATCTGCTTCTGCTGTCTCGTATCATGCTACATATACTGTACATTGGTTATGTAACTCAAAGACAGAACAGTATATTTGGACAATGGATAACTGCACATTCAGGGAATAAACAATAACTAGGAATTGTGTTTTGTAATATTCAGCATACCTCTCATTCTGCTAATTGTGACCCCTACATATCTCCTTTAAAGTGGGCCGGAGCATCGTGGCATTAATGATGTTTCCTGACCGCTGCATCCATTTGTGTCCTGTCTTTAATTCAGTGTGACAGTCTGTCATGGTGTAATGTGACTCGCTGTGTTGCACATGTGCTTTCCAAACTGCACCTCTCACCCTCAGACACAAACATAAACAAACATACAACACCTGAAGCTTGGCTTGTCATGCAGCTGCTAACACATCTAATGAGTACGGTGTGAGCCGACAAGAAAACAGCGACGGGAGCGCTCGAGTTCAGGTTCCATAGAGCGCATTCATGGACAAGTCTGCCTAAATGAACAGCATCAGATGAGCAGATGTGCAAGTTTTTTCCCACAGAAAAGTGCTGACAGTGAGCTCGGTGGCAGGGTTGAAATGAGCACAGTGTGTGTTATGTCCCCGGCGTACATTGTGCTGCACGTACCGCCGATCCTGGCCTGAATATTTATAGTCCGTCATGTGTTCATTTGTGTATGTTTGTATTCGTGTGTGTGACTGGGAAAGCCAGTGTGGATCTGAGAGCCCTGCAGGGGTGTGAGGCAAGAAGCAGCAAGAGGCAGAAAATCCCCGCTGCCTTTGGATTAGTGTCAGCAAGCAGGAAGCCAGGCACCGTGCTACATGTGCATGTGCACTCTCCTAAAGTCAGTCCCTGCAGGATTATTTTATTTTTCTGTCCAGGTTAGGAACATAACCCTCCCCTAATTTAGTGGCAAATACTCTTATTTTGCCCGATGTTGATGGGAGTCATTTGATCAGATTGGTAATTGCTGTGTGATTACAGTGATTTGTAGAAATTGCAGCGCAGTCCTTGCCTTATGTGGTGGACATACAACATGTATTTGTCAAGGCAATTTTGTAGCGATTTGTTAATAAAAACTACATGCTGTGATTTTAAAACTTCCTGAGGGGCCTGTAAACATTTGTGTCTCACTGGTGCCCACCAAAGAGAAGCACATACAGCTTTTGTGGGTCATGATTGTTCATCATCTGACCCTCTCATTCTCCGACAAGCCACACAAACACTGCCATGGTAACAAATAACGTCTGAAATACTTAGCAAAGGACAGTCAAAGTCATGTCTGTTATAATACTATCTCTGTTTCTTGGGCAGCATTGAGACTTCCTTTGTAAACTGAAACAGGTGACTTGCCTGTGAAACTCCCTCTGCTGCTTTGATGAGGATAGTTTAGAGTGCTTGTGACACACAGATCAGAAGAAGATTTAGATGAGGGTATTAACAAAAACACTTCAGCGTCGGAGAGGATATTCTCAAGGGAGGGAGAGCTTAAGTGCTGTCATAATCATACAGTTTTAGTTTAAATAAAATTAATGGGTGAAGGGTGAGCTGACAGTTTTCTACCTGTAGCAGACCCAGAGGTCTTTTTTGGTGTTGCTTTGTGCCAAGCTGAATAACTGAATAACAAATGACACCGCACTAAAATCACAGGCTTATAGTCAGGGGCCATTGACACAGACCATGCCTCATTGCACCAGTACGTCTTGAAGGGAAATACATTTTTCCTCCTTTATTTATTATTATTATTTTTTTTTTACAACCTTACTATTTTCATAGTATAAACCACCATTTCTGACGTGTATGATGTTGGGGGTGTGTGTGTATGTCCAGATCTCAGCATATACATTTCTGAATTAAAATGTTATAACTAATTATATATATATATATA
>NW_023339663.1:5613817-5680632 GCF_004916995.1 Morone saxatilis
TACATATATATATATATACATAATTTCCTCTCTAGTACAACTGCATTCTGTCAAAGACGGGAAATTTGTTTACTGGCCAACAACACATTAAACATCACACACACTGCTCAGAGATTATGTTAGATGAACATGGCAGACAGATTTGTCCGTTAACTGCCTCATAGAAAAGATTTACCACCTCAGAGGTTGCAGGAGGCTGCAGGGTTGATGTGCAGGCAACGGTAACGAGTAATGAGAAGCTGTTATGTCTCATTTCCCAACTTGATTCAGCAGTAATAGTATTTACAGCCAATGTCCTCACCTATTTGCCCTCTTGAGGAGTTTGTTCCAGTCTGAGGTACAGACATTATTGCTCTGTCCATGTGGAAAACTTTTTTGCTTCGCATGTCTCTGCAGGGGCCAGACGGATATAAAACTCTGTAGGTTTACGACTAAAACTAAAGCTGTGCATAGGCCTGTGTCTGTTCTCAATCTCAGCCATGTGAAAGGTGAAGATGACTATAAATACTGTAGATATACTGTAGACATGCACCTGTTTGTACATCAATCACGTTTTTAACAGTAGGACAACCAAAAGTAGCACAATTTCATCTATTGTCTGTGTTGCATCACTGATGCCCTCCAAGAAGGCCTGAGCTGTCCTTATTCAAAGACATTATGCACAGCTGTGGCTATTTATAGCAGCTTTATTGCTATTCATTTATCACACATGTACCATCGTCTGCGGTGATCTTAACTGTCACCATCAAATGTCAGAAAGGTGATGAAGAGTCAGAAAGGTAGCCTCAGTCCAAATACACTGAGTTTGCTCTTACAGATATCTCAAGATCTCTGCAGTCACCCCTGTGCTCTTTATTCTCAGTGGTTGGATGTTGCTGTAAAGGAGCAATGAGTAATCTGGTAATCTTGTGTCGACTGCTTGTGCAAGAACATTGTCAAGGCCTCAGCTCAGCCTACACCGCTCAGAAAACTAATAACTGCTCTAGTTTAGGAACTTAATGTCACTAGTCACTCACTTTAAAAGGTCCAGTGTGTAACATTTAGGAGGATATATTGGCCGAAATTAAATATAATTTTCACAAGTTTTCATTAGTGTATAACCACCTGAATATAGGAACTGTTTCCTTAGAACAGTTTTCATCTACAGATACTGCAGGTCGCCTTCCATGGAGTCCGCTATGTTGAACCTCCACGTCTCTACAGTAGCCCAGAACAGACACACCAAACACTGGCTGTTTTTTGTGAGTTTCTCCTACACACTTTCAGTGTATTCCGTGTAAACATATTTGAGCCCTATAATGTTAATTTCTTGCAATCTCTTAAATCAAGCATACCAGTAAGCAAGCAGTATTGGTGGTGGAAGCAAACAGATCTGTCCACACTATTAAATTCTCAATTATTTCTGATTTTCTTTTTTTTTAGATTTGCTAGCCTAGCCAGTGAGATTCAAGACTAGTAGCCAGCGCTATTGAGGTGCCAGGTTAGGACGTAATGTATGATACGCATTTTAGAATTACAATTACCCCACTCCCCAATATAATTTTCAGTTGACACAGAAGCTGCAGTAACATTCAACTTATTTATTGCACAGCTGCATTGATCTCATCCATGTCAAAGTATTTATGTTGCTATTTCTCTTGAATAAACCTGGGTAGCTGTGTAGGAAGATGATTTTAATTCAACTAATCTCTGATTGGTCAACTGTTTCTCTGACAGATGAAAGCAGCTGTTAAGGGCTTATATGATGTGGGCAGTGATTCAGAGTTCTTGGCTGCATGGAGGGAGACAATAGTGTTTGTTCCAAAACAGTAAAGCGAATTTCGGAAATCAGGTTGAACTGTTGAGTCATTTGGATTTATTAACTCTATCAACCCCCTGCAGATATGCTAATATCATTTTCTGCTTTGGGGTTGTAATCTTCCCCCACGTAATATTGTACCTGCAGGTTCTGTCTCTTCCAGTCTCAACTGGCCGCTTTCTGCAAATTATTTTAAATCCAATGCCATGGGGGGAAAAAAACAGCCCCTGGGCTTTTGAATTGTGAATAGTGATAGCTTCTTGGTAGCAGGTGGTTTTGTAGATCTCAACAGGTTTAACCTGATGCTCTTGGCTTAGCCCTGAGGAGGCAGTGCCATGAAGTGAAAGGCTGTAGGATGAATGTGGCACTGAAAACAATCCTGCCTCCTGCTGGGCCACCGAAGTGAAACCATCCAGGTGTGCACACAGCTGGCGGGCCAGGTACATAATGTACAGATTCCATGGATTCCACGGTTGCTCTCAGGAACCCAATAAATGAAGTATTGTATCTAGCCTCACCAGTGCTCTCCATCAGTTCCTAGTATTTCAGCACTGACTGATAAAGTAAGCTAATGTGCACAGGTGTCGTTTCGGACAAACTTCTTGTACAGACTTTGTGGTGGAAGCTGGATCAACCATTCAGCTTGTTTGACAAGCACAACACATTGTTGAGATTCGTGAGATGTTAGCGTCAGCTCCACTGTGTGGCTCTGTGACCCACAGGTACCCATAACCTCTGTAGTTAGCCATATGGCCGTATCAGGTGCCATCTTTCTGTATATACTTTTGGTCAGACTTAGAGAAAAGTGTTTGAAGTGATTAATGTAAAAGTGTCTATTTGGAAAGTTGTAGGAGGCTCCCACAGCTTGGTCCCGCATACAGTGACTATGTTAACATGCCATTTTTTGGACATGCATACACTGCATTCGGAATTTGCGTCTCAATTGTGATTTTTACTGCAGTTTGTGACACACAGCCTCTTGTCAGTTTATGGTCAGCTCTGTGATTTGGAAACAAACCAACCAATCATTGTCATTAGCCATGTAAACAGCTTAGTAGGACAATTGTCTTTTTGGAATAAGGGCTAAGGGCGGAATATTTTAGTTAGCATGACTCATAAAGCCACAACAACCACATTTATGAAAAATGTAATAATACCAGAATTGTCCTATAAGGTATGGTCAGGGTTTGGCAACTGAAACACTTTTTAAAATAAAATTATGAATATTTTGCAGGTCTGTGACAGTGTGCAACTCCAAACTCTTGCATGAGAGTCAAACACAATAAAGGCCCATTCAGTACCTGATCTCCACACCCTTACTTTTTGCCTCCTTACATAAAGGGCACACTACTTACTAACTCAATGGCCATTTTAATATATCTTCTTTGTTTCTTTGTTACACAGGATACTTCATTCTGCAGTTATACACTATGAAATACTATAGAATTTGGCATTCTGACAACTTTGGCGACCAAAATTTGCAAATCTGGCACCAACTCCTGGAGTCAGGCCCTGCTCCTTTTCAGTTTTTTTTATCTTAATCATCTTCAGTAAACTCATTACAACAAAGCTCCTCACACAACAAATGACTCATTCTAATATCACAGCCTCCCATTAGAAAGAAATTAAGCTTAATGTGTAGGTATCAGCTCATAAAAAAGTTTTGTTATGTCTTTATACAATTTTCTGCACAGTAATAATGGCTTTGATCCTCAGATCACAGATTGGGTCACCTGTCGTCATGTTGCAGCAGCAACAAACATACCAACTAATATTTCATTCAGTGTGTATTTTGGTGTTGTAGTATGCAGTAACGGTATGGCCCTGTTTCCCTCCAGCTGTAGGTTGCCTACTTTAAACTCGACACACACAGGAGCTGCTTTTATTTCAACACAAACACCTGAGAAAAAGGACTTGAGTGCAGAACACTGTGCTCCACTGTAAACAACTTACTTCATTTTCCTTTCTCGGAGTGACACCGACATTTTAGCCTCAGAGTTAAATAAGTGTGAGGTAGCAGACACTAAATAATATTAAGGATTTCCTCTGATCTCACATGAATTCTTCTCGTTACCACACATCAGTAATTTCTCTCTGTATATTCAGTGTTTATTGTGACTGGAATATTGAATTTCATATTTGTCCTCTTATCATTACAGGTACAGGGTATTCGAGGGTAAATACAAGGACACACTACCTGTGTATTTAGTAAAGTAGCTCCACAAACAAACAAAACCTGAAACATAAACAACCACAGGTTTAGCTCCAAAGTCTTACTAAGGGAATTAGATAAAAACACTCAGTATGTTTGTTGTAATTGCCTTGTGCCTGCTGCAGCTATGATTGCATACAGAATGTCTGCAACTCCAGGGAGACTATGTGGAAATCCTGAAATTATTGAGGTGGAGAATTATACAACAGCTGCTCTGTTAAAGGAGGACGCTTGTCTCTAATAGTCTGCATCTTAATAAGCACAAATAGCTATGACACAGAACAGTTATTCTGTGAAATGTTTCACCCTACAGGGGGTAGCCGGAATAACTTAAACACTTCATGAAGAAAGAATTGAAATTTTAGCTAAATCAACATTACAAACACAGGTACAGAGCAGGGTGATATTAGGCTGAATGCCACTTAGCAGCAGTTGTTGTGATCAGTTGATAATCGGTTTGAAATGAACAGCAGGTCTCCTGAGTCGAACGCCAGTGTTTTGTTGACCCATTTATCCACCCCGGCCTCCTCCCTACACAGACTTAGTCGCACTATAACAACGTCACCTGACTTCCTCCTTCACTCCTGTCATATTTACTGCAGCTGCTAGAGAACTTTGTCACTTGAACATAAACAAATGTCGTTTTTGGGGCACTTGCTGAAATGACTGATGCGGTCTATCCTATGCTCCACCTGCGTGTGGAGCATAGGATATTAAATTTAAGTAGTCTTTAATTTAAAGTAATTTAAAGTCTTTTATCCCTTCTCCTGCCATCCATCTTCTATGTTCTTCATGGGTTATTTTCTATGCTTTTGTGTGGCTTCATTACTTTTTGTTTTTGTGAGAATATTTAGATATTATCTGTATGTATTAATTTCCAATTCTACATATAGTTTTTAGGGTTATAGCATTTGATTGTTTTTACTTTGTGATTATCAGTGGGTTTTTTTTTGTATTATGTGTGTATTTGTTGACATGATGATTACAATTGTCCTTGCAGATATGAATAAAGTTGTACTGAATTAAACAGAATTTTAACATTACCATTAACCACAGCTGCCCGCCAGCAGACTAAACATTAAAAACTCATGCTGTACTCTTGTTCAAACCAGCAGTCTTATTTAAATTCTACTGATGATCCTAAAGTTTCCAAAGACACCAAATATGTGTATGAAATGTTGTGCAAGAAACCTTTTTTTCTTCATTTTTTTTTACAATACAAAATTTAATTTATAAAATACACACTCAAAGATTTTAAATGCATCACTCCCAAACAAACAACATTAGAGTGTTTTCAGTACTACAATTTGACTACTTCACCATCTAGAATATTTACATTTGATGGAACGGTGCAAGAATAAAAAACATGGAGCCTTTGGCTTGAATATTTTACTCAGTGACAACATTGTATATATGCAAAACAGAACTTCTACTTCAATTAATATGAAACTGTCAAAGTGAAATAAGATGATTTTAACAACATTTGAGCTACTAAGGGGAAATAAAAAGGAAAACCTGTGTGTGAAGTGATAAATATTAATAAATTATTTATTTATGTAACTCCGTGACCCAGTATTGAAGTAGTATTCTACAGTTAATGTGCTTAACAAACCTCAGACATAACCCCTCCCCAAGTGCTTCAGAAGGAATTGCTGCTTAATGGCTTTGATGATTATCTTTAGTGGGATGCATGTTGCCCAACCTCTGGGTGGGAAAGGAAAATATGTGCAGTATCAGTTTGGCGTTCAGGGTGCCATTTTCTCAAGAATGATGATAGATTCGCATCCGTTTCCTGTTTCTCTCTCTGTTGCAGCGCTGCCAGTTACAAGGAGAGGGAGTATCCCCCACATCTCTGGAAAATTGCAGAGAGCAAGCAAAACATTGTGACTGGTCATCTTGAGCACGAGCGGAGACTGAAAAGCAACAACTGAACGGGACTCGGCATTTGGACGAGTGGATGAGAGCTACTGTGTGACATCAGTAAACAAACCCTCGAGGGTTGGGACTGAAGTTGGAAAATGAGTAAGTCGTGGCCCAAAATGATTGCCTTAATTACTACACATATACAGATATATGAAGTGATGAAACTAAGAGACTTATAAAAGTTCAAAGATGTTTTCTTTACATGTGAAAAAAGTGTCTTGTAAGGAACAGATGTGAATATTTTAATATGATAGAGATAATGTTTGGTTGTAACGTCGACATAATGTTTTAGTTGGGTCGGCTTCGTAGGTGTCATTACTAAATGGTGAGTTTGCTCTCTGCTTATGTGCAGTCAGCACAGTACGACTTAATCTATTTTTATCTTGTTTCATATTGTCAACCAAACAAGGCTGGCCTGAGTTGCTCACTCAAATGCTGGCAACAATCTCTTAATTCACATTGTGTCATAACACATGAAAATCCTCATTCAGAAAGTGTATAGAGGGTTGGGAGAGAAATATGAGACATATATTGACTGGCTCAATGCAACACACTGAAATACATCAGAAGAATATCCTCTTACATTAAGATCCACTTACACTAAAGCAAAGATGTCAGGCACATAAACACCATCATAAATATCTGCCACACTCACTTTCTATCACAGAAAAACAGCGGATGAAACACCGCCCGAGAATCATCGACGCAAAGATGAAATACCTTAGGTTTTTTTCTCAGATGCAAATTTAGAGCTGACCAGCTGCTTTGTTGATATGTTTTCACTTTGAATTTAACTGTATGCAAAAGTAACATGGACGTGTGTTATATATTTTTTTAAACCTAGCCTTGATAATTACATAACCAAAGTGAAACCCTGAATTTATTGTATGTTGTGGACTTCTGGAAAATGTTGTGACATAGATGCACACTGAATAGGAAAAAAATGTAAATAGCAGACATTTATACTTGTGTGTCCTAAGATGTGTTGCAGATAGAGTAAATTGAGACTTTTTACTTTCTTTGACTGTTATGACCATCGATCATAATCATCTGTATTTGGTTTGTTCTCGCTGATACAATCATGTTACTCATATTGTTGCGAATGCTGCTCCAACATTCTTCATTGTCATGTTTTTGGCAGTTTCTTTCTGTCTCTTTTTCTTTTTTTTTTTTTTTTTACATACTGCCCATGAAAATTCCACCTACTCATTGATTTTGGCATACTAAAACATGAGGCTGCTGATGTTGTTTGTGCAGCTTTGTCAGAGAAGCGTTGGAGTTTGTTACCTCTCTTAGACCTGCAATGTTGCCCTTGAATTTAATGATTAGAAATGTCCACTGACATGCCAGTTTTATTTTAGTTTTTGGAAGTAGTAGTAAGTTGTATCACATATTTTACTGAAGGCAGTATTTTATTTTCCCATATTTCCCTTTGACAAACATCTTCTGCGTACTGTGTCAACTATAATGGCACTTAGAAAGCTTGAATTAAGAGCTCTTCATCCTAGTGTCTTTTTCCTATACTCCTAAAGAAAATCCAAAGTTCACATTCTCTTCACTTTTTCCGAAAATTCGTATCTGTAATTACCTCAATAATAGCATCCCTCAGAAAAGCTGTTTACTGAATGTTCCAGATATTTCCTTAGCGTCAGAAAAACTCGTAACCACAAAATAGCCACAACAGTTTTAAAACAGATGTCAATAGTTTACTTGGGAAATCCTTATGGGAAGGTTGTTTTTATTGGGAAGGAGTACATACAAAAGTCCACACCAAAAGTTTTACCAGAAAATCTCCAACACAGTTTAGGGACTGTGAAATCTAAAGTTGTTGCTTCTTTAAAAATAAGTAAAAGAAAAGAAAGAAAACTGAAACTAAACATTAAACTGACAGTGGAGTCGTATCAGGTTGTAGCTGTCAGGACCTCCAGCCATTTGGATCAAGTAGTGGCCCATCTGTTGGTTGCCTGGAAACCTCACAGTGATGACAAGACTTCAAGTTACCAAAAAATGATTCGGCACATGACCCATTGTAAAACATACACTTCAGTGTTTGTATGAACTATAACAAACAACGTATAGTGTGTTACTTACTCCAACAAAACAAGTTTTGTTACCTTTGGACCGAGCCACGCGAAGCTTAAACTTCCCTCCCTTTTTTCTTAGTCTTTACGCTAAACTAAGCTAAGCTAACCAGCTGCCTGCTGAAGCTACATATTTACTGTACAATCTTCTTAGCCAAGTGTATATTCCAAAATGTCCTTTCAGAGGTAAATTATAACCCGTCTGTAGAAATATATTTTCAGAAGTGATTTTATCACACTAATCTTGTCAGATTATGGGCCTCAATCACAAGCTGCTCCGAACCTGAGCGGATCAGCCAGCAGTGGCCTCAGTTCTGGCCTGGAGTTTCATCAAGAGGGGCCGGCCTGATTATTTGAGGCTGAATTCCGATGCAGAACTATCATATCAACAGCCATTAATGAGAGACAAATTAATCTATCTAGTGATATGTTGAGCTTCAGCTCTGTATTATCACAAAGCAGCACAGAAGACGCTAAGCCAAAGAGTAATATGCCCACAGGTTACTAGAGAGAAAAAGAACAGGACCAGCATGAGAATTGATCTTCGAGGCCACCACATCCAATCAAGCAGAACAAATAGCACCAAAGGAGACAAAGAAATCTGTTTAACTGGACGGTCATTTCCTCAATCTATGAAGTAAAACTATTCATTTGGTTAGAGGCTGCAATTATGTCAAGTTGCACTGATACAGTGCCCTCACTTAAATAAGGAGATCAGTAGTAACCCAGAGAAGGGCAGTGTACTATAATGTATGAAGCAAGAAAATAATAAAGGTCGATTTTGAAGCAGATTGAGTATTACAGATAAAAAAAATATTTATACTCATGTGTGAGTTGAATGAGACTCAAAATAAAAAGGTCATAAACCTCAGTTATCCACATGGATATTTATCAAGAGGTTCATATCATGAGTGAAAAAATATCCTAAAGACTAAACAACAAATCAACATTTTCTTCGACTTACTAGATATTCCTGTGGATGTTAAAATTACCTGTAGTACTTACTTTTGTGATAAGTGTTGTAAGCTGTTAGGGAGGTTAACAGACAGTCTGTGGGGGGCATTAGATAACACACAGAACAAGGTAATATGAGGTTTTTTTTTTTAAATTATGATTAAAGTCACAGTCGCAGCTACTGGCCAGAGGAGCAAGGAAAGGAGATTAATTTTCAGTTCTGACGTTAAAAACAAACAACCCGTCAAACTGAATAGAACTGAGCTCATTAGAAAGAAAATTCTTGTTGTGGATTGATTTCACATTAAGAAAGGCTATCTCGGTGTGAGAAACTGCTTTTCTGTTGAAGCTCACGTATTCCTGAGGCCTAAACATCTCTGAGACTCCTCCAACCCTCTGTGCTTTTGACTGAGCAACTCAGTAAGATTAACTTTAAGTCGAATGCCTCTGCGAATCAATAACAAAGGATTTCTTCTAAAAAACAACCAATTGACCACAGATCTAAAGCCATGCAAAACAACAGCCCAGTGTTAAGATTTAGTGATGTACTAAATTTAAACAGCTTTCAGTGTTGCCAGATTAGGCTGACACAAAACAGCCCAATCAGATCACCGGGCCCTCCAATTCGTCATAAATATAGTCTAATTTTCAATTTCCATATATAAAACAGGTGCTGGGAAGGAGCCTCAGGATTTTCCTCCATTCTCCTGTTTTATTTGTACAATTAGGCAAACCTCAAACCACCCACAACAAGGTTATAATAATGAAAATTTCCACCAAATCTGTTGGATAGCAATTTAACATTCAAATATTCGCTTGTGCAAACAGATATAAGATTTACAGATCATTTACCACAGCTATAACCAAATAATAACTAGGAAAAAAGTTTCACCCGAGGTGTACTAAACTTAAATCTCATCTTTTTACTGAAGAGTATTATTGAAATTGACGGGGTCAGTTCTCAGAAGAGATGAGGAGCTGATTCACATTTTGTGCTATAAAAGTAGCCCAAATCATCACATGCTGCCCAAAAGCATTTTTTATCCACCTCATCAAATAAATAAAAAGCCCAATCTGGCAACACTGACTGCCTTTGCCCATAGTGATCAGGATGGATGGGATCCAGAAACTATTTGGACATCTAAGTTTATTGTTCATGTCCTGAATCTGGTTTAAAAAGAGCTCTCCAAAAGCTGAGGGACATATTAAAAAAAGACAAACTGACTAAGCCCAATATCTTCACATTGCACCCAGGCAGCACTTAGACGTCTCCATAAGGCTCAGTTTGATATAACATATCATGGACACATACACAAATAAAAGTAACGCATTAGTCTGAGGATAAAAACTACAGTGTTTGCTGTAACATCCACAGCATTAGATAACACTAGGAACCCATTTTATGTCTTAATCTCCTTATAAACAAGGTGGCTTATGAGGAGCAATGCAAAACTGTTGAACAGTGACGCAGTTTCTGTTCTTTTAGTACTTGTGCTGAATAGTATGTGACAGACCAGATTTCGGGTTGTTTTGCACCATCTGCCTCCTGCAGAACAGTATTAGTGCTCTTTGCTGCAAATACAATGATTACAGTGTTTGCCTGGTCACATCTGTATTTAGGAAATTGTCTCAGATAGGAGACAAATAAAATGCTTTACAGAATTCATACGTATTTGTTGAAATGCCTTGGTATAGACAGCTAATGTCAGGATATTGCTCAAATTACTGGGTTAATAACCGGGATACCACAAGGCATTTGATCTGAGAAATACTCAGTGGTCACCCCATAAAGCTGTCATTTTGGTGATATTTACAAGACACCTTGTGGTCCGAGAGTAACAGCAGCCAGTGAGTTCACTGCTGCCAGAGTTTCCTTGAGCAACTTGCCTGCTGCTGTCCTGTCTGGGTGTCTCAAACGGATATGTGAATACACTCCTACAGTAATTACACCAGCCCTCATTCATGAAGCTACTGGACATTCAAATATGAGCTTTACAGTCAGTAAAATTAAAGAGATATGTCTTTGATTGTGGATCACAAACACAGCTGCAACGCCCAGTCGATTATTTGAGAGTCAACAGAAAATGAATTGGCAAAGATTTTGATAATCGTTTTAGTTATTTTTTAGGCATTAATGCCAAACGTTCTCTGGTTCCAGCTTCTCAAATGTGAGGATTTGATGGTTTTAACAGTCCCTCCAGGATTTCGCAGGCTTTTTTTGGAACTGGTGCGGCCTGAAATGCCTGATATCATGGCCGCTTTTCTAAAAAATGCATGTTGCAATGTTTATAGGCATTTTTCTTTGCAATAAAATAGTGGGACAAAATGAAAATCACACAAATAGTTGTGATTATGATCTCTTTTTTTGTCTGTAATTCATTATAAATCAAAGGCATCTTGTTCCAGTGAGAATAAAATCACACTGTTTGGACACAACTACAAACAAGGAAGTGAGTGACATATAAAGATACAATGATTTTGTGGTGATTGGACAAAATTGCAAGGTTGCGTAGAATTCACATGGGTTGGTTGAATTTGCTTTAATTGTTGCGATTGCAACTTCCAGGAGGGACTGTTTTAATCTGCCATATATGACAGTCAATTGATTATCTTTGAGTTTTTCTGTCAAACAATCTGAATACATAAAAGGTATCTTGATATCAATTTTTGTGATTTTATTTAACGATAAATCAATTAATCAAATTAGTTATTAAAATAATCATTAGTTGCAGCCCTAATGGAAAACAACACGAATGTTCGGTCTTATGGTCCTACGTTAGGTCTTATGCTCTATGATATAGCAATGTAATGCTTCATATCACTTTTGGTAATAAAAAGTTCAATGCTCTGGGAGCAACATAAGAAAAATCTTCATCACGTTGTTAAAGCATTTAAAAAAAAAAAGTAAAACATGGTTAAATTGACACACCCAAATACAGAAAATACAACAAAATTCAGATTTTCTTTGGTTGCGTTTTCTATATTTGCAGTGCATTCTGTTATGTTGGACATGTGTTGTCATTTGATCGTGTTTTGCCCCTTTGAATGCGTTTTCTTTAATTGCAGTGTGTTGAGCTCTCAGGGCCACCTAAAGTATGATTTAACAGCCTGTTGACAGTCTTAAAGATACACATGCTCTTTTTGAAAGCACAGAACATTAATGGATGATTAGACGCTGTGTAGTAGACTATTACTATGGTGACACTTGGTAACCGCAGCAGATCTTTTATCAGATTACATTCAACAGACTGCATGCGGGGGCATGGCACATTTCTTTTCAACAAGCCTCCAAATGTATGGGCCAAGAATCATTTAGCATGTATAAGTTTGACATACAATGTGTAAATTGCCATTTTTTGTCTCTGATTCATCAATCTACAATATAATTTAATATTAAGATGACAAAGTCTCAATTGTGTTTGTATTTCTCAACTTTACTCCACAAGAGCTTGATGAAGGAGGGCCACTGTGTGTTAAATAAAAGAATGAGCTACACAAACATACAAATATAAAATATATATTTACATGTGAGTTTGACAGGACAAGGATGGGATTTAAACCCATAATAATCAGGTGTCTATGCGAGTTGGTGAAGTTTGGTCAGCCAAGGCCACAGTCACACTAAAGCGATGGTTATAATCCAGTATATCTACATTAGTCATTATGATTCTCACTATCATCTCACCTGCAGAGAGGTAAACTGTCTACATGCAGCCAGCAGAGATGTTGCTGCTCTGGCATAATTGTGTTTTGGGAGGACGGTGGTGGTCCATTTGTTTTAATGTTACTGCTTCACGTTATGCGAATGCTTAATATTCAAACTGTTCATCTGCCACTGCCTTGTCACTCATAACAAAAGAGGGAAATTATCATCAATCAGCAAAGGAAAACTGACAGTAACTATTAACGAACATGTAAAATATTTCTACAGTTCAGGTGTTGAGAAATATCCATGTGAGTTTTGGCCAGCCTTGCTTTTATTCTGCATGATGCTTTGTTTTGAGAAAAATGCATCCTAATCCAAGGTATGTTTGTATTCTTTTTCCTGAGGATGCTCCTCTCCTTCTCTTTCACTCTCTCTCTCTCTCTCTCTCTGTATCTTTGGAGCTTGTCACTTCTGACCTTAATTCTCCCTTTTTGTTTTCTTCTTTGTTTTATTTTTTGGTAAACCTTCCGACTTCTGGATTTTCTACATTCATAACATTTTGTAGACAGCAATATGAGATGTGATTGAAAATGGAATATGTGCAATGTTGATTAAAGAAAAATATAATATATTAAATAAAAATTCAGAAAACAGTTTTAAGGTGTGCTTTTTTGTTTGTCAGAGGTGAACTGCTGGTGACTAGGACGTAGATTTTACTGCAGCAGCATCTCACTTAAAACCTGCACACTACCTCGGGTTCAAAAGTAGTTTAGCCGACTTTGAGCTGAGAGCATCACAGCAGCAAACCGAAATGACCGTTTGCTTTGTAGCTAGGTCATTTTGAGACTTGTAAAAGTTTATAGCCTACCATGCTGTTATCCCCCATAGCTGAGTCAGTGATTTGACTGACAATAAGGTGCTTCTCGATTGATGATTCAAGTCATCTACGTTTAGTGGGTAGCCATACTGCTTTCACCTGTCAATCTAGATGTATTTAGTTCGACTGTGCGACTGCAGTCAGTGTGGTGTTGCTACAGGGTTCAACACATGAATTAAGCAACAAATTAGTCTGTCCACAGGAGTTTTCTACCCTCTCTAATAAAAGATACAACATTGTTTAACCTCCAGACCAGGGTGGTGTCAGTAGCCTTGCTTATTAGTAGCCAAATTGAGTCTGAGTCTTGTGTCCAAATAAAGGAAGATTACCACACAGAACCTTATATAATATTTGACGTAAAGAGAGGGCAGCGGTCCCTGTGTGCTCAGTTAAGAACTTGTACTCTACCACTGGCAACTGAGGTAGGTAGATAGAAATGTGTTTTTTTGTGATTTTGGTGTTGTTAAGGACGAATTTGATTGTGTTTCACTGGCCCGGGTAAAACAACTTGAGGAACCATCTGTTTGAAAAAATCCAGTTGAAGAACCCTGATTTGAAAATGCATGACAATTAAGACACTGTATCCTACACAATGAGACATTTCTGTCATGGAAATTAAATGTTATGAAATGTTCTCTTTTTAAATGTGTGGAACTGTACATTATGATTTGTTATGTCTTGGCTGTTGTTGCTGTCTAGTGTCCCATATGGGCTGGGCACCACATGGTGCAGGATACTTCGATCAATCAATCACTAATAAAATGGGGTAAATGGAAATGGAATCTGTAAGAATTTCCTCAATTCTAATTGCACAGTCACAGTCTTTTTGCTTCTTACAACTCTCACTTTTACACAGCTGTGATCATGGTGCAATTATAATCTAGAGAGACAGAGTAAAGCAGGTTATTCTCTTCTCTGGTGGTTTCTGAGATAAAATTTCCCCATCCTTTTGCTCAACCTCTACTCCAGCACCGCTGCAAAAGCAATAGGATCATCATTGCAAGAAATGTATATTAAACCAATTACTCTATCTACTCTGACTATTGTGCTACTGTATTCTCAGTGTTAAAAACCAAAATGATAATGTCATGCAATCCAGCGCTGGGTGTCGGCATACAGAGAAGCTAATTTGCTAAAGCTCAGCATATCTCCCTCCCTGACTGTAACTGTTTTGTTTGCTGTTGGCTGAACTGTTGGGACATGTTTATGTACATCGCTTGTGTCCCTCAGACAGAATCAGCTCTGTCAGCAGCGGCTGAGTATCGCGGTGACAGAACGTTTTCATCCACCGTGGCCTTTTACGGTGGTTGCTTTTGAAACTTGATGCCTGAGCCATTCATGTTCGACACCGTTTAAATATTTTAAATGGGTCCGTTGTGGTGCAATTACTTGACTCTTGGACAAACACCAGTTCACCCATCAAGCTGGTGATGGACACAGCAGCCGGGCTGTGCTTTTCCTACTCACTGCAAAACACACAAGTCACGGAGGATTCAGCCTGTTCACCTTCAACAAAACCTTCACAAATCAGGGAAAAGCAACAAATAGTTCATAACATTTATTATTTTTAATGCCCCGCAGACCTTTGAGAAACTAAAGGAATTTGTCATGAATCGGTTTGCATGACCCTGAAAGGTCGATGTATGTCTCTGGGATCAGGTCAGGGTGAGGAAAATTAGAACAGATATATATAGTAACTCACCCTTTACAACTGTCTGCACAAAACAAGACCAGGTACACAAGGTCTATCCTACACAGTCACAGGAGCACTGCACACACACGCATGCACAAAGCAACCACAAACACTGACAAGCACTAAATGTTTGCCACACACCCAGACCAACTCATTCAAATGACTGCTTCGTCACTGTGAGCCAACCTGAAAGATCAGCGATGCAGCAGATGTTGTAGATGCTGTTTTGCTCATGTGGTTGTACTTGCATAAACTATGAATGTGAACAAATCAGTCAGTCTGAGGTAGCTTCACACCGAAACAGTGAAATAATGTTGTTCGATGTATATTTTGTAATTCTGAAAATATTTATTTTTATATTTCAATTTTAGTGTTTGACCAAAGCATTATTCTTAATCAGACTTAAAATAAGATAGTGGCCGTTTGTGTAAGTTTACATTGGAACATCCTGGGGTAGGCATGCACCAGCCCCAACATGCACCTGGGCACCAATGTGTGTTCTTGCATTTTTAACGTTGTTATTGGGATTTATATTATGTTCTATAATGTTTCCACTTTTTCTATACTTGTGTTGTTTAGAATGTGGTTAGGCCACAAGTGGTGATGCGTGCACAACTTATACACAGTGCTCCACAATGTAAGCACATACTGTATAGTTGGCTGAGTAGAGTCTAATGTAAGCCATGAATCCAAAGGCTCTTACTTTTATCTTCTGACAGCATGCGGACCCTTAAAACTTTGCCACACTTGGCAAAATGGATCAACCCTTATTTATTTTTTATTTTTTTTTTACAGATGAGTCCAGGTTAAAATCGTTTAACTTATTTGGAGCTGAGCAATCACAATATTCTTAGTGTAATTATAAATGTTACATACAGACAGAAATGCTGCCACAGCACTGTCTCAGCTTCACACTTGTTGCATCTTCTGCTGCTTCTGTCAGTGTCTGCTACGATCTTCCAGGAAAAGACCCCATCACTCAGAGGTGTAAGACAACACCTGACAGGAAACAATATCTCGGCACATGGTCGGAGTCTGCTCTCATACAGTCATGCCAGTGAATTTGGTGTTCACCGTTTCCCCTCTGCATGGAAACCCAACGCCGCTGTACTGCATGCTGCCGGCCCCTGAAACCCAATCGCCCAAATCCCAAAAGGTACCTGCTCTTTTACAAACAACGCTTCTGTCGCAAGGGCCGTGGATGGAAAAGTTGTCAGCAACAATTGTGTTTGCTGCTATAGACAAACTGTTCTTTTACATCCCGAAAATGTCAGTAGGCCTTCTGCCAGACAAATACAGCATGACTCAGGCCAGTGACCTCCCCAGGGGAACATTTACCAGCTTCTGCACTTAGATCCAGTGGCGCTGACCTTGGACTTACTCCCCTGGCATTCTCCTTTCACTCTCAATTTATTAAATTTGACAGTCAATGACGTTGGATGGATGTGTTGTAAAGGATAGATATAGCATTTTTCAGTATTGCTGTCATATTTATCTGTCTGAGTTGATAGATTTATGTAGACTTAGAAAAATAGGGATTGAGAGCTAGAGATTAATAGAGATAGATAACGGGACAGATAGATGGATGTATGGACCAATAGATCAATGTAAAGATAGATAAGTTCACTAAATGCAAACATCCCGACAAACTGCAAAAGAAGATCAATTCTCAGGAAAAGTGAGTGGAGAGAAAAGGAGAGACAAGAAAGCAGAGCAATCCCAAATCAAGTTACATCGAACCATCAGCGATTTTTATTGGATTTATCTTACAGCCAAACAGCTGCTTTGAAGTTAGCAGGCTTAAGCAGCTTGTTAAGTTTCAAATCTTTCTGCACACAAAGTGGGAAGGGATCACAGTTTGGGTTATCAGGGTAAGGTATTATTACTCTGATAAGACTATCCTAAGTGTGAATTCATTCCAAATGTGTTTCACTTCTTGCAGCTTCCTTACAATCAGTGAGAAATGGATACTGTCAGATGTTTTTTTTGCTTTATTAATAACTGTCTCATCCACATATTCATGGTGTTTTAATTAGTCATTATCAGTTTCTGCATCCATTCAACCAACTAAGTTATTTTTATTTGTATCCATACTCCGGAGCGGGTAGGATTAAGTTGTTAATTTAGGCCTGAAATTGATACGGGTTGATCAGAAGTTGCTGTATTTATTAGAAAACTTTACAGAGCAGCCTTAGAATTGAGCTTAAGAGCAATGTTTTGACCACAAGAGTAAGACAACTATTCACTTTTTTTTTCCTTTAAAAAAAATTACTATATTTACGATTTAAATATTGACACATTTTACTCTGATGAAACTCATACTCATAAAGAAGGTATATCACTGGATACTTCTTTCAGCCGAATCCTCACTCATCCCTGGTTTTAATGTTCATGCTTTTTTTCTGTAACAGAAGCTTCTGGGTTATAACATTTTCAAAAGACAGAAAGTGCCATCCGTTATCAAAATGTCAAATCTCAGATGCTGAGAGCTGCACTCGACCCAGAATAGAGCCTCTGACAGATCTTCATCCATCTATGACACTTCAAGGTGTGAGAATGGAAAGAGGTCAGGGGTCAAAGTGTCCAAAACAGGCCCAGGTCTGGTCTGGCATCTGTACTCAGCAGGTCTGGCATCTCGGTGTCGGGGCCTCCCACGACGTGTAAGTGTATCCTCGCTGCCAATCATTGCCGTTGTCTCCAAGGTAAGGTGGAGGTGAGTCTATTTCTGTTTGGAAAAAAAATGTGTTTTCTCTGCTCATGTGGTGGAAGAGACCAAACAGGTGACTGAGTGTGTCCTTTTCCACCTCGCTCATCCCTCCACTGCAGGCCAGACAGAACGTCTCCCTGCACAGCTTTCTCAGACCATGATGCATGATAGCCCAAAGTGGTCGCACAGCTGGGTCACTGCTGAGCACCTCGCCGCTCTGACGCAGTGAATAGCAGCTCAATTCATTCTGTTGCAGACTGTGCGATTCAGTCACCGCCAGAGTAGCTTGCTCTCAAATTGATACCGCTTGAAAAGAGAGAAGAAACGAGGCAGTGATCTCACTGACATCTGAATTAGTCATGTGATCAGTCTCGCTCTGCTCGTCTGCTGGAGATCAATTGAAGTGTATTCCCCAAACTCCTGAGGATGCTGGTAGCAGAGAAGCGGGTAGTAACTTCGGGGGAGTGGGGAGGGAGGAAAGGAGAGGATGGTTTCAGTGTTGAAAAGCACTTGGGTCGAAGTGTATGAAGAGAAATTTCTGTTTGTTGTCATGGTAACAAGCAATGTGGTCTGTAGCAAAAACATATCCCTAGCATAGAGGCTTGATCGGGATCCAGCGGCTCCTCGCAGCACAGCTCTTCTCCTCCATTTTGAACGTGGGAATGCTGATAGTGTTGCAAAATGTTTAATGATCTGTGATGCTCTGAATCATCTGAAATATCCAGATCAGCAGAGCTGAAGAGAAAAAGGGAGAGATTCATACGTAAAACTTGGCTATAGTACTATCATGGTGGATGTAGACTTGATAAATGCGAGGTGTGTCACTGAATTGTTGTGAGGAGTGTGAGGAAGATGTTGCTATTTATGGTGAGTGGGATTTCAATGCAACCATGCATAAAGGTGAGAGAAAACAGTAACATTTAACTCTAAGGGGGATATTGGACAATGCAAGAAGCGGATTTTAAGCACCATCAGTATAAGCATTGTTCTGACGGTCTGAAGATTAAAGCCACATATATATCATTGAAATGTCCTGCCAGATTCGGGCAGTTCTGCAGAATAAACACTGTATCTCTGCAGGGCTGGTTGATTTTTGTTGGATTTTGATATTGCTGCAGGACAAAAATGAGCACGAACCAAACCTTTAGCCTGCTTGTTCTTGCTTTTTGCAGGGTCTTATGATCTGTACTGTAAGGATATTTAAGGACAAATATAAGGAAATATCAGAGACATTTACATTACAGTTAAAATAATATAAAAATATAAAAATATTTAAACATTTTGTCAAGTAAAATATAAGTCATAGGCTACATAGTGACTCCTGACCTGGCGTCTTTTCCTCTATATTTTACAGAATCTCAGTAGCAGTGGCTACAAGTCTTGAGCTAGGCTAGCTATGGATTCTAAATCCCAAACTAGAAAGATAATCTTTTAGACTTTTTTCTTGTCAAAAATCGCTCATAGCAATATTCTTTGCTGAAATATTTCCCAGGCCAGTATCCTTGAATGGAAATAATACAACTACAGAAACAAGATGTGCTCAAAAGCATCAATTTATTTTTGTTGAATTAAAACATTTTTATTTTGTATTTTCAATTATAAATAGAAAAATAATAATTAAATCAAGGGCAACAGAGTGGCTCAGTGGTCATCAAGGGTTCGATTCAATGAGGCTGAATTTGCCCGTTCTGTCCTTGTTTCTGTGGATTTCTCCACCTTTCCACCAGCGGTCCAAACACACGCAGTGAATTGGAAACTCTAAATTGCTCAACGGTGTGAATGTGAGTGGGAAAGATTGTCTGTTTATACGTTTTAGCCCCTTGAGAGACTGGCCATGGTTTGCCCCACCTCTTGCCCTGTGTGAGCTGGGATATGCTCCCCACCAACCTGAACAGGATAAGTGGATATAAATGATTGATAGAGGGATGAAAACAAAGTCTTGAAGTTTAGGGCTAGAAATGGAAAATAACCTGCCAAGTGACAGAATGAAGGATTAAGTTTAGGTTAAGATGGGGATTAAAAATGTGGAATTAGGAATATACAGGGCTTTAGGTTATGGTTTAAGGAGTGAATGATGTCAGTGGAGGTCGTCTGAAGTGCAGTAAGACAAATGTGTGTGTTTGTGTATGTATGTAAGTATGTTTGTGTTTGTGTGTGTGTTTCATGGAGGAAGAGACAGTGTATCAAAAAGCAGAAAAGCCGTATTGTCTACTCTACAAAGATCCTGTCTGAGATCTGGGACTCTCCACTTTTGAATCTGACAACTTTCAGACTTCACTGTGAATGTAGCAAACAGAGAGACAGAGCACAATCACAACACTTTTCCCTTCAAGGTAGACACCAGAAAAAAATACACTCTTATTCTCTGCCACACACACACACACACGAAGAGAGTGACTGAAGAAAGCAGCATCTGCAGATGTAGCATGTGCCTGCCATTCGCTCTTGACTGTAATCCCCTGCACAACCACAGCTGTAAACTGTCAGATGTCTGCATTGATTGTCTGTGCGCGTTTGAGCAAAAAAGCCACACGTCTCCCTTTCCTTCAAGAAAACACAGCTAAAATTAGCATGACCTTTTTAAAATCTTGTTTTTCCAGGCATAAAAATAGAAATCAAATGGCTTGCAGGGAAACAAAAGCCTTTCCCCATTCTGAACATCACACAGTCTGCGCCTGGGAGCTCAGGCTTTGCATAAAATGAGCATTGATAAATTTAGCAGTGCTTACGTAACTCACGCTCAGTTTGAATCTTAGTGATGAGGGAGAAAAAGACGTTCATTTCATTTCAGCTTCACCCTCTGCTAATGAATTTTTGCGGTAAAGCAGCAAACATGCAGCAGCAGTGACAGCGGCGCTTGACAAGGAGCAAGAACGGGGAGTCACTAAGCTGACGAATGCCACAGTGTGAAGGTAATGTTATAGAAATGTTTGTCAGAAGTTTACCCCCCCCCCGGCCCCCCAACAGGCAGCCTCAACATGAATATCCACATCCATAAACCCCAGAGAAGCTGTCAGTCTATTTTGGTGTTACCTGTATTCAACTTTCACTATGTAGAGTAAAAGCTTCTGGCAGAGATTCCAACCCCCGCCCAAAAAAAAGAAAAAGAAATGAACTGCACACTGTTTATATTCAAAGAATTGTCACCAAAGAATAGTTGTTTTACAAATAGCTCTGACAGTAAAAAGAATAAACCCTGTCAGTTCTGCAGGATGTGTTCTTTTCTCTTCACTGCGTCTGGAGGCAAGAAACGCTCAGATGCACTGAGGCATGATGGTAAGAGATACCCATCAAAGAGTGTGTTAGCCGAGGAGAGACCACTCTCCTTCACATTGGATGGACAATTCTGTATCAATTTGAATAGTGTTGCAGACATCCACAGTCACAAAGCCATATATTGTATTAATTCAAGAATCAGGTGATGCATTTCAGTCAAACACACTCCTGGCTTGGCTTCTGTTTTCGGTAGAGAGGGCAGACGGAGAAATAAACAGCACCGCTGCAAAGCGAATGTCAATTCATCTCATCACCAGGAAGCAATTACCTCTCTCTAGACTGTTGCTTAGCTGCTTCTCTGCTCCACAGACACATCCAGAGACTTGAAGGGAGAACATACTGAAGGGCTGCACACAATCTCTTCCAATTCTCCCCTGGCAAAATGACCATCCAGCCATGCCAAATGTGGATCAGGAGCGAGAGAGACGAGCATAACACAGGCAAAAGGAATTCTGGGTAATACAATGCCAGTGATAAGCCTTTAGATACTCCTCTGTCCATTTTGTTCAACATGAGCAGACACTGGGATGGTTGTAGGCCCACTGAGCACTAGGTGGATAGAACAGTTTCTCCACTGCTACTTCTGATGATGCAACACCAACAGAGCCGTGCAGCGGGAAAAGTTGAGCAAGAAGAGCTCATTCTTCAAGCTGCAAAGAAAACTTTGGCAAGAAAATGATTTTAAATACGGTGTTCTGATGCAGCCATAGATATGTTCTATTTGTAGATAGCGTACGAAAATACAGATATGATCGGAAAGGTTAAATTAACCACAGTCATGGCTGAAGTGAGGCCTTCGGGGGCCCCTCGTTCTATACAGGGCAATCTGATGGTAGATATGACCAGGAGTACAACCTTGTTTGATTAATAAAAATGTATAAACATTTTTGGTAAGAAAAAGATGTCTTTTATTGATAGCATGTAGTAGTTCAGGCAGGAAGTGTGGGGAGAGAGAGGGAGATAACATGCAACAACAGTCCTGATTTGAACAAGAAACGTTGTTGTTTACATGGTATGTGTAAGCCCCTTGGCCCCCATGGTGCCCGGTTTTTAACCAGCCATGAACTTTAAATAAACAGAGCACGGTGTTAAAACAATTAGCTGATTAATCAACAGGAAATTAACTTGGGAAAAAAATATTTGGGAAAATCAAATAATCATTAAAGTCAGTTATTAAGCAAAATACCAAACATTTGCTTGTTCCAACTTCTCAGATGCAAAGATTTACAACTTTTCTTTGTATTGTATAATTGTAAACTGAATACATTTTAGTTTTGCAAGTGTGTAAAAGAGGCCCTAAATAAAGCACAAAACTGAATTATGGGCCAGCCATAGAAATAAGTAACAGACAAATGTAAATATTTGCTAGTTGCAATATATTAATTGAATGGAATTTGTTATCTGGTACAATGGTAAAACAAAATCATATCAGATAGAAAAAAACGACTGATTCAAAACATTACACATATAAAAAAAATTATTTATTCCTTCTTGATGTTTCAAACCTCTCGCCGACTAAACTCTGACTTCAGTAGAACTGATCAGGAAAATAAATGATGAAAGACAGCAGGTGCGCCTGGCGCCAGCCTGGGACAGATGTTGTGTCGTTAACACAAATTGCATTATTAATACTCTAACAGACCCCAATGAGCCAGACAAACTTGATTCCTCGCAGTAATGCATTGACAGGCAGCAACTCCAACTTTCTTCTTCTCAATGAAATGTGAAGGACGAGGTATGTCAAACCGAGGCAGATGGGAAGCCCAGTCCCTGAAGCCCACATTACTAATTAAGGTCTAATGATATGTGATGTTAAAATCTCCTCCCCTAGCTATTTTTCACCACATGTTTGGGTACATAAGACTCTTGACCTCTGGCTTTCGCAGATGCTGTTTCAAATGACATGAGGTGGCCTTTTGCTCTGTTTACTCCCTGTATGTAGACGATGGAGAGAATTTAAATGAACACTTGCTATGGGCTTTACACTGTGCATGCATGGTTAATGTCCCATCTGCACTTAACTGCAATCCAGTCCAGCTCATCTCCTGTCATCACATTGCTCTTGCAAATATAAAATGTCAACATGCCTTTCCCTGAAACACTTAAGGTGGTTTGAGTTTCAAGGGAGCTTTATTTTCAACACTAAGTATATTTACATGCACACCGCAGCACCGATTATCAGGAGTAATCAACTAACAACTAAATTAGCTTTTATCGATAATGATGTTTACATGGTTCCAAGTTAAGTGGTTTATTTAATAACAATTTTTTATGGATTTACTTCATAATTGGGGTACAAATCAACAGAAGAAGCAGTTTTCCCATCTCTTTCTTTTTTTTAAAACGGGTATAGAACTACTCACATGGCAAATGTTGGCTAAGACATGTAATGTAGTTTTAACATACTATGGGGACTGTAAGACAGCTTCAGGCTCAAAAGATTAAGTAGGTTAAGTAAGCGATAATTCATGGCAAGGTGTCTTGATATACAAAATTAACAGACCAGATGGAGGTGAAGAGTGGCATTTCCTCCTCTGAGATTGTAAAATGGTGAATTGTGAAGAGTTAGTTTTGGTTTTTAAGGTTCCTTAATCAAAAGTCCCTTTCATTTTCTGCATAGACAACGGTAGGTGACCGGCTGTTGGATTACTTCCAAGGCTTGGATAGGCATGAATCTGTTGAATTGAAGTACAGAAGCTGTTAGAAAATATTTGGTTCTTTCATAGAACGTCAAAGGTACAACAATGTGTAGATAAAAAACATTAGGAGAGAAGTGACTTTGAGGTCCATTTAGGTAAGAAACACTAAGCACAATCAGGGCACTTAAAATTCTGCTGTTTTCCCCATTAATGAAAGCTTTGTAGAAACCTGATACACCACTCAGCAGTTAAAGTCAGTTCACTTTCAGATTCTGGGTCACTTTTGGATGAATTTAGTAACTATGGTTCTGTGTTTTGAATTTCTGATTCTCACCTCGAATTGGCTTCAATGCTGGCTGAGGTTCATGGGTTTCACAGTATTTACAGCCATCTGCTACAACAAACTGAAGGAAAAAAAACGGATTTCTCAGAAACAAAGTTAGAATTATTAAGCTAATAGCCACAACATAAACCTACAGGAAGAAACATTTGGGTATCATTTAAGGAAAACGATGAAATGGGAATCAGTGAGTCAATCATTTTGTGTGTATATATATAGCACAATCAAAAAGAAGAGCTCAGAGCACCATTTAAAAGTTTTTAGTCACTTTAACCGATGGGTTGCTGAACTGTTAGCAAGTAGCAACTGTAGCAAATACTGATGCTATGGATACCTACAGTTTAATATACTCTTTAAACACATAATAACTTGTATTTGGTGTAAATTATGTCTTGTTATACCCTTTTGACAAACTTCCAGGGAACAAGAAATTAGTATTTACCTCCAAGTCCTCCAAATTAAATGACTATATACATTGACACAGAGAAGTTTTCTGATCACTTTATGATTTGACGCCATGATTAAGGTTTGTTTAGTTTTATACTATGGTTTGAGTGTAAATACGTACTTTGTTATTGTTAGGGAAACATGGTGATTTGGGTTAAAATGCTTCCGCATTAAGGGAAAGGGGCTCTTCATTGTCATTGTTACAAAAATAAACATGTGGTTAAGGTTATGAAACCGGTGTTCTGGTGTTTTGCTGACCCGAACCACACCCAACCTCCTCCCTACGCAGACTTCCTCTTTTACTCTCGTCATAACTACAGCCACTAGAGAGATTTGTCACTTGAACGTAAACAGATGCCGCTTTGGGGCACGTACTGATATGATTTCTTCTTGGGAGGACAGTTTCTGTGTTAAGTTTGTTTCTGTATTACATTTGACCATTGTGCATGTGTGTGTGTGTGTGTGTGTGTGTGTGCATTGCATTTTCGAAGATATGATGTAGTTTAATTCATGCAGGCATTATAAATATTATATATCTGGATGAATTACTGACGTGAAAGCAAGTGGTTCAGCCAAGATGTAATCCTATATACGAATATTTTTAAAAAAACTGCTAACTCTAAGTCTCAATGGCTCAATAGTCTTGAGATCTGAGTCTTATTAGTAAACCCAGGATACTTTGTTGTAAAAATTCTGACTTTTTCTAAACCTTAGTATTTTTTCCTGTGCACATGCATGCAAATATTTTCCAAGAACATCTTGGCCAAAAAGTTAGGGGTACTGAAATTTTTATGTTTATAAATGATCTACTGTGTACTGAATTACTAATGAAGAAGGTGCTGCAGAGAGAAGATGAAAGGCTGACAGTGAAATGTATGAATGCTGAAAGGTTTCTGGGAGAAAGAGAAGGGAGAGGGAGAAACAGAAAGCAGTACTTCAGTTCACAATAACACCGCCCTCAAACAAACACTGATCAACTGACCTTTGTCCCTTGATACAATTCTTCCTTATTTTCCATATAAACAACTCAGCAGACAGCTTTTTAATAAGCACATGGTATGGGGTTTTCTTTTTACGGTACTTGGGTCAGAAAATAAATAAATAAACAATAAATTAAGTGTAAACATCACTCCCAACTAGAGCTAGACTGATGAACTTGGCATCAGATTATTGCAGATGTCGCCATTATGGATACACCAAATGGGAAATTCTGGGCTGATACCAATGTATCCAATCATTAAATTAACAATTTGGCTGATAGCCAATGGCAGTACTTATGTTTTTATACTGTTATTTATTCAACCTTTTGTGCAGGGAAATAAAAATGTCTACAAAGATACTGTAAGCATCTCTGCCTTGTTGCAGTTATTCCTCTTCTCATCTGCACACTGTCCGTGCTGTCGTATGTAGCACATCGGTATTTGCGTGCATTTTGTGCCAGTGCTGGAAAATGGAGGTGATTATTTCTCCAGTATCCAAGTGGGCAATAACCAACACAACATTAGTCAGTGCAAAACTGATTCGACACAACAGATGAACATCGGCCACTGACAGCTGTGAATGCCATCTTGTTCGCCGATATTAGGCGAACATCGGCCGAAACCGATGTTTTCAATTTTCAATGCCGTTCTAATTAATTTATTTATGGTTTATTTAATAGGGACGAATACAGTAAACACAGACAGACTGAAAACAGCTATCCGATGCAAGTATCATACTTCTTATAGCGAATGCGGATCGCAACACCTTTTTTATGGGTTTTTATGAAACAGGGAGGTAAAAAAAGAGTAAATGAATACAAAAATACAACATAAAACAGAATTAAAGACAATATGTATGTTTGTTTGCTTATGTATTGTGTTTATGTAAAAAAAAGTAAAATACTATTGGCAGATATGTCTGTATTCAATTTTTTTAAGCGCTTTATCAGTATCGTCCTCAAAAACCCAGTATTAGTGACATTAAAAAAAAAAGTCTCCCTTTGTTTTCCAAAAAGGACTGCATACAGCGTTCACTAGCAGCCTCCTGGAAAATAAAATCAGAAACCATTTTGACTCCCTCAAACCTCTCATAGAGCACATGTGCGACACATTAATACAGAGCTTTCTTTCCAATAGTGTCAAACTTCACCACCCGAGAGGAGAGACCCCGTTTCATACTGACACCCCACCACACAGAGACAGGATGACATACTCACAGTCATCATCCTCTTGTTCCGACAGAATGTGGCGATACAGAGAGAGACAGAGAGGTGGTGAGACAAAGACAGAGGGAGACAGACAGAGAGAGCAGGGAGGGGGTGTTGCTTTGTGCTGTACGCCTGCAGCGAACATGACCCTCCCCGTCTAGACTAAACCAAACACCAATACACACCAAGTCCCCGCTGGCTGGGAGCTTTAAATCATGCACATAAACAAATGCAGGAATACACTGGTTGTTTGGCATTGATAAACTCTTCTCGCTGTGTGCACATTTACCTATTAAATGCTCTTTATATGGAGAAAACAATGGACTTGATTTAACAAATAAACATTTAAGATATGTTGCTTTTATAACTTAAAATGTATACTAAACTTTTATCAAGTCAACAAATCAATATTTATACAAGCAGTAAAGCAGTGTAATGACTGCAAATAAATCCATTAAAATGGCTGAATATGTTTAAATAACCCAACAAGTGTTTATGCTCTTTATAAATTGCCTTATTTTTCATTTTTATCATTTTATTTGCTTTTTTAATATGTATTCTAGTAGTGTTCTTGTATTCTGTTTCCTCTTTTCTTGTTGAAACCCATTTCTTTGCTGCTGCAGTGACAGAATTTCCCGACAGGGATCAATAAAGTTTCATCTCATCTTATCTTTTATGAATCTGAGCACAAGGGCAAAACCCTCAGTAACATAAAAGACATAGTGACTATGAAGTCGGTTTCAGAGAGCCACTGCGACTTTATGTCCTCTGCTTTATGTTTGTGTGCACATAATCTGCATTACCAAACATGTTTTAAGGGGAATTGTAATGCCACACAGAGTTTTTCTTCAGTTTAACAGAGAACATTTATATTGAGTATATCTGCAAAAAAGTCAATAATATATATATATATATATATATATATATATAAAAAAAATGTGGATAAATTAAAGCTCCTACATTCTTAGCTAAATGTTAAAAAAAACAAAGGTCATGAAATGGAATAAATAGTATCCTACAACTCAACATCATTCCCATCTGTTCAACTCAACACTTTGAGTTTGCAGCATACACAAGAACAGATTCAAGCACAACAGCAACATAAGCTGTCAGCGATTATGTAAGTTTTAGCAAATCCACAGTTTGTCCCTGTTAGCTAAACCACTTATCTGGAATGGAAAGTGAGTGCACCTGAAACGCCTATTACATAGAAACAGGACTAAAGGAAGTGGCCTCATGGGCCCTGTCAGGCCCATTACACATCAGAAAATAATATGGTTGGATGGTTGAAATATGGAGATATTGTTGGCCTTTGCTATCATTGCAAGTATGGGGGATGAAAAATATACAGTTTGGAAGAAAGAGCATGACGTTTCCAAAATAAACTTTTGATCAGCTTTACGGTGGCCATTTTAGGACATCTTGAATGTCTGAGCTGTGTTTTGATTTGAGTCTAAGCAATGTGAGCAAGCTAACTGAGAACTGGAGTAAGTAAGTAAATGCTCTCTTGTGATTAGCACAACTTAGACTCCTGGTAAACAAAGAGAAGAAGTTGATGTCTCCTCAAAGTAAATAAAAAAGAATAAATGGTTCAAGTCCAAAATAATACCTGCATTTTTTACATGGAATTTTGTATGTTTTCATCCAGCTTTAATACTGATACTTTAACACGTTCTGACTCCCAACTCGTCAGATACTGCAGCTTGGTCAGTGGCTCTCCGCTTTACAATATGACGCTTTAGGTGCCCCTCTCGTGTCATTTCTATGCAGTAAAGTTAGCATGAATAAATATGCCACGTCCAGCTAGACTGTCAAAATTAAGCTTGCATGGTTAATGTTGTGTAACGGCCGTAGTTAGGTTTACGCCCATATACTTGGTTAGGCTTTGGAAAAGATCAGAAGTTATGTTACATACCTGACGTAATTTTAGTACAAGACTAAAAGGCAATTTACTAAATGTGCCTGATATAACTCATGTACATTTCTTAAAAGACATTGGGGCACAAACAGCAGTCTCCTGGGTTAAAGTCCTGTGTTTGTTTGAGCTATCCATCCACCCCACCACCTTTCTCTTACATCATCTGACTTTGAGGGCGGACGTGTCCAGAAGCTATCTAACAACAACTGCTAAGTATCGTAGTGTTTATAGCGAATCGCGGATCACAATACCTTTCCCTAAAAGGGCATTTATGAAAATAAGAGATTAAAACTAGAAGGTGAAAAAAAGAGTAAATGGAATACAAAAAAAAACAACCCACATGAAACACAGAATAAAAGACAATATCAAAACTATACATAAGTACAACATAGGTTTGTTGTTGAATTGACTGAGATTTGTGAGCTCTCTAAAAAGTTATGAAGTTAGTAGCAAATATCAAGTGATCAAGTAGCAAGTACCAGGATGTAGGACTTAGCATGTATCTTGGTCACAATTGAATAAAAAATGTCTCCAAGGAATCCATTTAAAAAAAATGCTTATGTATTGTGTTTATGTAAAAAAAAAAAAAAGGAAAATACTATTGGCAGATATGTCTGTATTGAATTTTTTCAAGCACTTTATCAGTATCAGCCTTAAAAACTCGAGTTATCCATCCACCCCACCACCTTTCTCTTACGTCATCTGACTTTGAGGGCGGACACGTCCAGAAATGACACTAGAGAGGCCCCTACAAAGTCATTTATTGAAGCGGAGGGGCACTGATTATAACACACTCACAATAAACACCAATAGATTCAGACTTCTTTTAAAAACACGATTAAAAACTAATGTATCCTATAGCATCCATGTTGAATGCTTTTCAGTTTTTTTTGCATTTAACCATAAATAACTTGCAGAAGTATCCGATTTCCAAAAATGTCCTAATTTTTATTGTGCAGGCTAACAATTTCTCAGCTGACAGTTTATTTTATCAATGATGAATAGGATTTAGCAAAGGCCAGTGAGATTAAAGACTAATCGAGGAGTGCCAACCAAAATAAGCTGGCACACTACAAAAGTTTTGAGAAGCAAGCTTCCAGCTGCCTTCTGTTCACTGCTATTGATCATCAGAGGAGACAGACTGGCAGGATGTAGTGATGGTGTGCTGGTCCAGGTCCCCAGACTGGCTCTGCAGAAGAATAAATGTCTTTGCTGCTTCATGCATGGACCATCTAATGAGTGCTGGACTGATTCTGGTATAAGGTACTGTATGTGTTTAAAGCTTCAGCTTATTCCTTTCGTTGTCATCTCACTGTGTGTGACTGTTAACAATCAAAATTTCAATGCTTCATGTGGGAATTATATAGTACACTTTGTGTGTATAGTGTATAGTTCATTTAAATACATTTGTCTGACATAAAGTTGATAAGAGGGGTAAATACATAAACAGCAATGCAAAGGCAATGAGTGTGAGAGAATTAATTTAAACACGTTTGTAAGATATCTTTGGGATGAAAGTAAAGCATGTACAGTGTAAGAGTGGACATAAAACACCAACCCTTTTCTATGGCTCTCTGTGGATTGTGCTGAGTGGTGCAGTAGGTATAAAATGTGCAACAGAGTCACATGATGCACACTGTATATGTAAAATGCCTGCATGTTATTGTACCATTTCATTCTTATACACATCTCATACACTTTTTGACTGAAAAGAAGAAAAGTCAAATTTAGAAGCTCCTCAGTAATCTTACTGTAATCAGCATAGCCAGCACTAATATGCCATCAGTGACAGCACAGGTGCTAATGTGATAATAGAACTGCATAACTAGTGAAACCCCACTAACCCCCTTGTTCCCTGAAATAAGACATTGATAACACACACTGACAGCTCTCTCTTCTGGCCCTTGTTCTGTTTTCTTAATGCAGGCAAACGTGATGTGAAAAAATGCCTGCAGACTTACTCAATGCCACATAAACGTTTCAATCCCAGCTGGATCCTTATCAGGTCAGGCAACATAATGTCACCATCATTTAAAAACGTATAACTTTTGAGTTAGTATAGCAAGTCCCTCCTGATGCTTTTTTAGTTAGAGGCGGAAAAAGCTAAATGACTTCATAGTATTTTATGGCACAGTGCAGGGATTGTAGCCAGCTAACTGGATGTGCCAAATTTGGTTTGGAGCTTGCAAGTTGCATTTGATTAATTAACTTATAATATAGAGTCACAATCACAGGGATTTTGCAGCAGCCTGGCTTTTGCTCTAAACACCATGGTCAACTGTTGACGTATAGTATAGAAAAAAAACACTTTTTTAAAATTCTAAACATGTTGCTGCATGTTTGTTGCAAGGAGAAAATCCTAAACTATTTTGAGGGGAAAGAAAACAGATGCGTTGAAGGAGGGTCAGTTTGGACGTCTTACAGTGGACATTCATTTTAGCGTTCCTCACTTTTACACATTTAAGAGGAGCACAACAACAGGCAGAGTGAAGTACACTGCACCGGCTGACTCTCCACTCACGGACTGAACATCAGTGACATCAGCGCCCACTGCTTCTCCCAGCATCACCGAGCACTAAGTGCAACGATGTAACAGGACATAGCATAAACAACTCAGGTGGTAAAAATCATGGGGAAATGACTTATCCATTAAAATAGGAGTTGTTTAATCGGTTTTGGTGTTAGTACAGTATATATTTGAACATTCAGCTATTTTAGTGTACAATATTTTTCTGTCTTATAATATTAGGTCACATTCAAAACAGGGAAAGGTATACGTAGCAAGGACTTTCAGTCCCACAAGACTGCACCATGCACCTGAACATAAATTATTCTTTGGAAACTGCTACATCAAGCTCATTTAGAGGAATTGTAAAAATAAATAAAAAAATAAAAA
This sequence comes from Morone saxatilis, assembly GCF_004916995.1. Classification (NCBI taxonomy): domain Eukaryota; kingdom Metazoa; phylum Chordata; class Actinopteri; family Moronidae; genus Morone; species Morone saxatilis. The sequence continues at coordinate 5,645,413 of NW_023339663.1, forward strand.
AATAAAAAAATCACAATATTACACTGGAGGATATGAGATTCTGTGGAATTAACAATTTATTTACCTTATGCATCATCCACAAAATTAAAAACCTTGGTAGCTTTTTCAGGGCACATATCTTTGTTGCAGCAATATAACCTTTTAAAAACAATATTCAAAACTGTGAGAGCTTCAAGGTTGTTTTTGCCTTGTCTGCCATATAAAGCCCGGTCCATGCAGCACGTGTGAGCAGTGTTTGTGCCTCGTGGTTTATCAGCACCCATGTTAACAGGTTAGAGCCGCCCGACTGCAGCCATGCTTTACTAAAGTAGGGCTGCCCCCTAATAGTTGACTTAATTGTTAGTCGTTGAGTCTTAGTCCACCCACTTTTCATTAGTCGGATAGTCACAGAAAAACAAAAACAATGTCAATCTTCGGGTGTTGCGCCCTGTCACAGGAAGAATCAGGGTATTGTCGCAACATAGACCTTTTTTCTTGTAACACAGGGAGTCTAATGTGCGCCTAATGTTCATTGACAGTAAGCACTGTTGCATATGTTAACTGTGCTAGCTATTTAGCGGCCTTATTAGCTGACTATACCAGGACTGGGAGCTCGAATGACAGGGGGAGTTACTTGCATAGGAGCAGCGGACCCAGCGGGGAATACTGCTAACAAGTGGTGCCAGAATGAGTGACAGAACCGGAGCGGACCAAAAGAGCCGACTAGGACTGTGGGGATGAAGACATGGCTGGTTCAGGCAGCGACAGGAGAGACATGAAACAAAGGAGGAGTTTATAGTTAGTTAATTTGTAAGTAACTGATAACGTTATACATCATCCATCGTATCAATAAGTCCGCCAGTATTTGTTTTTGTGAAGTTGGAAGTTATTTATTCCATGCTTTGAACAATGAGACTTGTGTGATGTGACACTGTGTTTAAATTAAATAAATGTTCAATCCTATGGCTGGTTGCTCTGACAAGTTCAGATATAAAAAACTTTAGTCAGGAGAAGCCTGTTTCACCTATTTTTTCTGCGGGCGGTTCCCAGCAACAATAGCCAGTCGAAAGGTACTGTTCATAGTCCTATCGACATACAACCTATACACCTTTCACTACAGTTTCAAAGTCTATGTCTGTAGAACATGTCACAGACATGAAAATATAAATATATTTTTTAAGTCAACACCCACTGATGTGTTTTAAATTAAAAGGTCTCCAGCGTTTCTGTGCACACAATCTATCCATTTGTTAAGAAGGCTTTTATTGTATTGTGATCAATCATTCAGTCAATGGCAAACTCAATGCAGAAAGCAGAAGCGCTCTGTGTGTGGATACCACAGGCATGTGACCTTCAGCAGTTCAGCAAGGCAGCCGTCATGCACTGCTCACGCATGCTTTGTGGTCCACAGGTAAGTCTAAATTATTTTTTTTGGTTCTAAAGAGCCTCCTCCACCCTCTATAATACAAGCAGACTTGGCAATTCTGCCATAAATCTGCTCAAGCGGAGTTGCACTACACCTCACATACCTTTGTGTACTGAGGCTGGGCTGAAGATGAAACGAGGGAATTGTATTTCCTATGGTTCATAAGTTCTGTAAAGGGTGGTGGTTGATGTGGTCATGGATCAACCTGTTTCTTTTTGTTTTGTTTCCCATGTCATTGTTTTTTTACATAAAACAAAGGTTAATACAGTATTACATGCCTGAAGCTGAAAATAGTAAGACGTGAAAAGCTGCATACTTTTCCATCAAATCCCTCAGCAAGGGCATTCGGGGGGTATTCAATGCTTTGTTTTTAATAGTTTTTTTGTAAAGAGACTGTTGTCATCCTGTTGAAATGAGGGATAATCTGCAAGCTTGCATTGAGTATGTCGTGTACTGCGCATGTCTTTAGCCTGCACACAAAAGATGAATTAGTTGCAGTTAACAAAAGCCAAAACTTGTCAATGGGGAAAATTCAACGTCACTAATAGGCTTTGAGTTTGTGTTTGAACGGGTTCACAGCTGTCTGGCTTTCCCACACAAAGTGGATGTCATTTCATCTAGCAGAACATGACAAATACAACAATGACTTTCACATTGCAGAGGTATGCTTTCAAACTGATGTATGTATCAACATCTTCTTTGTGACAAAAAGATATATGTACCACCTTAAAAGCTGCATTATGCCTCTAAAATTGGACCTTTAATTTAATCAGTGGCATGGATCTCAAATGCTTAAAAGTTAACAAAATATTTAAAGATTTTAATTTACTGAAACTCAAGGCACTGTCTGCTATATTGGCAGTGACCCAAAAAGCAAAGATTATCATACTTTCTTGACTTTGGTTTAGAATGTGCTCCTCTTTTCCCGTCAAAAACTGCTTTTATTCTGAATCTTGATAGGCTTCCTAAGGTGTGCAACACCTTCCATAGATGACCCACATTGACAATATATAATTAGTGGACAGAGCTTCCAGGTCTTTAAAGTAAAGCCAACCCTGTAGTGTCTTAAACCTGCATTCATAAGTCCAATAGAACAGTCTTGTGGAAAAATGACCTTACTTCTTACTGGATTTTTTAGCTCAGTAAACAGTTTGCTAATGAATTTCAAATTTTCTTCCATACACCATCGAGTGTTCACTCATATTGTGGTCCCATTTAGAGTAAAACACGACAATAAATCAGGTAGGCTTTAGGGTGTGGCTACTTGCAATTGACAAGTCATTCTCCATGAGCACGAAACTCAGATGAAACTGTCAAACTAGACAGCGCTGATCAAATCAGTCAAAGATTCTGTTAATGCACCGATTATTTCTCACCTAAAATCTTTCCAGAAACATTTTAGTGTACAGTTTATCTGTAATGTAAGAGTGTGCAACCTGGCGAGCCGCTATTTTTACCCGCTACGAGTTTTTACCCGCTACGAGTCGAAAGTCAGTTCAACTCACAGTATGTCACCGGAAAAAGACGACCATAATGTCTAACTCAAGGCTTTTAAACCGTACTCCTAAAACAAATTGGTGACGTCACAATAGGTAGGAAGTATGCTTGATTTAAATAAATATATCTCCTAAAAAATCTAAGTGCTCCAGAAATAATTGGAGCAATGTGTCAATTATTTCCTAATAGGCTTTTTTTCACAGAAGACATTTTGACTTGTCATAGCAGGAAAAGCACAAATGTTACATTACAATGGCTCCGTTTCAAGTGTCCCAGTGAGCCATGACAGTGTGACAGTGACAATGAAGCAGCTAAATGGAATTCAGCCATTGTTCATTTTATCATTTACACACCTGTGCTTTTACTACTATTAAATGTCAAAATGCCTTCCTATTGCTAAGAGACATGGGCTGAGAAATGGCTCCTCAGTTTACACTTTAACTTTGTTTTGGGTGATCGTCAGCACCTTCAGTCCTCCAACATCAGACTCATGGTTGCACAGACGATGATTATCATTCTGGACGATAAAACTGACCCACATCTGTCAGCTGCCAATGTATCATTTGCTGAGTGAACTGCAACAGCCAGTGATGAATGGACCTGCCTCCTCTGCTCAATATGATGCTGGCTGGCTCGCTGTCCAGCACCGGGACGCCTGACAAGAATCGTCAGAGCAAAAACAACTTTGCCAATGTCCACCATTTGGTTATGTTGTATTCAAATTTTCAACATGGAAAGAGCAAAATCTAGAATGGTGAGAATAAAATGCACTTTTACTGTAAAGAGTGTTACAAGGGCTGGGCAATACAGTTGAAATCAATTATCACAATATTAATGAGAATATTTATATGAAGAACAAGCATATTTTTCACCAGCCAGAATAATAAATTGCTATTTTATGTGCCATATATTAGTTTTAGTACATTTCATAGAGATGATAAAGTATTATATTGAATACAAAATTAAAAAGAGGCTAAAGTTAATTTTTAAGCGAAATACTTTTAATATATTGATCAACGGTTGATTAATTCAAGCCTGAATATAATCTCAAAATTTTGCTCAATTCCACTTTGGATGCTTAGTTGCATATTTATTACATGACTACTATAGTACAAACAGTTACCTTCCAGTGTTGTGGATAGCCTTACATTACAAGGTCCATTTTCCACTCCTGGAGCTTTCAGAGTTGCAGCTGAAAGCTATGGAAACAGTGAGTTGAAGAAGAAGAAGACGTTTAAATTTTTTTGCTTTCTAGCTGCTTCAGTTTGAGGGTCCTGGTATTGTTCATGCTGGCTCTCTGGCACACTGTCATGGCTTACTGGGACACATTGTTAATGATGTTAGTAACCCCGGAGCTTTTCCTGTTATGAATAAGGCCAATTAACAGGTATTCAGGAGGTTGCACGTTATTGCAGCACCGGTTGGTTGTTTGTGATGATTTGGTATTGTTGTACATTATGTTTCTCAGTTGTGAAGAGTAGTAATAAATAATACAAGTCCTGTCCCGTTAATGTAGACATTATAGAGAGAAGTCACGTCAAGGCTCGCACCTGTTCCACTAGCTTCTGCAACGCAATGCAACTTCTTACTCAGAATATCTTTCATCATCTGAAAACCTTGTTATGCACCCCTACATTACTTAATGTCAAGTCTAGACTTTGTTTAGAGCTAAGAATTTCTACATCAAAGTAAGGTTTTATAAATAACTACTTATACATGGTTTTCACGATTTTTGTGAGTTTCAGGGAACTGTAGTCAACTCAGTCTCATTCCCAGGTCATCAGAGACAGACGTCTACTTTATAAATAAGGCTCCTGATGTCTAAAAACTTCCACAGCATTCAATCTTTTCTGTTGTTATTACAGATATATCTGAACTAAGCGTGAAGCCTCAACTTGTCAGGGCCATGACATTTAGCCTGCAGAGGGCTTATGGGAAATGGTGTTTGTTAAAACCACTAAAATACATAAAAATTGAATAAACAACAACTGAAGTGCCAGGTTTCTGCCACAAAGCTGTAAAGACTTACAGAAGAGTTAGATTTCTAATGCAGTAAAAAAATTTTTTTTCCCAGAATCAGGTTTGAGGATATCTTTGAAGGAAGAGAACTATGGGAATTTACTGTGAAAGCCCATCAAACTTACTCATCCTCCTCATCTCTTAATACACTAAAGCTGAGCTGCCTGTTGGATGAAGTGGATTCCCCTTAGCTACTTTTTCTGCAGCGTGACTAAGTCCCTGTTATTTCTTCCCCCAAGTACAACAATAACAGCATTCGTTTGCTGTTTTGAACAAACAGAAAAACCAGAGAGGGCAAACTAGTGCACTGACAGTGGGATGATCTGTGGATCACCTGCGGGTGGTTGCCTCCATGTGTAGAGTTTGTTTTTTTTCTCCCTGTCTTTTGGCTCTAGGATCTGTATGTGCCTGACATGGAAAACCAACGCTCTTGAAATAACAACCATCACAGACCCTGCTGGTAGAAAGTCCCAGACATGACTGGGGACTCATTTTCAATTCATTCGTATTCGTATGTTGTAGGGTGGATGTTGTCGTTTGTTTCACCATTTAACAAAGAATAAATGCTCAGTTTGGGGTTACACAACACACACACACAATGATCAAAAGGTTGATTCTTAAAGGGAAGACATATTTTTGCTCCACCCAAATCACACTCTGAAATGCAGCATTTCTGGTTTGAATCACTTGTGGATTTAGAAATCTACTGTGACACACCATTTAAACTTGGGTTAATCCATAGCTTAAGGGCAACACTGATGACAAACAGGTGAAAACCTGTCAAATCATTTTCAGTTTCACACATGTTGAGTTCTATCTGGAAAAAAGATGTGCAAACTGGCAGCTGATAGTCTGACATCATTTAGCCACATCTGCAAACAGGTGAATGCACTGCTGTGCTTTCTACTCATGCTCACAAACCACTCCAAATGCTATAAAATGCTCTAAATAGCTTATATAAACAATGGAATTTGACAGTCCTCTGAAGTTTGCTCAGTTTGGTCCCTAAGCCTGGTCTTGTTATATCTGGTTGCGCATTTAAAAATGCAGCCAATAATTTTTAACACTTACACCGCAAGGTAAGAAAAATGGAACAACCAGGCAGAGAGCTGACAGCTAATATACACATGGTCCATTAACCGCAATGAATGAGAGATGCTGATGTTAAAGCCTGAAGTATAGCTAAATGTTTAATGAAGTCTAGATTAATGAAGACCTAAACAAGAAGTAGAAATATCCTGATAAATATATTGATTCAGAAGAACACTATACTGGAAAAACAGAAAGTGAGGATCGACTTCAGATAACACAGGTTAAAGATGATGAGTTCAGGTCTGGATTTACAGTTTCAATATAGGACGTAAATTGCACAGATTCTTGCCCAGCAGTGCCTATATGTGTTTGTGGTTTCCGTATGATAGTCATATTAAAAATGATCTTGTGAAATTATTCTCTGGAACCGACTCGTGTCGTATCCAAGTAGTGTCACGGAAATCTCCTTCTGTGCACCAAGTCGTCCTGGAGGTGCAGACGGTGCCCCACATGCCCCAGAATGAGCATGACAAGCTGTTAATCACGTCCGGTCATTTATCTGTCAGAGTCCGCCCAAGTGTCACGCAGGGAGGATGGACAATTCTCCACAACACAGTCACACAGCCACCTCCAGCTGTCTGGCTGAATGGCTGTCGGTGTCTCAAAGCCAGCATTCACAGTTTGGGCTCTCTGACTCATGCACTTCAACGGAGGATGATGTCACTCCGACGACTTCAACAAGCGGTCCAGTCCAACACCTGACTGACAACGAGCAGCCCTTCATTCGTTAGAGTTTATTTTGGTAGTCTCAGCATTGTAGCCCCCCCAAGTTTATTTTTACAAACATACACAACGGCTTAGAGGGCGAAAACTGTGCATCTGCAAAGTAAACAGTGGTGTTTTCAACAGAAACCAATGCGCTATGCTAGTATATGCCTTGAAAAAAATTGAAATAAAAGTAATAATATTAAGTATCGACAATATATAAGCATCCAATCGCCTAACCCTAATGTCTACCCTTTAACTTTATTCTAAATCTTAGATTAATTAAGGGTTTGATCAGATGAAATAATAAGGATACAATTCAACTAGAACACAGGACAAATACTTTCTGTTTAGGATTACCTCTATTGAAATAAAATGATCAAACCTAACCAAAAACAACCTTCACACAACAATATAAAATCAAGTCTAAACCAGCACATTGTAGAAATCTTCTCAATCACTCTTTTTTTCAGTATTTTTGAAGCAATAAGCTTCTTTTAAGTACAGAAAAACAAAAACAGCCAGACACATGGGGGAAAACAAAGCAAAACACTGAAAGCCTCCAGTACAGTGATCTAGAAATAGCAACTGTAAAAATTGTGCTCATGCTTAAATAACACATATTCATTGAAACATTTGGTTTTCTGTGACATGTAAATCAGTTAGAACTGTCAGAACAATCATAATGCCTAAGACGCTTTGGTAAAATGCTGCACAAAATGCACAGATTTCCCCCTCAAACACTGTGAGTCACTGCACATAAATAAAACACTGATCCAAAATCATAATTGTAAACATGCGTACAACTCAGCACAAGTCAGTGCCTATCAGCTGTGGAGGCAGGTAGCCCAGGGTAACACTAACACGACATTATATCTGCAGACATGATCTGGTTACCGTTAGGCCTGACGTGAAGGATTTCATACACAGATTTATTTCTATGTATAGCTGCCTATATGTGACTTGCATTCAGGTTCTGTGAAAAACTCCAAACATCCAAAATGCATTTGGCAGCACTCAGCGTTGTCAGAAAAAATAGGAATTAAACACAAAACAAACATGCATATTGTCAAATTGATTATTTTGCATATAAAAGCTTTTGCATCAAGTTTTGGATATTGCAGTTTCCCACACTGCACGAACACACCATAGTCAAACAACACAATTATGGTGCCTATGTGAGAACCATCAGATGTATTCAGTACATATTAACTATTCTTTACTAAATCTTCAAAGTGAACTGACAATGCTGAGTCACCATCGTCACTGACTGAATCAGTTTGACTTTATCAGTGGAGCTTCCCTCATTGGTGACTGTGCACACTGTTGTCAGCTCAGACGTGATACACAGTACGTTACGAACTTTGTTTATAGCATAAGACTGCCAAAACCACAAAAACAAAAACAAAACCAAAATAAACCACTTAGTCCCTCGCGTTTCTCAACTCTACAGAGCATCTTAGCATCTTCAGCTCACTGATTTAATTTTCGGTCCACAACTTTACTGTTCTGGTTCATTCTCAGTGCTTTTATCAGTGTTGTTTGCAGCAGCAGCAGCAGCAGCAGCAGCCAGCCATTTGTAATGAAAATGCTTTAATAGATCCACTGTACACTATCTGTTCAGCACCAAACAGACATTGGTATCTGCTGTATCTCTCCATAGGCAACTGTAGTGCAGCAATATAGTAAACAAGCTGTAAGCAGAACTATTGTCATGTAACAGGTCAGTAGTTGTGCTTACAGCTTGTTTCCAGCCCCCAAGTGGCCAAAAATAATAATTATAATAATAATTATTCTAATAATATTAACAACAACTGCAACAAAAGGGAAAATAATTAATTAAATTAAAAGTAAAGGGTTTTGGTTTTAAAATTAGGATTATTTTGTCTGTGTTTCACTGAAGGAGAACTGAACATTGTACCACGAAATTAAAATAACCTTCTTAGAACATTTACGGTTATCCCTTTAAAAATACAAAGCTACAATTAACTGACACAATTTTCTCTGCAGTGCTGCCTCAGTAGCCTGTTAACTCAGAAGTGTCCCGTCACACCACATTGGATTCTCTGTGCAGGCGTTTGTTCTGGCCAAATACCAATTGATTTTTGGAACGACAAGTGGCCGGCGCCCAGATGGTTATATCATCATTCATTGTTTCAGGCCCATCCAGATTAATTTGATCACAGCAGGATAAAAATGGTCAATCAGGCTGTAATGTAGCTGTAATATTGTGTATGACATGATGTTCCAACCCCACAAACAGGCAGACAGGGAGGAGGGGATGCTGAAGTGACAGGAGGCAGATGTCCAGCCAGGAGAAGTTTCATCAATCAACGAGAGGTGTTCTCTGACAGCATCTTAAAACCCACAGATTGTCTTAAAACTGGGTTGTGTTGCACAACACAACCCAGTGTTTGTGATTTGATTGAACTGTACACTGCTGAAATGGGATCTTTGGATCTTTTCTGATTTTCACATTGTACAGAAATAAATGGAAACTAGTGGAAACCTGGAAGGTTTGGAAATCATAAAAGAAATTTAGGAGAGGAGTTCAGACTAAAGTAAATTCAAATTATGTTATTTAAATAGACTAAGACATTGTTATGGTTCTTTAAATCTATCTTGATTAACAACTACAGTCATTTCTGTTTGAAGTTGTTCAATTTCACACTGCATTTAATTCATATATCATCATGCTGCATTTCTTTTGATACCTGTCATCTTACATCGGATTGTATATTAATCTTATGGAGTAGCAGGAATGATGGTTTGGTTTCAAAAACATGACAAGACCATCAGAACAATGGGAAGGGGAGCTTAAAAACTTGATCTTCTTATGAGAAATCAATAACAAAACCACATTCTGTAAACAAGGTGGCACTAAACACAGTGTCGTTGAAAAACACTTTATTTTCCTATTCTCAAATATTAGAGAAAACAAACAGCATAGAGGGTCTGTCATCAGGTTGATTTGCTCATTAAATTTTTGCAATTGTTTACTCTATTGTTTTAGGGTTTAGCGACACAGCCCACTGTTTCAAACTGCTTTCAAGGCCTAGTCTTGTTTTGGAAATTTGGACTTTGAACACACTGCTGCACGTCACTTTGAAAACACTATGACATGGCACTGTAAAGAAAAAGGAAAAAAAATCTAAGTAAAGTCATCAGAAATTAGTTCTTCAAGCAGATATTCCAACATCTTTCCCTGGGGATAATCATGCTCTTAAGAGCCTATTAGCATTTATTTCAAAGCCTTTTTTTTTTTTTAACACATCTGTTTTATTAAATAGTTCACAGATACATGAGACAAAATAGATGTTAAGTAACGAGCATAAAATATTTTCAGCAGATCTGAGCACAGAGGACAGCACAGAGGTCTGGGAGATTTTACATTAAGGCGCAAAAGGTCTCCCACTGTATCTTAAAAAACCCAAGTACAAATATCTCTCTGCATCTACACAGCAATACAGGGGAAAAAATTAATATCATTATACGTTTTGCCACCAGGCTTCATCAGAATTGCTCATCCATGAAGTCTGGTGGTGAAACAATGAGGGATACTTCTTTGAGTGGGATACTGTTTACACGGCACCTGAGAGGAACACACTGCTGTTTACACAACATGTACAGTCATAGATGTGCACAGTAGGGTAAATGAGCAGAGTTGGGTTTTTTTCCTCCTGTGTAGTATGATGGTTTAATATAAGCTTTCACAGAAAATATGCTGTGACTTTTCTGTACCGTCATAGATGCAATTCACAGGAAGCATAATGCTGGGTATTATTTAGCTTGAAACCTTCTCCCATCATACCTCAGTGGATTGTTTTTCTTGGGGTACAGATACAGACACCAAATATTTTACTGCATTTGGTTAAGTCATGTTAAGTTAAGTAGTTAGTTAAATAAATAAAAAGTTAAAAAAGTTAAAAAAAGTTAAGTTAGGTTAAATACTTGTAAATTAACTGATGAGTTTTGGTATGACAGAGGACATGAAACGTGGTCTCCTGTGTCCCTCCATAAGTGGACTTAGTCGCTCTTGTTACTACATCACCTCACAGAAGTTTTTGAGAAGGATTGCTGTATCACCGCAATTTGGTAAGGCTGTGGCTGGGGATCAGGATTCAATTAACATTGATGTGAAAGAGAGAAAAGCTACATATTTTTACATCCAAGAAGTGGGAACAGGCTAATGTTTGACTGTTTTTTATCTGATAAATAATATTTAACAATACATCAATGATCACAATGTTGTCTGATCTGCATGCTCTTAATATGATCCTTGATTCTCCAAATATCAAACCTTGAACCATTTCTTTGGTGGTGAGAACTGACTGAACCTTGAAAATGTAAAGAGTTGGCTTTGACATCTTCATACAATGATGTCAAGTCCCATCCAGCTCATTTGCTTTATGTGTAGGCTTCCCTCCCAGCCAGTGTTCGAGAGGTCAGCACCTAGTTACATCAGTACTTGGCACTCAACCTGAAAAAAAATCGCCCTGGGAGTAAATCAGTCCACTAGACTCGGACTGTGGCCGAAGACGTACTGTAAATACTGTACTATGTGACAATAAATGAAAGGCGTTTTTTACAGTTTTATTCTTCAATGTAGCCTGCAATGTTTCACATCACCTAATTTTTACATTAGACATTAATCTAAAGACTTCCAGATATCAACATTCGTCAAAGCTTGTGCCACGATACACCACCTATATGTGCGTAAAAAACACAGAGGCAATGTTAGGAAAAGTTCAGCTGTCACAACTACTTTGAATACAAATACTTGTTTGACAGCGCCGCACAACAGGGAACAAAGTGTGTAAAAAATAGTACTGCAAATTGTCCTTGCTGTCACGTCGGCTTGACATTAATAAGCACGTCTGAACGAATAGAAAACAGTCTCTATTCTGATCGAAGCTGCAGCCACGTCACCCACAACAGCAGCGACCCAAAGCAAGACTAACATTCTCAGATGCATCTCAATTGAGTCACTGATGCAGCCCTAACCCATTTCCAAATGAGCGTCTGGCAAGACCCTCCTTGTCAAGGCAGATAGGATGACTGCGCTGAGTCGTGTGGACAAATGGTGAGGGCGTTGAGCTGCAAACAGAATGAAAATGACCAAGAGAGACAGAGGGAGATATGGAGAGAGAGACAGAGATGGAAGGAGGCATTGCACTGGCTTATGCAGCTCCCACACACTTAATGTTTCCATGTTGTCATTTTTTTTGTTTTTGCAAGGATGATTCTGCGATGATGAATCACCATGTGACCTATATCTGAGCACCCAGGCTTAGAGAAAATTAAATAGATATCATTAGTTGGCTGCTCCCATCCACTTTTTCCAAATTACAGCCATTTAATAGCCTACCGCTATTTCAGGGAGGCTCCTGCTTAACTGCTGAGTTAAGGATGTGTGATTGTTTGCGTGCATCTAGCTGCTGGATGATAGGCTTGTGAATGTGTGTATGCAAATATGTGTGTTTTTAGCTGATCACAGTGCGCCTCAGTGAGTTTTCAATGCTGCAGTGCAAATAAAACATGAAATTTGAATCACCTCTAAATGTCAAAGTGTATTCAGCGGGCAGCTTATTTAATTTAAGTATAAACATTTGGTACAAAATCATGAAAGGAAATATTTTTTTCATAACATTTTTCCTTTTAATTTGATCTGGTTGGCCTCCTCTTAAACTCTCAAATTCACTGCCCTCCAGTTTTAAATTAAACTCGCATGAAACCAAAGAAACAAGATTTACAAGGTGTATTTAAGATGATCCAAATGCAAATCAAGATGAGAACAAATCACAATTTCCAGACTAACTTGACCCAAAAAATATCATGCACTTGACCCACTGGTTCTCGGTGCATAATGTTTTTCAGAATATCAACTTGCATTTGACTGTTGAGAGAGGCACGCTAAGTCTCAGGATCTGAGCAGTACATTCTCATTTCAGGACCAATGAATTATCATAATGAGCCGTCCATGGATTTCGTCAATGTGTATTTATTACAAACATGCTGTTGCAAGCTTCCCTGAGGCGCTGTGTACATACATACACTGCATGTCTTTGTGTGAGTCCACTTTAGTGTTGACTGAATAATTCGGTGCAATGTGCACTCCTAGAAAGTAATTTTCTTGCTCAACATGGGGGAGGAGATTACCGCTCACCAGACCCAAGGTCCAACAACAACTTGCACATGAATATATATATATATATATATATATATATAAATAAAGATATAGAGCTGCTGCAGACCCACCATGTGAGACCTTCTGAGAGCTGCTTTCACTGCAGATTGTTTTTGAAGTACAAGTATTGGCCTTAATATAGCTGCTGTTGTTTGGACAGTGCCTGCAGTTCAAAGCCAGAATACAGTTTGGGAGTCCAGAAATGAAGTAAAATTGAATTTGGGGTAACTGTGATCATGTTTCTGCAGAGCTTCCAAACACTAGTCCACTAGATCCAAATATACAATACTCTCTCTCTCTCTCTCTCTCTCTCTCACACACACTTACACAAACCCTTGTAATGGCCCCCCCCCCCCCCACATTACTCTCACTCACACATACACACACTTCTCTCTCCTCTGTGCTTCATGCACTCAGAGCTGGCAGCTTCAACCCCCCAGCTAGTAAAGCGACAGGGGGAGCAAACAAACTACACATGTGCACATGCAAGCAAGGATCCTCCCAGGCTGCACACACTGACTGGTTTCACACACAGTCACGTGGCACAAGAGCTTCCTATCAGATGGCAACCAAGAATCACTATGACTCCATTAAAGTCAGGATAAACAGGATACAGGAGGTGTTGTTGTAGGTTTGAGGCACTCTAGCAGGGAGTTAATGGGATGTGAACACAATCTGACACGTTAGGGAACCCAAAGCTGACCTACAAAGCGGCAAGGACTTCGATAGTGCGCAACAATTCTCCAGTTTGCTGTTGTACAGAAATATATCAGTCCCTTGATTACATTTTTAGTTAAATTGATTTTTTTGTCCCTGCAAACATACCCACGGGATCTGCAATCAAGTTGCAAAAATGGCGGGAGTCCCAGCTGTGGAAAATGATCAAGATCGAAACAACTATATATGTCCAACAAATTTAGCATAAATACAATACAGTGGGTGTTTAAATTTAATACGGTAGGTGTTTAAATTTCTCTGACAAAGAGGCTAAAGCAAAAATAACTACGGAAAAGATAGAAAACATATAAAAAATGTGTATGATTGACATTAAATTCACATAAGTACTTTACAAAGGTGAAAACGAGCATCAAGTAAAAAGGCCGAACATATTTCTTCCAATTTCATCAGATTTAGATATTTGTAAAATTAATATGTGAAAATACTATTTGAAGTTGTCCCTTTGAGACCTACAGGCTAAAAACAATGGCAATTTCACAATTTCTTGACATTTTATACAACAAATTATTGGCTTCATTCAGAAAACGATAAATATTTAAGCCATAATGAAACTCATCTTTTCTAATCTTCAACAGTTTGTTGTGGGCAGTTTAGGTGGTTGACAAATAATAAAGCATTCAGTAGAGCCAGAGTAGAATCTGTAGGTTTGATAAAGATTCACTGATTCTGAAAAGGTCTTTTATTTTTTGTGAGATCAAAAAACTGAGAGCGAGAATAACTCATAATGACCTTTGGAAACGATACTCTTTGAAGCTATCTGCCACCTCCATAATCCTCAAAAGAGCAAAGTCAGAATGCAATTGTGAATAAAAGGAACTGAGCTCGCACCCCCACACACATACACACTCGACACAAATACTCATACACACATACATGTCCTTTTCCACTCCCTCAGTTATATAACCTTAATGCAAGAGACAGCTTGACTCAGACATCCTGGGCCCATCTTGTGATCGCCGTTTACTTCGGCATGCTGGGGAATTCATTCATTCATTACCATGTTGAGCCGATGACCTGTGTGTCAAGAGAGATGAATCATGTGGAAAGGAAGCACTGGCCTAGTCTGTCTGTGTGTGTGTAACGTGTGTGTTTGTGGACAGGAGATGTTGCTGCCTGTCTCTATTCCTGCCTCCTGTTTTACATAAATTAAAGCCACAAATCGCCTTATAAAAACACGCATACACCTTGTTCCTTCTTTTGCATTCATATTTCCACGCACTTGAACTTTTTTGACTCGGGCAGCACAAGCAGGGCACTGATTTATGCAGGGGTGGTATGAAGTATATGTCTCAGCTTTCCAGTCATTCCCAATTTATGCAGTTCAAATACTGTTTAGGGACCCCAGTATGCAGTATATTAAAATACATTATGCGAAAATAACACATGTATACCGCATGCAAAAAAATGCATCATTTTTGCCCAAAGCAGCATGGTATTAGCATAAAGTAGGCATGTCTCCACAGGGGAGACTTCTGGGTATCCATATAACCCATTTTCATTCAGATATCTTGAGGTCAGAGGTCAAGGAAATGGCCATGTCGATTTTTCCATTGCCAAAATTTAGCCCAACTAACAGATGTGTTAGGTCATCTAGCTTCATATGATACATGTATCTTCGCTGCATCAGAAGGCTAGTTTTTGGTAGGCTCGCTAGCAAGTCTACTTGTACAGAAGAAGGTGAACAGTAAGGCAGCCCATAACGTGGAAAAGTCTTTATTCTTTCACCTCTATCTAGTTTTGATAAACTGTCATTTGAACTCAAAACATTTTTAATGTAAAAATGATGATTATGAGAAACAAGATAGACTAAGCTAACCCTCCCTCCAAAAGAATGTAATTATATCCATAATGACTATTCGTGCAAACACATCTGTTTAATCTGTTGTTCATTCGCAATTTATTACAGTTGCGGTTACAAGTGTTCCCTATAAACTGTATAAAATCTGTATAAAATCTGTATATAGCGTACATAGAACTCTAATTCTATTTTTTCTATTTACATTATATATTGTTTTTTATTTTATTTTGTTATTTAATGTGTATTTCTTCTCAGTATCTGCTGTGTTGTATCCGGACCTGCTGTAACATGTGAATTTCCCCAGTGTGGGATCAATAAAGTCTATCTTATCTTAAAATCTGTAATGTGTGGGTCCGTCATCTGGCACCAGTTCTGTTCACAAAGTCAAGATAAATATGATCATGAAGAGGGCACAGACTAATGCCAGTTTTCAAGTAAAAAGTCAGTGTGGTTATTTAAATAATATTTTATTTGCAAACAGCTAATAGTAGTCAGCCAAACAGCAGCTCGCAGATTAACTTGTTAGTACTGATAGCTCGGCTACCCAGGTTGGTTATGTGACCCCTTGCCTTGCAGTTGAAGCAGTCCATCGAGAGTCCCTCGGGTTGACACAGGTAGATAGTTATGGCAACGCTTCCTCTTCTGTATCCCTCCCCCCATCCCCCATCCCCCATAACACACACACACACACACTCCCATGTAAAGGGAGCAACAGGCGTTCAGGTTCCTGCCTGGCAGATGCATGCGGGAGACTCAGGGCTCCCAGAGGCCTTTGGTGCAGCATGCGGGCGGGCCACACTGACAGCCAGGCACAGAGCCGACGGTGACAAATAGTAGTGGACTTTTTACGCCTCAGCAACTCGCAACACCCCCCTCCCCACCTCCAACACACACACCCTCGGCACCCCCATCCCCACCTCCATCTCTTTTCCCATCAATGACACATACACAGCTCCTGGCTTCCCGTGCAGGGACGGAAAAAAAATAAAAATAAAACAACAACAACGACGACAAAAAGAAAAAGCAAGAACTGCAGAAATATTATGCATCATCATATTCCACCCTGGCTGAACCTGAGGGGAGGAGGAAAGTCGCAGGGAGGCTCAACAAGGTGAGGCTATATACTGAAGATTTACAAGACTCTCACTTAATTTTTTTGCATTCATATGCAACAATAAATATAAATCAGATTAAAGCACGGGTCACATCAAGCTGCCATGTAAACACCTTGGCCAGTTTATCTTAAAACTGTTATCACATCATAATCAAAAGTATAACTTGATTAGTGGACCTGCATGACTCATCAGTCTCACAGAAATCTGATTTGTGTTGATTTTGTGCACGATATGATGGTTTACAGTGTCATCACAGACACCACAGTTAAAAACTTAGGTACACTGCAGAATACAGAGATTTTACTGCCGGTGATAGTGCAGTGCTTAATCAGCATTGTGTGGAATGATTTGGCAAGGGCTTGAATGTAACGGACATTTATTTACTGGATGTAAAAGTGCCGAGCTCCAGCTTTCAGTACAAATTTTGAGGTACTTTATCCTTCTACTCCACTACATCTCAGATGCAAATACTGTACATTATACTCCACTATTTAGTCTGACAGGCTGGGTTACTAGTTACTTTTCAGATTAAAAATGTTCATACCCATCCATAGAAAACCACACATTTGAGGCTTCTGAATTTGTTTTTTTCTAATAAACTGGAGGATCCTCTTCTTCTTAAGCTAAATAAGGATGGTTGAATTAACTGGAAAAGTTTACTTTTTTGAGCAAGGTTCTTACAAGACTACAGACATTTGATGATCTTGTGATCTATATGATGCAATAATGTAGATTAAACTACCCAACAGTATAAAAACTAGATAAAATGTGCTCAAACTCAAACATCTACAACCATAAAATGCAACAAACACATTAATGTACCAGTAATATTAATCTAAAAACATCAGATATAAAAGTACAACCCTGACCAGGACCAGTTTTCTTCTTCAAGTGTTTTTACTTTTGGTACTTACATACTTTGACTAAAGTAAGGTTTGTATTTAGGACACATTGATTTTAAAACTGCTCTTAAAACCCATGTTGTTAACCTATAGCCTACTCATTTTAACTATATTGATTTAATGTTGTTGTTGTTATTATTATCAAAAGAGCAACAACAACAACAACAACAACAACACTAACGTCAACAATAACAACCAAACGGGTAATCTATTACAAAACAATCCATAACACTCACAGTACAGTGTTTGAGTGTTTATATTTTACAACAGCATCAAATGAATGTGCCAAACAAGAACCAAAAGAAATTAAAGCTCAGCTTCAGTCTCAAACTGTCTGTGCAAACACATGCACAGACTTTAAGTATAGGTTAAAACAATAAAAAAAAAAGTATAATAAAAAATATAATATCTCCAATATTATTAACTCACAATGGACTAACGTTACCAACCAGACAGGTTAGCTTTAATATGCAGCGACACAAACAGCACTTACCTGGATTCTCAATGATGAGCTCCCAGCTGCTGTCAGAGTGGGCAGGAAATCTCCACCTGCGGCTTCAAATGGTGTCTGAGGCCGTTTGACACGTTGGAGAATAGCGGGGAGCAAGCCACAAAACAGGATTATTCCTCCAAAGAAACCTCCTGAAGCCACAGTATCAAAGTGCTGACGGTTAGCTGGTTAATATAATGCTGCATGAGAGCTGCACAGAGGAGCAAAGTGTGGGCAGAGGCAGTTCAAACGGCCCGCCATGTTTAAAAAAGGTGCGTTAAGTGGAGTTCTTCATCATCATCATCATCATCATCATCATCATCATCATACTTGGTGCTGCCAGTGGTGGCAGCAGGGGCGGATCTAGAGGGGTGGCCACATGGCTTTAGTTCAGTGAGAAAAGACATGTAATTAGAAAAAAGTGTGAAGATTTGCAAATAGAACTATTTCTAATGTGATTTCTAATGCCACCTTAAGATATTTATATTCAATGTTTTACTAATGTGTCACAATAATGTAATGTTTTTTAGTTAAAATGTCTTCATTTGGAGGCTTTTTACAGTCAAATGCTGATAGGCTATATGTGATTGTTTGCAATTAATTCTGCCATCCCTTAAAGGCTCCATGCCTCCAGATCTACTTTTTTACTTAAAGGTCCAGTGTGTAACATTTAAGAGGATCTATTGACAGAAACGGACTATAATATTGATTGGTAGTTTTCATTAGCGTGTAATCTCCTGAATATAGGAATCATTGTGTTTTTGTTACCTTAGAATGAGCAGTCTTTATCTACAGGTGCTGAAGTGCCATGTTTCTACAGTAGCCCAGAAGAGACAAACCCAACACTGGCTTTAAATAGGGGTGTTAACGTTTTTCACGCATTTTGCAGTCATCATATTTTCTACTACAGGTTTGAAAGGGGAGGATGAAGCAACGGACACTACTACTAATCTGCAACTACACTACTAGCTGCCATTAAATCCTACACACTGGTCTTTTCACTGAGCCTTAAAATACTATTACATTTACGTATGGGAACGTTTACATAAAAAGGAACTGAGAGGTTGTTACTGTGAAAAACCAGATTAAGGTAAAAGTATTAGTAGCAAGAGGTCCAGAGTTCATACTGTACAGCAGGCTGTAATCTCAGTGAGTGTGTGGAATGAGTTGAGTATATTGATCTGTGAATGAGCAGGGATTAGATACTCATCCTCAGTGTGTGTGCGTGTGTTTGTGCACATAGACATACTTATGCCTGAGAGTCACTGCCAATAAGATAACGACCAAAATTCCATAATCCCAATGCAATTACCTCCTGAAAATAGAGAAACTCGTTCTGAGCAGGGAGAATGCCCCAGACCATTGACTTTATTATTGTGCCATTATTGTGGCACATTCGGAAACCCTGAGGGCTCTTTGTATCAATGCTGCTCAGTCAGAAATGTCAAAAAGAAAATGTCTGCAGTTGTAGACTGTTACACATATCTGATGTATCTGAAGTGCAGATATTTAATAGCATCTTGGTGCACTTACATTTAACTGAATTAGATATTGTTGTTTGAGTTGTGATGTAACGTCTACTTGATGACAGCATGGTCAGATTAACCTACAAGGGAGCAAAAATGCACAATGGATGCCCCTCCTGTTTGCCACTAGCAGAAACCAGCATGTACCCCCGTACCAAGCACCCACCAAGTGCAGGTGCACCCGGTGCTCAAAGCTCCCATAATAAAACAATAGCTTGTGTTACAGGACCTGTATTCCACTTGGCCTGTGGTCTTACCTTTAATTAGGATTTTACCTGCACGAACACATTCTCTGATTGAAAATTAAAGATATTAAAAACTATATCTACATCCCCATCTTTCCCCGTGGCCTAATCCAAGGATGTCGATAAGCATTTTATTATCCACTTTAGAAAATCTTTTAATGCACATTTAATGTTCCCGGTGGCTCTGATCAGGTGTGACTCACAGTCATTGACCCTCAACACTGTCAAGATGCTATCAGTTAGATAAATCAAGTACACCTTCAGCATTTAAAATATTTAATACTATAATACACACACACACAGAGAGAGACACATGGCTGACTAATGCCCTATGTCATTATCACTGTGATAGATTCAAACAACTTGTCATTGTAAATATAGAGTGTATTACACTCTAGTACTAGTACAAGAATACACTGGCTCAACTTAGAAAATGAAGATAACAATTTGCAAGCATCTTTTGCAGTATTGAGTAAGTCACACTAGCCGAAAGGGTTTAGTACAACAAACATCATTTGCTTTGACATTTGTTTTGATTGATATTAATTCAAAAGCTGTGGATACATTATTTTAACTTCTTTTCTTACTTCCACCCAACTCAGAAATGTGTGTGTTTCGAACTTCTTTTGTTTTGGTAGCTGGTCTAGCCTTTATTTGGAAACCCCTCTAATCACTCTCTCTTTGAGGTCTACTTCCCAGGGTGTATTTTCATGGAGTGCACACATGAGAATGCAGCCATAGGACTCAATTGGATGTCAATCAACCCATTAGACTGCACCAAGTAGTTGAGAGGGGCAAGGGCAGAGGAGTTTTTTTGTTAAATTTATCTTTTGTTCAGTATTTCTTCAGTTTATTATGCAGTTTGTTTCATCTGTATTAATCATAATAGTCACGTGTAGTTAAAGCTAAATGGGAGGGGTTTGGGTGCCTTTACTGTAGCTGTGGGGTTGGTAGAGGTTACAGGTATAGAGGTTAGGTGGGGAAGCAGTGCCAGTGTGTTATAGAGAGGGGGTTAAGTTGGTTATCTCTCTGGCTGCTGGGAATCTGCTGCAACTGTAAACCTGCTCTTTTCAATCAGCCTGCTATCTCTATGGTGAGGATTGTGGAGTTTGTGGAACCTGCTTTTGGACACAAAAATCTGAGCTCTGAACAAAAACATCCTGCCTGACTGGTGCTGCTTATTTCTGCATTATGCTAGACTCGTCAGTTGCACTGGTTTTTATCCTGGTTGTAAGAGTTTCCCGCTATCCAACCCTTACAGTGTGTGTTAGTGAGTCTAGGCTTTGAGGAGAGCAATATGGTGGCTGTTTCTTTCCTCATCTAACACGGTGAATTAAGGATTTATTTTGTTTCTGTCCAATTTGAATGAAGTGTGTTTTACGTTAATCTGCAAGGTAAAATTACTGTTTTAGTCAATGGATATCTGATCTGAGACGCTGGTGCTTTAGTGTGACACCTAGTGGCAGATACTTTTGAATATAGAAGTCTAAAAAAACATAGCAAACATAGCAATCCCATTTTTTTTTTTAAATAAAACTCTTTATTTTCAGATAGTATACCTTAACTATGAACTATTTCATACAATCATCTGTGCACACATGCCCATTTCCAACAAAACTGGACAAAAATAAAAAAATATTTCTCATTCACAAATGGGAAGAAGTCAATTCAGAAGCTTCAACAGAGCACATCGAGCCAAATATTTGCAGGCTTTCACCAGGAATTTGCCAAACAAAACAAAAATTACAACAACTACAATCATTTATAGTAATATGATACGATCCACTACATTTTGAATGCTGGATGATGCAATGATCTGACTACTTCTTATACTGCTGGTTAAAACCATGCCATCCTTTTAATTCATTACCTTTTACATCGTTTTAATTGAGATATTTGTTTTGTCAGACCTTCTGCAAAGAAATGACTTTGAATTGGCTTTAGGGAAGTTGAAAATGAACATTCTCCCTCCTGTCTAGGTTTCAGTGGGAAATCAAATAAAACCATGTCATCCTTTTAATTCGTGGCCTTTTTTATTTCTCAAAGAAGTAACGGCTTAATCTAATATGATGGTCAAATTAACATCTCAGCCGGAGAAGTTCAAACTGAACATGTGCTCTTTTCTGCCAAGGCTTCACTTGGAATTTCAAACTATGTCTTTTTAATTCACGGCCTTAATGTAGAACTCTGTTTCACTTATGAACAGAAGCTTTATCTGATCATTAAATTAGTGTTACTTCAGTGAAAGAAGTTCAGAATTAACATATGCTTTTAACCAGATAGCATTTACCGTATTGTGTCTGTGCACATCTTTCCCAAACACACATTGTATGTTAAGTGTTTCTTAGGTGTTCACAAGATAATGATCACACACGGTCGGGTGGCAAAACATACAAATTGGGTTGTTTTTCATCACATCCATGCCATGGCCTTCTAAATCTACATCTACAGCTGCAACCCTATTGCCATCCCTGCGACACACCCCGACCCCTCTCAAACAGATACACTCCAACCCCCTAGAGGAAGATCAAAAGCCAGCCGGTCAAACCACCTTGGAGAGGGCCTAAATACCTAAGGACTCAGAATCTCCTCTGCCTCAATGGGATGTGACCCAGAAGAGGAAGAGGATGGGGAGCCAGATGTTCAAGGCGCTATGCTTCAGGGAGCGAACGAGGGCTGAAGTAAGCCCGAGTGAGCAAGTGAGCGACAGACGAAGTGACGTATGTGGTGTACGGTACTGTATCTGCATGCGGAGGGATAAGAGCCACATGTGAGCCTCTTGTCAGCACACAGGAGCTTTACCCTGATGTGCGTCCCTATAGCCGCTCCTTCTTTCAACAGATGCACCGGTGACATCTCCTAAAAGCTGAGAGGCAGCTCAGTGAGAGGTTTTATTTCACACAGCTCTTCAGTATTAGTCTGAGGGGAGCTTGAAAGCTACCGAGGCTCAAAGTCTCTCACTTCGCTGAGCCAGTCACTCTCAAATTGGAGGAAATGTAAATGACTTACATAATCAGCGCCCTCCTTTTACATACACAACCGAAAAAATGTGAAGTCAGCGCTTAATAACACTGTTGATAACTGTAAATAGCCAAATATAATCAGTCATGTTCAGCAAGTCAATTTTTAGTTTGACCAAGTGAGCAGAATAAAACTGACATTTTATGTGGCTTCTTCTGCTGCATAATGAGGCTCATCACTGACCCAGAGTCATGATCATCATGTGGGTGAAGTAGAAGCTGTTACTCTGCATTAATCATGCTGTATTAATCCGCTTTTGCATGTTGTGGATTCTAATAAACTATAAGACTGTATATAAAGTGTGACTATGCATACATTTGGCCTGTGTATGTGCACAGGTACACGAGTGAAGACAGTGAAGCAACTCCTGCTGGTAGCAAGTGGATTTATTTCAAAATTACAGTGGATTTTTTTTCTCTTCACGCTGGATTTTTCCAATTAATTTCAATTTAAATTGGCAGCCCTTGACTGCTGAGACAAAACACGTTTTTTCCGTTTTATTGAGACAGATTGGCCAAGAGTGTTGCTGCCATCTACAGACTCGAGATTACATTTGCCCCCCCCTCCTCACACATACAAAATGTAAACACCAGAGGCCTTGAATGAAAATGAAATGACCTGACACGTCTGCCTGCAGCAGAGGCGCTCCGAATGCACAGCATACATACAGAGCAGATTATGTTTAGATTATGTTTAGCACAGGGTTAGCTGTCTGAAAGTCACAGCTATAAAGGTTCAGGGCCCTACAGAATTACCCATGGTGCTTCCCTGACATCACCATTGCCTTTATGTAGTGTACACTCAGAGATGTTGACATACAGTCGCTGTTGGTACCTTTTTGGCTTGTGACCCTTTAAAACAATGCAATGTCTATTTGTGGCCCCCTTGTCAAAGGTTGCATATCTCTCCCCATTATGGCTTGTTAGCTAAAGAATAATTTTAAGGGGCCTGAGGAGGAAAATTCGTTTATAAGAAAAAAAGCAAAAATTATAGCAAAGTCTGAACCAACAACCACAACTTTTGTCACAACTCATTGTAGTTTCATGTGCAAAATGTTCCAAATCCATAAACATCTCCAAACTCACTCCCTTGTTTCTAGTTGTAAAGATGCAGACTATTCAGACATGTGCGATGAAAATGCCTCATATTTACCCTGTGCAAACAATTCACTAGAACAAGTTGCCATAGTTTTTAATGATTTATACAAAAATACTAATAAAAATTGCAACTATTTTTGCAATTTTCACTTTCTCCTGCAATCTCATTGCAAAAAAAATGCAACATGCATTGAGATATTTTAGAAACGCTGACGTGAAATCATTATAGGCCGCAAAAATCCCAAAAAAGCCTTCAAAATCTCAGATTGTTTACTTCCTAATAAAGTAATTAATCATCATAATTAATCATCCTGACCCCCTGACTTTCTCTTACAACCTCTTTGGGTGGTCCTGACTGACAACATGGGAAGCCATGCAGGGTTTATCTCTGGGGTTTACACTCATGTCCTTGTAGGTAACGCTAAACTTAACCATAACTGATACTTACCTAACCGTAACCTCTACCTGACCCCAGTGAAACAGAAACTGTTTTAGCTTATGATAAATGTGATTGCTGTGAAACCAAATCAGAACCAACAAACTGTTTACCTCAGCACCTAAGCTGTCCCCAGTCGACTAAGTTTAAGTTAAAAATTATACAAACTATACCTAAAATTAGATGTACACACAGAGGTTGCTGTACCCTTTGGTTCCCCTGCCCTTGGGTGACCCTGGGAACAAATGCCTGCATGTTCCTCCTCCTGTCACCAGCTGCAGACAAACTATAGCGCAGCTCCCTGTTGTCTGTTTGTCCTGTAGGCACAGAAATCACATCACCTACCAGAAAAAAAGGTGGAAGGAGAAGGGTATACAGGCCCCCCCATCTGGACTGAAAATAGCATACCTCTCTGCTGGATGGGCCAACAGGCCGAGGTGCAACGGGTGACGTGCACCGAATGGACAACTGCTTAGAGTATTGGAGGAGATATTTTGGAAATGTCATGCACTAGCATTATTAACATACCCCTTGTGTTAGCCTGTATGCGGGCTGTCACAGTAAGCAAGCAGAACAGGCAGGGAGGCCTGCACGGTTGGCAGAGGAGGGAGATTTATTATGGTTTTCGTCAACAGGGCACAATTGGGTGGGACACACTAGTTGTTCAAAGGCTTGTCATAATTTCTGTCATCTATTTAAAGTCAAACTCAGGCAACAAGCAAAGGCAACGGCTGTGTCAAGAGCAGGGCAGACGACTTGCATTCCACAGATGTCTGCTGCTTGGAAAAGCGCCCTGTAAAAATTGCCATGTGCTGAACTACTTTCACTCCAATGGAAATGTTAACTGCTGAATCCCCCCCTATGAGGAAAAAAAAAAAAAACTCACAGGCTCATTGTGCCAGGGATGACTCAGCTTTCACGAGGTGTGCTGTGAGAGCACCTTCAAGGGGTATTATGACAATACGCATGGATTTCTGTTGTTTCGTTCACCATGTGCGCCTGTTACACAGAGGGGATGTTTTTACACTGTGAACTTCACTAACTGAGAAATGGCTTAATATGCATTGTTAGCAGTCCCAGTGGAAACCAATTAGTAGTCTGTAGCTGTGAGCTGACCAGTTGCCATTTGATTTTCTTTTGGCTTGTTAGATAGCACACTGAGAAGCATATTTTTTGGATGAATTAACTGTATGTTTTGCACTAAAAAATGCAAACAGGTAAACTGATATTTGTCATTGTGAGCATGTTTTCCCCCCCCTCCTGCACACTTTTGGGAACCCATATTAAAGCTTTTCTGCCATTCTGAATTAGAAAAGAGTGTGAATGTGTTTAGGGAGGGGGTAATCCTCAATAGCCTCTGGGTGTTATGCACACACTCTCACCAGCTGTTTTCATCGGTGTGGTATTGTGGTGGTGGAAGCCTGGCGGGTGCTGCCTCCCTGTGTTTGCACACAGTCACTGCTGCTGTTGGCAGTAATGACACTGATGCACAGTCACTCTCAATGATACAGGGGGTCAGATGAGCTGGCCTCGCACTGAACAGCACACTAACTCCCATTACAGGCCATATAGCTGTTATTGTATAGGTAATACACTCCTGCAGCAGCTGTCAGAAATATGGCTCACATCCCAAATCTGCATCACCACAGTACAGTAACATTAGAGAATTGACTTTGGGTTAATACACTAATGTACCTGTAAGCTGGTGCCAATTGTGTAAGGGCCACTGGTTACAGGCACGTGGTTTTATCTTTACACAATATGGGTTGTTTTTTTTGCCAGTTTTTGGGATGACATGACCTGATAACTGTGAGGTGAAGGTGCTGTTTAAAGTTATTAAAATACTTGGTTCATTGTCAGTTTGTGTTTTCTCTCACACTGAATAGAAACTGTAGAGGCTTGTTGCGGACGGACGCTTGACTTCTGCTGAGAAAGCAAACACAGCAGAAGCAAAGTGTGTTGTTGATCCATGTTTATTCAAGCTAAAATTATTCCTGGATTATTGTTATAAAGACAGAAATACAGTAGGTTAATCCAGTGTCGACTTTGAGGCACAAAGGAAAAAGATCATTGTTGACAGTGAGTGAATATCATTTTCTACCATGTGTCTGTTAAATACAATAATATATTTATGGTCTATAGAAAAGTAAACACAATCTTCATATATGAAAACAATCTAAAAAGAGAGACATCAGTAGAATGAATAAGGCTAGAAGAGATGCAGTAGGTCCTTACACAAAGTTACAGTTGACAACTTTGGCATCAGTGGATAAATCCCTTGTATAAAAAAGAAAAAATTGAGGCACTTTCTTATGAGCAACATTAGTGGCACTGCTTGTATGTATTTAATCACAAAATCACTTCATTAATATCAGACTTAATGGTTAAAATGCTGGCTTCGCTGTGTCAAATGGTGCAGTAATGCTGTTGAGTGAGGCACTTATATACCTTCCTTGGCAGCAGGTCCTTAAGATTTAAAAACATGATCAAACACTTAGGATGAAGAAACATTAGGCAAATAAAGCCTCATAGCTCAAAAGAAAGTGCCTCACATGTTACAGAAAATAATCATGTAGAAAATACAAAAACTAACAGTTCAAATGTTTAAAAAGGCCACTATTGAACAAATATTCAAAATGCATGACTGGCTAGTTAGCGTGGAAACAAAATGCTGTTGCAGTTGAAAGGGGGCCCCAGAGTTCGGCTTGTTAAACCGTGCTGCTGGGAAAGGAAAGCTGCTGCGACCAAGATTAACATTTTCTGCAAAGTGCCAGTTTTACTCCACTGGTCTTTACTCCACTCTTGGGTGCAGCACCCTGTCCACAAACATAAACGTACATTGAGGGAATCCGAATGGAAGAAAACTACAATGTTTTAGTCCCAAGGAGGCTGTCCCACGCTCATTTACACAATCTGTGTTAAAATTCCCATCAGTTTCTCTCGAAGGCTTTTTCTCACAGTGCTGTGATCTTGAAGATGTAGCTGAGACTGCAATTTGAGCACCTAATTACTTCAAGATACCTTGTAGTGTTTTTCCACCCTTTGTTTACCAAAATGAGATCCTCAGATGTGCAATTTGATCCCTTGCCAAATTTTCCTTCCCCTATGTGCAGGCAAAGAAAAGAACCTATGGGCTATTTGAGTATGGCACGTGGTGATGAAGTTACCTCCTTCACTCACACACTTTTCTTCTTCTGCTTCTCTTAGTACGGCTCTGCCTTTAGACTTCGATATAGGCAGCATGTAAACACCATCCCTATGATCTGAGGATTGGATGGAGGGGGAAGGAAAACATCAGTAAAAGTGCAATCTCCACAGATACACATTTATTTAAATCTCCGTTTATTTGTTTTAGCTCACCTGTACACAGGCAATCCCAACACCCACTGCTCCAATGATCTTCAGATGGTCCAGGATGAATTTCTCCAGTTTGGTGATGCAGCCGCCCTAAATGAAAAACAAAGTGTGTCTTTATGTTGCATCAGTTGATGTGGGAGTGTTGCTGAAGTCTCACTGCAAACAAATGTTATGTGTACGGTTCGGATATGACAGCTCTTCTTTCTCTGCTCGGCTTACACTACACGATCCCAATGCTAACATACTGAGACATGATAGTAATACTGATCTAGCCACCTGTACTGAAAAGTCAGCCCCACTGACACCCCCTAGCACCCTTCATCCTCTCACCTCCACCTTGTAGATGTTGGATGGGTGGTCCCTGCGGCCACAGAACTCAGTGGGAGTCTTACAGCAGCTGTCAGGCACATGTCTTTGGCTTGCCTCTAGGGAGCGAATCCAGACGCTCTGATTCCAGTCGGATGAACTGTTGCTGCCACAGCACTTGAACTGACAGGAGGAAAAGACGGCTTAAGAGGGGAGTTTTGATGTTAGCAAATAAGTATTAAAAGGCAGTTCAAGTAACTAATGTTAGTATGAAACATTAAAAGTTGTTATAAACCAGCAGCATAGTTATTCCAATTCACTAAAGGAAAGACAAGCGAAACTCAGTGTAAAGGAATAGTAATAGAATATGAGAAGATCAATACGAGTCGGATTATGTGCAGTTAATGGCTAGTTAGCTTAACTTAGCATGAAGACTGAAAACTGAGAAACAGCTAGCCTGTCTCTCTCCAAAGGTAACAAAGAATCGGATCAGTAAAATCTCTTGAGTCTCATTTGACTCCAGAATAGTCCAGCACATAAAACGTGCCATTTTTACAATACGTTCTTTGTACGGATTACGGCGGTTCAACATGGAAGGCGTCTGAGATATAAAAGGCATTCTAAGGTAACGAAAACACGACTCCTTTGTTCAGGTTATTATACACTAATGAAAACAAACCTCGCTAGATCCTCATAAATGTTACACGCTTTTAAGTAGTGAACTGTAGCGGTGTTGGTAGACGCTTTTGTTGCTTCTGGACAGAGCCAGGCTAACTGTTTACAGTCTTTATTTTCAACTAAGTTACCAGAAGCTGGCTACAGCTCCATCAGTCTTCTCATCTAACTCTCTGCAAGAAAGCGAGGAAGTGTATTTTCCAAAATGTGAGTCCAAACAAATTACTGGAAAAAAAAAGTTTAGAGGAAAGAACAAAGAATAAATGTTGACATCTGACAGCCCGGGGCTTCTCATGCTTAAAAAACTGAGCATAAAAAATGAACCAACTGAAGTTTCAACTGCTGCTCAGATTTATCCATTCCTTCATGTGCTGTCAACTGGTATAAGCAAAAAAGAGGGTAAATTACAGCTGAGAGTGCAGACAAGTCCATCATGCTTAGCTGAAGTCAGAGGGACTTGAATCGGATTTATTTTGACTCGCCCTCATCACCAAAATCTCTAATCTGATGGGATGATAGGTTACCAAACACTGTCCAATCAACAAACCACGTGTGAGTCCATGTGACTTTTGCTTTGAAGCTCTGGTTCACTCATGATATGACGGTGTGGATGCAAACAACTACCTAGAGAAAAGAAAAACTGTGGCTGCACTCTGAAAGTAGACATCAGTTGTCATTTCAAAAGTTTGTGTTAGACTGAATTAACCTCCACCTTGTGAAAGTGGTAGTTGTGTCCATCCTTTTTTACGCAGACACTTACCTCCTGCTGCAGTTTGTCTACAGCCCTGGTGACTTGCTCGTGGCCTTTCTGTTGATACTTCTGGGTCATGGTCTCCTTCAGATTCTGCTTCAGCTCGTCATTCAACTGTTCAGACACACAGACAGAGACACATGCTTTAGCTGCTCACTACATAGCAACACAAAAATCTCAGGGCCAGCACCGAGCATGACCAAGTGTTAAATGAGTTGCAAATGTTAACTCTGCTGGTGATGAGATTCATAGCACACAGACTTTAAACGCTCTCCCGACGATACATGTCATGGACAGCGGTTCTAGCAACAGAGGAGCAGATGAAACCGGGGCGATGGCAGAGGAAGTCGGTGTTTTTTAGTTCTCTAGACCAGTGGCAGAAAGCGCTCGCTGGAGGAGCGGCAGGTCTGGGGGGCTCAGTTTCTATGGCAACAAGCCAGCTGGGAAACCACTGTAAATCAAAGCGTGAAGGAGATATCAAGGGAATGAATGATGAAGAGAAGAAGGGAGGGCAGAGAGAGATGAGAGACGGGAGGTGAAGACAAAAAGGAAGAGGGGAGGAGGAAACAGGAGGGATGTGGTGGGGAGCTTTTTTATTTTACCTGTTGACAGTTTGGGACACACTGCACCGATGAAAGGAATAGCAGCAATTCAAGATTTAAAATGGCTCAGTGAGCGAGCAGCATTATGTATCATTGTATGCATTAACCGCATACAAATAGAAGCAAACATGAGTTCAAGCATCTATTCAGGTGATGGCTGCATGACTGTGAAACCAGGCTGCTGCCTAGTCACAAGAAAAGTCACAGCAGCAGTAAATGTGCGCCATCTACAGGCAAAGAAGGTGCTGTGTTGACAACAGTATCACCTGAAGGCAACGGCGACTAAAAATACTTTTCTGTTTTATTTTACATTTTTGATTTTAAACTTGCAAACTGTGAGAGCTGAGAGCATATTTTCTGATGAACGCTGGTCAGAATACTGAGCACACACTCATATCCTCATGTGTCCTCATTTCCCCAGAACTGTCCTTTTTGTTACTAGAGGGTAGGACTTTTTAACCAGACGGAATCTAATTAATTTTCACTTCATTATGTAATAACACCCAGATTTTCTTTTTTGCAATAAACAGCCTGAACCAAATGCGTACTAGGTTTTCCCAATTTATAACATATTTGGTGGCCCTATAAAATGTGGGAGTTGCACTTTTATGAACTGCATTTTGAATAAGCTTTTTGGGGAAACCTCACACACAGAAAACAACAGCTATAAAACTGCAGATGAAGCACTCATTGCCTGCAGGTGGTGGGAAAAAGTGCAGTAGTTATTACTTTCTTTGCCTAAAGGAGGCAATGCTGAAATGTTGCAGGTCTAAACTGCGGCTGCTGTTACTTTCCTTTACACTAGGTGGAGCCGGTTGACATGTGTAGAACTGAATAGACAATGACCAAACAGACTCTCCTGTAGTGGAGAATCTGCAGCTTGCTAAACATGAATAAATGTGAGTGTGAGTGAGTTACAGGCAGTTTCTATGAGGTGTTTGGCAACTTGGAATAAAAACCAAACGTACAGTTCTCACAACTAATTACCAGACAGAAAACTGAGGAAGAACAACAAAGGAGGAAGAACAGAGGCAGAGAAGAGGAGTGGCTTTAGAGATTTGAGCAATTGATGCAAGAATCTTTTGAAGCGAGTGAAGGAGAGCTTTAGGAAGCAGGAGAGAGTCATGGAGCTCAGTGCCTGCTCATGTTCAGACGAGTTGTGTATTATGAATGAGGCAGTTATAATGATAGCAGAGGACCTCTAGACGGAGAAAAGTCCTGTTGCTGAGCTACAAGCCACCAGGCTTTGAGACCAGGCAGAGTCGGACTGTTGCTGGTGACGAGCAAAGTCATGTTAATATTACACGAGGAGAAAAGAAATTCTCTTTTGTGAGTGCTTGCAGTATAGTCAGTATAACTCTACACTGTTAGAGCTGAAATGTGCCGGGGGAGGCTGTCAGTTTTCACATTAACTACAGAACACGAGATAAGAAAATAATCATTTGTAAGCAGGACTGTAAGCATTTAGCACATTCTTTGGGCTAAGCAGTGTTTTTACTCTCTTTAGTCATTTCTTTGTTTATCATTTTTAAGTGTATCTCAGTTCAAAAATGAATTTAACTGATTCTGACACTGATGCTGATGTACTAATGAGGCATTTTTCATTCCATTTGGACTAAATTCACCACAAGTAATATGGTCAGTCTGATATTTGTATTTTTAATGGGCCGTCTTATATTTCCTCCCTGCAGTCTCATTTATCATGCCGGTTTGGTCGTGGTTAGAAATTACAGCGCAGCACATGCCATGTGGGAACTGAGACAGTCGTCTGTGTTTTGTTACAACACCTTTGACTACGTGCTCAGATTAAGAGGCACAAAATGTGTGCCAAGCATGCTCTATTGATGTTTTAGTACAGTACATCATCGCTGCTACACACAAAAAACGTCAGCTTTTAATGTCAGATCATTTTCTATATTATGGTAGATGAATATACGTAGACTGTCCATGACTGTTTTCTTTTTTAATTCAGTGACAATAAACTGGATAATTTATCAATAATGAGATTCCCTGACTTTTGTAATGTGCCAAAACAATTCCATAAAGACTGTATTATTACTTAAAACAAATCCTAACCTGTGTCAGATTTTAAATGACTTTTGTCATTTGAAATCAATATTTAGTCTTCTCATATCTGTCAGCTGCTCCTCTGCAATCCCATGCCTACAACATCACATACATATCCCAGGGTGCATTGTAAAATACATTTTGAAAAGGACTTTTTTTTTAGAACTTTTATTGGCCTGAGAGTGATTACCTGCTGGTAGTAGATATAAGCCAGGATGCCAGCCATGATCTCCAACAGGAAGATACACAGCAGCAGGACAAAGTACTGGGGAGGAAGAGAAGAAAATACAGTTAGAGGATGGGAATGCGGTGAAGCAATAGGGGATGGGGAAGCATTTAAAGGCACACATGCAGCACTGTTCAAAACCTAGAAAGTGAACTAACTCTGTTTAAGAGACTTTAGGACAATCAATTGTGCTGTAAATTAGAAATAAAAATTTTGGAAAACTCTGTCCACTCCAGGTTGGACAGAGAGGTTGACTGCTGTGAAATAGGAGCTAGGTTTCTTGCTGATGGCAAAGTGACTCTGTCCCAAATCCATTAAACAAACTAATTCTAAGCAGATTTTGGGTATGTAGTTATATCCAGCAGTGTACTGAAAACAGTTCATTTTCCCATACACTCTTGATATACACTATTCTACCAAGATGCAATGCACCAATGAAACAGAGGAGCTGGAGGAACATACTAAAACAGCTGATAAGTGAGTCACAGTTTCTGACGTCTCAAGTACTGTATTATTTCTTTTGTTGATTTGTTGGTATAGAGTACTTAAACCTGCAATAACTGATTTTTATGGCCACTTGAGGGCAGCAGAAATAAGTTGTGACCACTACATTAACATATCACCACCTTGTAAGCCGAAACTTTGTTTGTTAACAGCTGCTTATTTACACATCCAGCAGTGACGGAGAAACATATTGTTCACTTGGGAGTCATGTTTGGATCCACCTGCTGTTCTTTAACCTTCATACATATGTAAATATAATGCAATCAAATACAACTGCACCACCAAGTACAGCCTAAAAAACCTTCACAAAAGTAGGATTTTATTGCAGGCCTGGTGTTCTGGATTGCATTAGATTGTACAGGTGCAACTAATAAACTGGTAATAGTACTGCATATTACAAGTACAACTGTGCCAGACCATAAAAAGAGGCCTCACAACAGATGACAAAACATAGGCAAATTGAGGTAACTCCATTGTGCTTTCTCATGTTCAGCTCTTGCCTGAAACTGCCAAACTCTGAGTCATTGCCCAGTGGCTGGCACATCTTATACTCTGTGCCTTTTAAATGAGGTTTGGTGTTCAGAGTTTATCGCTGGTATCTGATTCGTGACCAGGCCCATGAGAGTTAGAGGGAAGGTCTGCTTTTCATGCCAAGTGTCTTCAGACTAAAAGACAAGAAGAGATATTATCAGACCAAAACCTTGACCTAAATTCCTCTGGCCCTGCCACTATCAAAGAGAGAAAAACAGCCTGGTAAAGTGGACTTGGTCCTTGATTTGAAAGCTTGGGCTGATTAAATGTCGGAGTGGCTATGAGCCTGAATGCTGAGCAGACTTTAAGATGCATTTTGATATTGTTTTGGTGGTTTGAAAGGAAGTATGGCAACCTTTAAAGATGCCAGAGTCCGATTCAAAGAATCAAACCTATGACACTAAAAAAGATGTGTGTAGATTTGATCCAACAAATTTTATACCCCATCCTTTATTGTAATGGATTTGGTGCATTACAAAATCTCCTCCCATGGTTAGATTAATTCCAATACTTCCAAAAAGTACCTAAAGTGATTCAACAATAATAAAGCACATGCTAACTCAAGTTCTACCTCAAATGAATAATAAATGGTCCTAAAGCTTGAACAATACATCAGCAGACTACGTTTTCTGACTTACAAAGGGGGGAATTGCAGCACATACTTCAATATAAACATTTGTTCTGCTGTTTTTATTTATACTACAGTAAGGTTTTCCATTTAAATGTATGTTGTCTTAAATTTTCTGTTACTGTCATGTTTGATAATAGTCTAAATATAAAATACTCTGCCTCAGGAAATGTCTTTATCACAACTCTCTTTAAAACAGCTATTAGCTAATATGGTTTACTTCTTTCCTCAAAAATTTGCCTTGAAACTGCAATATCTGTCAGGCAGAATATGAAAGTTTTAGGGATGGAAGCTGAGCAAAAACATATCAAATCGGTACAGCTATATAATAGAAAATAAACATCTCCCTGCTATTAAGTGGTTTACATCAGTCACAAACTGACTGAAATGAATACATTTCTTCTAACCGAGCTAATGTCTTTGCAAATTCTCTGCAGTTGTTACTGAAAACAAGGACGGTCCAGTTTTCTGACTCTACCATACTTGTGGTCTGTGTCTTTTCCTACGCTTTCTCACACACACACACACACACACACACACACACACAAAAGCATACTTCTCAGACTGATACCACACGGACAGTTATGTGTACAGGGTGTGACAGAGAACCTGTTGTTGGCTGTGGAGACTGAGGTGGTTGACTCCAGAGGACTCCTCATGATCTCAGGCACACACACAGTCTTACAGACTCATTTTACGTCTGAGCTGGCATTCTTCTCCCAGGCGACTTAAGGGCACAGTGTAATTACTGCCAAAATGACTCTCAGCAGGTTCATATGTACAAAACCTTCTTTTTTTTTTAAAGCTCTGCAGTGGCTTCAGACTGAACAGCCTGCTGCGCTGTAGGCTTCCTGGCTAAAAAACATCTAACATCTCATGGTAAAGTCAGACTCATCCTGCTGAGGTTGTTAAATATTTGAACAGTTTTTTTTCACTTCTGTGTCTCTCTTCCACAACAGCTGGTTATCTCCAGAGTTATTGTAGCTTCTTTGCTCCTTTACTTTTCCTTCCTTTTGATGCACTTCCACCAGCATCCAGCAAACATAAAGGAACAACACGTATCTGGAGACAGGATACACACATTTGTATGCAGCCCTGTATTTGACATTAGAAGTGTACTGCTGCCTTTACAATTACTGAGCGAGTTCAGAGTCACAATGAAGGTGACTTTGATCAGATAACGGTTGGACACGTGTTAGTTTTTGAAAGGAGTGACCTTTGGGCTGTATGGTGGACTCTCTGGCCTCGTACAGCTAATCAATCAAACATTTGCAGACTCTACCCCCCCCCCCCCCCCCCC
>NW_023339663.1:5680665-5680861 GCF_004916995.1 Morone saxatilis
CCCCCCCCCAGACACAGCAACACGCTACTCTTCATTACAGTGAAATGAAAGCCCAATGTGATCAATTAATCCGTCACCTGCTGAGCTGAACTTATCACCTCTCCATCAATTGGATGACAGTGAAAATAAAAACTCAAATACTGTCTGTGCTGTCTTATATAGTGGTTCTATTCTGCTGATTATTTTCTTGAATAAT
>NW_023339663.1:5681016-5681192 GCF_004916995.1 Morone saxatilis
ATCCATTATAGAATAAAAGTGAGAGATGTCAGCTGTAGTTTAATTGACGATTTTTAATTCATAAATAAAAGATTTTGTATGAAGACAAAGAGTTGGAAGAGTAATGAGTTAAAAATGTTAATTCTTCCAAGATGCAGCGACAATATGTCATTTTACTTTACAATTTACTTCTTTTG
>NW_023339663.1:5681292-5685244 GCF_004916995.1 Morone saxatilis
GATGGAGAACATAATGGAGTTTTGTGTGTGTATGTGTTTGTGTGTGACTTTATGTCACCCATCAAAACTCCATTATGTTCTCCATCTTTGGCAATCTCTAGCGATCCTCCCTCTCTCCTGACAAGTTCATTCCTTCTCTGTGATTCATGGCTGTGATCTCAACTCCTCAAGATGCACCATGCATTAAAAAACTCACAGACACACACAGAGAAGGTGTGCACAGATTTCAAACTAAGCACAAGCACTTCACTAGACCATATAACATATAGACCACCTTTAAAAGAGATGCACTATTTTCTTCACACAGTTATTTACACACAAAAACACATTACCCAACTTGGCTGTATTTAAGTTATTCAACACAATATAGAAATGAATTTAAATGAGATAGAATACTTTTCATCTAACTCTTGCCTTTTTTGAACCCTAAAAGACTGTCCTAAGAAACTCTGCCTTGCAGCTGAATAAATGCCTGCCGATCATGAGCGAAGATCATAACCAAGTCATGAAAGACTCATCAGGTTGCGGAACAGGCGAGCGGAGCAGCCTGACAGAAATGAACTATGAAGCAGAGATCTCTTTAACCTTTGCTTCAGCTTACAGCTCTGCCAGCCCGTTGCCTCATTTAAAATACAATCCAATAGAAAGAAAATGAAACAACAAATATAGTCAGATAAGAAAAAAACAAATACAAAGAGATATAGAGAGAAAATAGAGATGCTGAGAGGCACTGAAAGACAGACAGTAAGCCAGAAAGTTGAAAAGAGTTGAGAGTAATAAATTGCAGTCATATATTTTTTGCTTATCGATATTTTCCTTATATTTGACATCCTATACACTATTATCATTCAGTGTAAACTACATATTGTAAAATACTGTACTGTGTCTCTCTGCTCATTTATTTTAAGGACCAGTGTGTTGGATTTAGTGGCATCTAGCTGTGTAGTTGCAGATCGCAACTCTGTCGCTTTACCGGTCCCCTCCAAGCATGAAGGAGGAACTACGGTGGCTGCGAAACGCACAAAATCACAACCACCCCTACCTGGAACCAGTGTTTGGTTTGTCTCCTCTGGGCTACTGCAGAAACATGGCAGTTCAACATGGCGGACTCCAGGGAAGAGGACTTGCCCCCTCTATAGTTTAAAAACAGCTTATTCTAAGGTAGCGATGGATATTATATTCCATTTCTGCCAATAGATGATAAACACTGGCTGTATTTGTATTTTACATAAAGTCCTAAATTAGAACTGAAACAATTAGGCAATAGAGAAAATTCAAAAGCCCAAACAATAGTGCTTTTGTTGTTTTTAGGTTTGGACTACTTGAAGGGCTCAGGGAAATGGAATGGAAACTTCTTTTAAGTTTCATAGACTAAATAATTAATCAATTAATTGAGAATTAACAAATATAAGTTGCAGCCCAAAAACCAAAAGTTACAAACACAATAAATCTAAGCCGTAACTTTACTGCCTTTTTTTCATAACATTGGAAACATACACAGAAAGAGAGAGAAGATAAATATAAAGGAAGACAAAAAGAAGTTAGACAGAAAGACAGAAAAGTCAAACACATAAAGACTTGACAGAAAAGAGGTATGTGGAGAGATAGAGGGAGAGAGAGAGAGAGAGAGAGAGAGAACTAAAGAGAAAGGCAGACTGAGACACACTCAGACTTGTAATATGGTCCGGTCTAACTGTATGAAGTCAGTTTCTCCACAGGTGGATCCAGCCTCTGTTAGGACTGCTTTCCATTTGGCTCTATCATTCGGAAGGAAAAAGTTTCTCCGTCCTCTCCCTGACTCATTACACCGTTCTGTCGCTTTTCTCCTGCAAAACAATGAAGCTGTGTTTGCAGACACACACCACACCCCTCTTCCTGAGGGAGAGCTTTCCTCTTTTTCTCTTTGTCTTACTGACTTCCCTCATACTTTCTATAGCTATCTCTAACAGCCCTACAGAAAGTCTGATAAGAGCTTTAATCAACTGCAGCTACTTTATTAAAGCCTTGCAGCTTCAGAGTATCCTGTTGATGCTATGGCTGCATCAGCTTTATTGTAGTGAGAACTTGTGACCTTTAGGTTACAGGACATTGTTACCAATCGCCGCTGCTGCTCTCGTGTACTCCCAGCAGGTACCAGGCACTCGCCACATACAGGAAAACAATTACCTCCTCCTCCCCACCACCCCGCCCTTATGTTTGCCCTCTTTAACAATCTCGATAGCATCTCTCCCTGCCGACAAGTTCATTTCTTCTGTGATTCATCGCCCTAATCTCGACTCTTCAGGATGCACCAAGCGTTTCAAAACCACACACACAACACACGGCAGAAGAGGTGGTGCACGCATCTAGATTTATACACAAGTGCTGAGTGCTAAATCGGGTAATCTGAATGGGGGACATTTATTGCGTCCAGAACTATTGACTTTTCAGTTATGTTTTAGAGCTTCAAAAAAAACCTCCCCACACTGGTTGCCCTGGGGACCTGAAGTCAACACCCACATCTGAGCGTTTTTTCCCTCAAATTTCAATGTCAATAAAAGCGAAAGACAGCTCCTTAAAAATTATTACTATCCAACACAAAATAGTAATCTCAATCTCAGTCTCATCCAGACAATAAGAAAGAAAGGAAAGGAAAGAAAGGAAACTGGTTTTACCATTTTACTGCTGAAAAAGAATTGTATTATTAGAATTATTATCATTATATTACAAGAGTAACACATCCATTCCACTTACCCTTGACAGAATAGTTCTATATTTTCTAACTACTGTTTTCATTTTTACAGATATAAATACAGCTATTAACACAGGTGTCCCAGACTTGGATGGAATAAAAAGTATTTTTTTGTCAGAAATTTCAGTCGTTACAAGTAATAAAATGAGGATTGACAGATGTGGCCGACAGTTGTTTCATAATTGTTTCACCGCTTTTCTTTTTTTATGTGAAAAGTTAAAAAAGGTAATTAAATAACTGTGTGTGCCATAAATTTGTTGTAGATGTTCTCATTTCCCCACGTGCTACTTCAGGAATGCTACATAGAAATACACTTTGTATGCCGGGTATGTTTTGGCTTCTTACTTGTCTAAAGCTGACAATATCTGGCCGTGCAGAATTATGTGGACTCGTCTCCGGTGAAAAT
Organism: Morone saxatilis; assembly: GCF_004916995.1. Classification (NCBI taxonomy): domain Eukaryota; kingdom Metazoa; phylum Chordata; class Actinopteri; family Moronidae; genus Morone; species Morone saxatilis. The sequence continues at coordinate 5,684,430 of NW_023339663.1, forward strand.
GGATAATGCCAAAGATGACGCATGTTCTTGCAGAGCTTATACGAGGCAAACATTTGAGCTGCACACACAGTGGTGTGCATGCATACATTTGCCATGTTGAAATGTGTGGATAACCGCCTGAGCAGTGTGTGTTTGTGCAGAAGTGTGTGCATAGTAGTGTGTTTGTATTTTGAGCTGGTTCTAGTGTCATGCAGGTGTCTCTGTTGGCAAAACCAAGTGCTGTGTAGAGAGTGTGCCAAATCAAATATGGGCACACACGTTCCTATTGTATGAACTTTTTGTTTTGTCTGAACTGAACGCAACCGAGGCTGACACCCTGACCTTGGCTGGTTCTCAGCACAGGTGTGTGGCACCACAATGTCCTTCTAACAAACTATTACTTCTGGAAGTTGTATACAGTGTCCCAGATTTACTTTTTGGTTTATTCTAGAGTTGAAAAATGCCAAGAATGACCTCAGTGACAAAGTCATGTTTTGTGCACAGAATCACTGTCTGAGAATGTCATTTACTTCTACAATGGATGCTAATTAAAAGTCTTTTGTTGCTTCACATCTGCTAAGTATCACCACATGAAAAATGTTTTGTTTCTTCCAATAATACGCTGATGCCATCTGGCTGAAGACGGGACAGAAAGTTTTACTGAAAGTTACGGTTTTGCATCGAACAGAATAACAGACAGCAAATAAGAAGCCTTTGGGATACAGAAGCAGTGTTTTCCTTTGTTTTGTACCTGTGCAGGTGGTGGCCTACGGTGATCGACAGGGACAAAGTTTGAGAAGAACACCTGAAAAGTAGTACATTCCCTGAGGCTATTC
>NW_023339663.1:5685344-5686359 GCF_004916995.1 Morone saxatilis
ACACTTGAATGGTAATCATTTGGCACTTCAAGGTGTATTGTGTATATTCTACAATATCTTATGTATATAATGGCTTTAATAGTATAACTGAATGTTGTCCTGTCTGTTTTGGCTCACCAAGGCAAGTTCCTAATAATGTTGTTATAATAGCAATAGAGTTAACTCAGTTCAACATAGTCAAAGACTGGCGGTCATTTTTTATTATTAATAGTCAGTATGGCTTGGTTGGGACAGATTTCTTTCAGCATTAGGGTTCATTTCCAAATCACTGAAAATGTTTTGTTTTTTCCTTCAAGAGCCATTCTTCCTATCCCACTGCATCATTTCGTTCAGGTTGCACAGTACAAGTGATCTCTGTTTCACACACTTGAATATTTTCACGAGCGTGCCGTGTGAAGCTTCTATTATCTCTCTACCCTGACGTGATCTCTTACCACTCGCAGTAGCCTCCTCTGCTCCTTGAAGGTGGCACAGCAGCCCAGCACGCCTGTTACCATGACGATGGCTCCAGCCAGGACCAGTATGTAGGCGGAGGCAGCGTAGGTCTTGGAGGAGAGAAGGCTGATGTAGTCGCTCTTCTCAACCAAGGTCCAAACACCCACCGCCATCACAACGCCCCCTGCCAACTGGGAGAAGAGCACATGATAAGAGTCTGATGTCTGCCAGTGAGACTCTGGTCCCCAAAACAGCACAGACAAAAACAGAGAGTGACAAAGAGGTTTAAATTATTTATCCTCCAAGTCGGCTTCAGAGAGCCGAAGGAGGAGCCTGCAGTGAGGGCCTTTCAATTGTTGAATGTGAACGGATAAAAACGACCCACCGCTGCCACACAAGATAATCTAATCTTGAATTAGTTTATGTTGCAAGATAATTGTGAATGAGCTGACTGGAGCTGCTGAGGTTCGTAAACCAGGGCTGTCACTGCTACTGTGGTCTGATAAAAGCATCAACGTAACTGCAGCCGCAGCGATTTGTCAGGTAATTAGACTGAACATTTGTCAATCACTTAATTTGC
>NW_023339663.1:5686384-5693643 GCF_004916995.1 Morone saxatilis
CAAATATTCAGCTTCTCAAATAAGAGAATGTGTTGCTTTTATTTCACATAATATATATGTCAGTAAATTTAAAATCTTTGGGTTTTGAACTGCAAACAGGCAAATGAAAAACATGGCCATGGGCTCTGAGAAATAATTTCTCATAAAAAAAGTTAAAACAATGCTATTCATAATTATTATGAATAGCATTGTTTCAACTTTTAAATGATTTAAAAGATTAAATGATTACTTGAGAAAATAAGTGGCAGATTAACCAATAAATAAAATAATTGTTAGCTGCTGCTATAAAAGCCTAAAAATGCTAATTTTTCACAATTGTCAGTTGGGGATTAGGTATTTCTAAAAGGTTTTGACTTTAACCATACAAAGCAATCATGTTGTATAAAGTCTGGGGAATTACAAAGCATTAAGTGAATCCTTAAGCTCACAGGACGGACTAACTGTAATTACAAAACAGCATAAAAGCCGATGCTTCAATCCAGAATGTATCTTTCATAGCTCGACATCTTCAGCATTATCTAAGCTAAGAGTTAAAGAGGATATGAGGAAAATTAAATTATAAAGATATCACAATGACGAGTCAGCAGATGGTGCAGCACTGCAACAGATATCTGTCATCATGCCAAACAGCCAATCTGACAGCCTGCCTGATTTAGATTTAATTTATAAAGGAAGACGATGGCTACAGAAGCGAGACACTGAGTCAGACTGTACCACACCCAGAGGCAGTGTGGCAGGAAAACACACAGAACAACAGTGTTGAGCAAAATATTTCATCACTCTTTACTAACTATTAAGAGTAACCACAGTGCTTTACTAACTACTCAACGGGAGCAGTAAGTAGCTGATGTTACATGTTCATCGTTTTAGTAGCTTCTGTTTTAATTCACACTTACATTACAGTTCATAGGTGCAGTTCAGAACAGTCTACACATGCCCACTAACTCATGTCTCACTCATTGCTCATGACCACTGAAACAAAATAAAAATCAAGAGCCCTGTCATCAGCTGCACCCATCACATTAAAAAAGTGACAATATTATAAAAATATATAAAATATATATATTATATATATTATTATATATATATAAAAAAGTGTGAAGTGATAATAACTTGTTAATATGTGGTTTTGCTCTTTACATAAAGCATCTCACAACTCTCCAAACATCATCTTGCATCATCCACAGAAGGATCCCAACCCTGAGCATCACAGTATTAAGGAACAGAATGAGGTTCAGTCTTTGCAGTAATCGCTCCATGTGGAGAACAAGATGCCGGCTGTGGCTTTATCTGCTGTTAAAACTCAATGAACCACAGGAATTAGTGAATATTGAGTGTAATTGAAAGCGGCACAAGGGAAATTCAAACTTTGGCGACCTCCAGTGGCAGCAAGAGGTAGAGACTGGAACATGTGAAAGTCTAAGGACCCTGAAGTGAATGTAATGTTGTATCATTTGCCCATTCAGAAGATCTACAGGTCACGTGTTTCTTCTATATATCCATTATTACAGCCATTAAATGCTTTGTTTAAAAAGCACTGTTGATTCACTGTTGATTCAAAGTTATGTCCTTGGCCTTCAAGATTACAAGGTTTGTTTATGTTCACAAACACAGCAGATATGCATTTGAGGTCTGATGGCCATTCAAGTTTAGTCAAACTTATCTAGATCGTAGCTGTTGCTACATGAAATGTCTGAAATGTTAACTTTTCATGTATTTTGAATCAGAGTGTGTCCTGAAAATGTTTATATAATTCCAAAATCGTAAATGATTTCAGCCTAAAACTACAAAAGGAGGATCATGTAATACCCTATTAATATTACATATCGAAGGAAAAACCTAAAAAAAATCCAAATCCAGCATTTGTGAGCAACACCCCAAAAAAAGCAGATAAACAGAAATCCATGTGATCCTGTTCGAACAACTGTGATTCCTGAGCAAGCAAAAGATTTCATTTAATAAGCATTCACTTTTTTTTTACTCAATTTGGTGTCTTGAGTCCTTAAAAAAATGTTTAACTCATAAATATAAAACAGGACATAGTGACCATATGTTACTCCTGAGGTAAATGGACAGCTGCCATTCAGTAAAATACTTTATAGTGTTGCAGAGTGTTCATTTTGTTGTCTGAAGTGCAGCTCTTTGTACTTGCAATAGCTGTGATGCATGTACCCACACTAAAGTATTGCGAAAATATGAAGTCTAATTCAGTCAAAAGATTTGATTTAGTCCTGAAATATCCATATGGTTGTAACTTGGGCATCTGGCACTGACAAGACTCCGTATTGTTTGTCTGCCAAATTCAGAGAGATCTGATTCTTAGGCAGACAGATGATTATCACATATGGGCAGAGCTGTACGTGCGACTTCACGCTGGGAGTGAGAACGAGACAGACACCCTTTCTTTTGCTGACACTGATGTTTGACTCTTATTTTACACATAGTACATCCAAATTATGATCATCATGTTATTTGTAGTGCTTTCCTCCTGGAACATCACGTTCTTGACACTGGAAAGTTTGGGAGAATTAGGCTTTGAATGCATCTTCTGTGTCCTCTGTGAAAGTATGTAACTTGGCGTTGATTCTGCGAACAGCAGGCATTTATTTGCTGCCTGAATAAAAAGGCTTTGTTGAAGGGTTCAGACAGAGTTTTATCAGCTAATTCTTCCCATTTATTTCATGTAGAAAAGCAAAGTATTCATATAATTCATATATGAGAACATACTGTGTTCATGTGTATTACCATCTTTGTGTAGTTAAAGAAAACTCTGCCTTTATAGCTTTAGTTTGTTCAAACTTGAAATACCCTTTCCTTATCTTTCTCAGGGATTGGGTTGTTTATTGAGTTGTTTCTAGTTTAATCAGTATTACAACTTGTTTAGGGCTCTGATAAATGACCAAGACCACTGTGTTGATCCCCCTGGCTTCAGTCAGACAGATTTGTTTTCATGGGATTTGAGCAATGGACACACAACACAGACACACAGGTATGGAAATGAGGTAAAAATGTAAAAACTAAAAACATCTGCAGCTAAATGTATCAAGATAACACCTCTGACTATTCATATTCATGTCTGTCTGAGCTTAAGTGTGGACAATCAACCCTGATTTTGAAATTCTGTAACGGGAAAAGTGGAAGGAATTGTTTTTTCTTTTTTTAAGGGCCCACTCTTTCCCTGTACCCGCCTTGATGACAGTTTAAAGGTAAATTCCAGTTTATTACCATTTGATTTTTACTTTTATAGTTTCAGCTGTCACTTCAGTTCTCTGTTGTGATAAAATACTCAAATACAAAAATCATTGCCAGGATCTGGGAACATGAAAAAAACACTACAATGAAGTTAAAGCAGTCAGAAAGTCAAACAGGTTGCAAACGAGAATTAAACACAATTTTTGTAAACTATTTTGCCAGATTATCCAAACCACTTTATTTGAAGGTAAAACTATATCTCAGGAAATCTGCGTGAGAGCAAAATGGTCTGCAAACTGTGATAAAGGCTTACAACAGAGAGTTTGGTAAATCATTTCCGTCTTCCTTTGTTTTCTCTTCCAAATCCATAAAGTTTGGCTCACATGGGGGTTTGTTTAAAACCTGTAAGATTATCTGACTGCTTGTTTCACTTCTTCTCGCTGTGTTACAAAATCTCAACAATTACTTTGCTGAGTGAAATGTTAATGTAACCAATAAAAATGATGGCCAAGGCCAAACCAACAGACACAGCCCAAACTATGCAGGTGCTTTAAAAGCTCCTCAGTCCAACACAAGCACTTTGGCCATTAAATCCTTTGTGCAGAATGGAAACTTACCCAGAAGAGAAAGTTGAATGTAAACAGGAGGTATTTCAGGCAGACGGTTCCACATGCTTCCTTTTTCTCCTCATAGACCCCCATGCTGCAAAAGAGAGTGGGAGTCATTTTAGTCAGTGCACACACAACATGATCAAGAACTACAATCTTGAACTTTCTCACAAAGAAATGTGTTGGTAAAGATAAATGTGAGCGTATAAAAACTACTTACTGCTAGCATTAGACATGGTTTAAAAGAAGTTTGATACTACCGCAATATAATGATACCCAAGTTTTTGTGCCAGTATGGAACCAATACTTTTTTTGATACCTAACTTTCGGAAATGTACTTTCATATTTGAGAAAGAAAACCAGCAAACCCTCATACAAGAAACTGTAACCAGAGAATACTTGGCATTTTTAAATAAAATATAACAGAAACAATTAATCAAGAACCAAAACGGTTGCAGATTAACTTTCTGTTGACCGTTGCAGCTCTTAATTGAATGATACTCCACTATTGATCCAATATAAAATAAGCTATATACGTGCAATGTAAGCCAGTAGCTGGCATTGAGGATACAGAATTCGAGCTTGAGGTGCTTTTAACAAATGAGACGTTACAGGGCTAATGCAGAACATGGGGGAGTAAGCATCAGATCGGCAGTGTAGGCAGAATCAGTGAGCTGAGTTATTACATGTGTATGCAGAGATCCATGACTAAGCACTGAGTAGGAGCTGAGAGGCGGCCAAAGGCTGAAAATTATAACCAACCGCTTCCCTGGTACCAACGCCTCTACAAGCAAAAAATCTTTTTCTTTTAACAGCAAATTAATACTTTAGGCAAGCTATGTTTCATAAGAGAGAGGCAGCTTAAGTTAAAAGCAATTACTTTGACTTACATTAGATTAAAAATGTCACTCCAGTGTATTTAAAACAGGAGTGACTGAAGCTTGTTCCAACGATCTCAGTATTTAAACCACAGCAATTAACACTTGCTACCTGCTGCCTTCTTGTAATCTCTGTTTCCCACGTCTCACATCCTTTTTTTTATTTTTTTTACAACCTCACAATTTTCTTGGCTCACTTGCCACTCAAGCCCAGACTCGCCCTCCTCTGAGTGCCTCTTATCAGACTCTCCTTCCCCTCCTGACTCTCCCGATTGCTCCCCCACCCCCCCATACACTACTGCCAGTTCAGATGAGCACTACATGAATAAGTGAGTCTGTCTGGGTTTCTGTCTGTTGACCATCTGGTGGGGTGGGCCCTCTTAGTGAGATCTTGTTAATGAAATTCAAACAAAACTTAATTGACAACTCCCTATTTTACTTGTTAGAGCCGGATAGGAAACAGCTGAGTCAAGAAAGCAAGTCAACTGTTTGACAAGTTCACAAGCTTTCTTTCGAAGATGTAAAAAAAAACAGCAGAAGGGTTTAACTATGGAGAGTTACACCACTGTGCATCTTATCCGCTTTAGTTTATTTCAGGACGTGATATCTTTACTCAAGAGCACATTAAACAAGACGGTAAATAAATCGGAGATATGCCACTTGTCTGACACACTGACCACAAATCACATTTAGTAGATAATGGCTGTCTAGTCTACCCCACGAGACTCCATGGTGAAATACTTGGAACGGCTCCAGTAAGGTTTTTAGCGTTAGGTTGCCGGTTATTGAAGGTAGATTAGGTGTTTTCAGACCTGCTGGAGAAATAATTGCAAAACTGCTGCACAAACCATTTATATTCTCATCTACAACGTGTCATCGTTCGCTTTACGTTGTTGATCCAAAAGTAATGACTTCGACAAAGTTTAAAATAAAACATCCCCACATGCAGCTACTATATTGAGTTTTCTCTGTAAACCAAGCTGATGAATAGAGGTGTATAGATAGATATAGATATATAATACTTTTAAATTCTCTGATATTTGCTGGTTTTCTTGTTCTTTTCATTTTTGGACTGTTGGTTAAACAAAAAAAAGACATTTTAAGATCTCAGACTCTATCATGGACATTTTTGACTGCATTTTATAGACAAAACAATTAATAATAACTTTAGACTATTCAAATATCTTGAAAACAGTAAGCTGCTGATTTGATTTACAAAAAGCATTTTCGATGTATTCTTCCAGGGTTCCCCCGAGGAAACTGTTTCGTTGAGCCACTCAGATCCCCTCCTGATCAATTTAGTTAGTGGACAAAGGCCAAAATGAAAGTCACAGCCATTAAATGACATTTGCCGGGTGAAATAGTTCTTCTGCTCTTTTCCCTTAAAAGCTTAATGTTTCATTTAAAAGAAAATGAGCTCATTTATAGAAATAACCCAGATTTAGACGTGTGTCTGCTAAATGTTGTGCTACCAGTCAGCCTTTCATCTGGAAAGAAAAAACTAAAACTTCTGATGAGTGAGTCATTGATCACACCTGTGACCTGACTCATTTTACTGTAAAAACCCAGTGGCATAAAAACCAGGCTGTTTGACTAGCTGCTACCTGAAACATCCTTAAAAAGAATACAATTAGGTTATTACTAATAAGCAGTGGCGTATACACAGGTATACGGAGAATACCCACCTCTAAATCCCCTCTGATGTGCCCTAGCTGTCCTATTTGATGGGTGGAAAAGTAGGTAAAAGTAAGGAATACTTCACTCACTGTCTGTGGGGAAGTATTGATTCTTCTGTGGCTAATTGTGAGTTCATTTCACAATGATCCTCACTGGTTGAAGTCAGGCAGCTGAACTTAAGGGACAAATATTACTGCCTCATTTCTGTTAAATATGCTAGAGTAGTCTCACATTTCAACACAGGGATCCTTTGCTTTAAAAATGAATTATGGCATAAATTAAAGAGTATTTCCACTTCGCCAGGTACCATCACACTATTACTAATAAGTAGTGTTATATTACATATCTAGAAGTGACTACAAGGGAAAGTTATGCTCACTAAACATTTCCATTACAGATCACAACTGTGTCCTAACGACGGCGCAGCTCTGAAACCACTGGAAATAAATAAGAAAAACATCCTCTTGTGGGATTTTGTACAGAGTTTGAGTTCATAATAACCATCTGTGCTGGGTTATCCCATCTTGTATTCATTTATAGGACTACCCACATTGATAAAAATCACAGTTTTGTATGTTTTCCTCGATGATTTTCAACTAACGTTACAGCGCATCTCTTCGCCTAAGCTAAGGCTAAAGTTACACGTCTTTGACTGCCCTCTGTGCTGCTGCTGCTCAAACAAATGTGGACAAAACGACCTATTTTAACAATATATTCTGCTTTTTAAAGACGGCAATGACATGGTAACACATTGTCTGATAACCCAGCCTCCGTGGAAAGCTATAAAACGTTTCGGCCATATCGTAAATAGCCGACAAATGCTGCCTGTCCGGGCAATGCGACACCGCAGTATGAGCTAACACAGTTAAATCAGAGAGCACTTCCTGCTTCCCCCCCCCCCCCC
>NW_023339663.1:5693661-5715555 GCF_004916995.1 Morone saxatilis
CCCCCCCCACTTACCTGCAGTTTCTGTGATTTTTATCGACAAAGAGCAACCAAAAATGTGTTCAACTATTCCTAAATGTGGTCTGTTTTTATTCCACTTCCCCCCTGGATAAAGGGCCTCTCCGACAGCAGGGTGAAGCTGGAGGCTAGAAAAATCAAAATGCTGAGCTCACGTAGAGAGAGTGAGGCTGGAGCTGCTGCTGCTGCTGACTCCACCCCGGGCCACCTTGCATGGTTCTTGGGTTTTTCACTGTCCTGGGGCAATGGTTATGTGATGTAAGCAGATACTGTGGAAAAGTAAGCATGTTTTCAGGGATTTATGTGTATTGTTATTTTTTTTTAATAATCTTTACTTCACAATAGGGCTGCAGTGTGACCAAGTGCATGGATGTGTGACTACACAGTATAATGAATAAGATAAGATATTCCTTTATTGATCCCTCTTAGGAGAAATTCAGGTTGACACAGCAGCAATAGAGTAGTGTTAAAGTAGTGCAAAACAGAGAACAAAGAATATCACAAATAAAAATATTACAAAATACAAAATATAATAGAAGATATAAAACAATAAATGAATAATGAAGTACTGTAGTGCTGCAGATAGGCCCTGGTCTACAAATCTTGTTCTCCAGATTTAAGTAAAACATGTTTGTGTGGTACAAACCCCCCAAAATGTCACATTTGATGCATGATTTTAATAGATTTTTTTTGTTAAAATGTATGTTTTTGATGTTTTTACCATATTGTACCCTATCTCACAATAATATTGATTGATAATCCAAGGGTGGAATGTAACTAAGTACATACTAGAGCTAATTGTACTTGAGTATTTCCATTCTATACTCAGAGGGAAATATACTTTTTACTCCTTTACATTTATTTGGCAGCTTTAGTTACTTTGCAGATTCACATTATTAATAGGCTACAGAATATAACCAACTAATACATTATGATGTATTATAATAGGTTAATTTAAGGGGATAAATTCACAAGCTAACAGTGTATAAAGTAGTTGAAATTAGCTCCACCTTTAAAGTGGTGAACAAATGAATGCATCAATAATTATAATACAATATTATAACTGCACAATGAGTACTTAATATATATATAAATATATTTGGATTACTTTTGTACTTTTACTTAAGTAAGATTCGAATGCAGGAGTTTTACAGTGTGCTATTGCTACTTTTATTTAAAAGATCTGAGTACTTCTTCCACCACTGTGATAGTCTGATGAAGAGGGTTTTTATCCCCACTATCAGCATATTACAGCATTTACACATTTCATTTAGTTCCTAGAAAGTGGGATAATTTCTATTAAATTTTAGTTAAATTAACATTTTCAAAGGGCTGAGATATGGACCATCTCTCTTTTATGGTTGCCATGGGAAAAGTCTTTTTCACTGTGGTTAATACTCGGCTTTTCCCTGAGGAAGCTGTAGTAAAACAGAAGACTCAATGATGATCTTATAATGACTATTATGGTCGGTTCATGTGACTATTACACAGTTCTTATCCCCAACCATTAGATTTAATCTAATCTGACAGTTGCCCACTTTACTTAGATGTTAATACAGCATTTTTTAAGTACTTGACAAGCCAGTATTTAAGTAAAACTGTTACACCAAGTTTCCTGCACAGGTAAATGGTGCAGCATTGTTTTTTGTGTGTGCAGAAATGCACATTCACCAATAGATGGCAGTGGTTTTCTTCTGGCTTAACTCCAGATATCCTTCCTAGAAGCCTTACCGTAATCTTGAATGGAAATGTGACTGAAGAAGCTCAGTGTCCACTTATAACCCATCTTCATTTACTCATACATAGCTACAGCCGTGACCTCTTGTCCTTTGTAATAAATGTCAGTCCATAGTTAAAAGAACTGAACTTTATGTAACAAAGTAAATGGATTTTGCATTATTGTTTTTTTCTCATTCAAGTTTTTAATTGTTTTTTAGATAAAGGGTTGGTACATGTCAGCATTTCAGGGTTACAGGAGTAAACAGTAGTACCAAACACGGTATAGGAAATAAGAGATAAGTTAAATAAATACAAATAAGTAGCATAATTAGAGTTGAGAAATACAGTCCACAATAAAATGAAAAGAAAACATTGCTCTTTATAAAAATCCAAAAAAGGTCCCTGGAGGAAGTCCCACAACCTGAACTACATTATAATATACTGAGGATCACAGTATGCAATCTCTACCATTGCATCTTTCAAATTGGGAGCTTATGTTATTTTAAGACTACATTTCAGTAATAGCTACAGCATGCTGTCACTAGGGTGTATGTAAACAAGCAACCACAATCCATAGTATGTCATGACAAAACTCTTGTGCCCATCTATTAGAGAGGAAGCGGGATAAAACCTGTTACTAGGACAGACACAATCTGTGCTGCACAGTGTGTTGTTTGTGGCCACATGCATCATCTGGACAGATACTACCTCATTCTCTTCTGATCAACCTTCATTTACAGGTACATGCACTTTTTTCTTCTTTAGGCAGCAGTTTGATGGTAGTATTGATATTCTAAAATAGTAAAAGGGAGGATATAACGTTATATTTTCTGTGTGAAGCAACAAGCTGCTACGGAGTTTCTTAAGAAGATTAAATGGTGCAGTACTAAGAACTACAAGCTGGGAACACATTAACAACAACAAAGGGTTTCTAAGTTACACCACTATATTTGTCAGGAAAATTATTAAAAAATTAATTATTTGACCAACTGATATATTTTGATTACAGTTTATAAAAAGAGAGAGTAGAAATTGACGACTCTTTGTCTCAGATGTGTATCCACGGCACTGGACAACCTTGAACAAGCTGTCTCACCTTTTTAGACTGGTATTATTTTCTGTTTTCTCAGTTTCTGCCCAGGAGCCAGTAGGGCTGCTAACCCAGAATCTCAGTGGGACAGCTTCCAAGTATAGGTAGACTTCTGGTCGACGCTCGACTGTTTAGAAGTAGACCTAATCTTCCACACACCTGCCATGGCCGTGCCAAGCTATAAATACGGGGGTCATAAGAGGATCCACCTGGTGTCAGAGTGAGGAAGCCTGCTGGATAGTGATCCTGGCTCATAAGAGGCCAGAGTAGCCAAGGCAAAGATTTACAGTACCTACTTAACTAATACTCTCAGTGGCGCAACGGTAGTGAAAGGAGGACTTGTTTTCTCAATTCATAACAAGCAAGTAAATAAATAGTCTGTTTTAATGTAATGGATGAGAAGTAACCTGAAGGAATATATACAGGAAAGGATGTCTTTTGGGAGACAAGCTGCTTTTCGACTTAACGGTAAACTGTGATTTAATGTTTAATGTTTTTAGTGTAGAATTGTAATTGTATTTTATCTTAATATGTGTTGTGGCTTGTTTTGAAGGTTTGTAATTCAGCTGCCGCCAGCTGTGTCTGGATATTTGCAAAAATCCCCCAAGTAAAATAGATTTTATTAATTTCAGGTATATTTTTGTTGTGCTTAAAGGTTTGGTTCACCTAAATGATTAAAAAAACATACTATCTCACCTGCCTCTATTTGCACATAGCCATGCAGATAGTTCTGGTTTTATTTAGGTTTTGAGATATCCAAGAGGCCAAGGTAAAACAAAAACAGGACTTCTCTCTCCAAAATCAGCATCCCAGTCACTCTTGAGTATTTACAAGAACTATGAAATATGTCGGATGGATACCTCAAAATATAAACAAAAAAAACCAAATTATTTGCATGGACAGATACTACTGACCTGCTACTGAATTATCAAGCAAGGCCAGTCCCAGTTGTTTGGATAGTACAGCCTCTCCTTAACAGTTAATAGCAACTTGTGTGAGTTGCATTCAGTCATCAACATGCCAGTCCATGTTTAACTCCAGCAAACTGTTCTTGGTTAGTCATACTTTAACCACTGTTGCACGAGTTGCTGCTAGAAGCATGAGGTCCCTCCCTTTCAAAAGTCTGATTCACTAGGTGAAGGTTTATTTTGTCATCTGGCTTTCAAATGCTTCTATTTATTAATAAGGTCAAACAAGTTGAAAGTTTACTGATAGTAAATAAGGACCAATCCTCATCACAGCGTGTGGCAGTCAAATGGATTCACTCCATCAGACAATTTCTGTAACACGTCTGTTTGGTAGGAACATAACAATATCTGTTTTTTATTCTCTTTCGCACTAAATCCATGCTTTAAGTGCTTGTAGATCTGCAACAGAACAAGACTCGCACTGTACAGTAAATACAGTCTTTCAGCATGATGTGTTTCAGCAGAATACTAATGTGTCTCTGCTATCTCCTTCCACAGAGTCTCTTCAGGATTTACTTTTGTGTTCATCACTTTTGATATGAAGATTCAAGAAAACCTTTGCACTCACTGACTGACAATGCTGGAGGATTTCCACACACAAAAGACTGTACTGCCCTACCACATCTCTTCATGTTGGAGCTGTAAAAAATCAACAGTTGTAACATGTTGACATCTGTGACTTCCAGGAAACTCATCCCAAAACCGGACTGTCCATTTTTCATTTTTAAAAGACTTCAGTTTTTCCTAAGTAAACAAGACTAATTTTAACAACAGACATGGAGCACTAATGTGTGTAATTATCATCTGCATTTGGGCAATCATAGTGGAGCCATTTGAAAATCTCACCAAGATCTCCAAACAGTCAGGACTGTTGCGTGTGGATTGATGTTTCTATGTAGTGTTTGTACGAGTGCAGTGCAGCCTTGGATCCATCGTGGAACCACAATCCGCCCGGGCGCCCAGCCTTCGGGCCGGAGACGCTCCAAACCAGCAACTACTCTCTGGTGTTATTGATTCAGCTCAGCCTGCTCTCCTTCGACCTGTTCGTCAACTCCTTCAGCGAGCTGCTGAGGGGTGAACCGGCTGTCCAGCTGGTACTTTTCATGTAAGTAAGAGTTACTCATTGTTTCAGCTGCCAAGCATCAACTCTGACTTCAGGGGAAAACAAATCTAAAAATAGTAGGCTTTAGATGTCTATAATTACTCATTTGGGATGCTGGGATGAAATTAAATAGCACTGTACAAAGACAATAATCTTTTTGTTCCTGCTGGTCACATATTTTCTTTTCTCTCATCTTCTCCTTTCCTGTATGCCTTTCTTCAACAGTATCCAGGACATTGCCATCCTGTTTAACCTGATCATCATTCTGTTGATGCTGTTTAACACCTTCGTGTTCCAGGTTGGCCTGGTCGCCATATTGCTGGAGCGATTTAGAGCTCTGCTAATGCTCTCTGCTCTCTATTTGACCTTCAGTATCATACTCCATTCCTGGCTTATGGTACGTACTGTATGGGCCCAAATGGGCAGAGATGCTATTTAAGTCCTTCTAAATGTTACTTTATTCCTTTTACATGTAATATTGTGTATTCTCTCCCCCTGTTGTTGTTGTTTTTTCTTGTAAAGTGTACAGAGACTTTGAGTGATGTGCACTTTAAACTGAAGTTAAAGCTATAAAGTTTTCAACCAAATGCACTACATGATTTTTTTTATTTCACATATTTATGCTTTATTTATAAAAAGGCATTAGGAGCAAAATCCTACAAAAACTGATAAAATGTGACTAAATAGCAATATGTGGCTGGAAAATTTGCAAGCAGTGAAATATTTAATTTGTCATTTATAGCCTTTGTAGTCTATCTTGTCAATTTTTCCCATCAGTATAGTTTTATAGAGTAAATATACATATGTTAGTGTTTTGATCCCTTTTTTAACATATTTTTATTAAAAACCACCACATGAAAATGATTAATATTTTCTGTATAATCTTCTACAGAATCTGCGTTGGCTAAACACCAACAGATTTATATGGACAGACGGCCTTCAGGTGCTCTTTGTGTTCCAAAGAACAGGTAAGATGACCAAATATATTTATTCATCTTATCTGTCCTAACAAGCATATATATATAAATTACTACTGTCTCTAGAGCTATGTTAAGGACTTTAAAAAAAGTAATTATATTCACAAACAATCTTAAATGAAGCAAGAGAAGCAATCAAGGTGTAACTTGATTGCTTCTAAATTATATTTTAAGTTTGACACATGTTCAGTTTACAGGAGTCAGAATACAGCAGAGCTTTTGTGTTTTCTCTCAACTCATGAAGAATTTTCCCCTCAGAGCAGAAATATTCACAAGAGAGTCAATGCTGCTTTTCAGGTCTAAACATAATTTATAGAAGGAGTAAGTAAACTGTAGCGTAACCCTTATAGTGAGTGTGTTCGTCCATACCAGCAGGCTCCAGGCAGTGATCTCACACTGCCATGTGGGTGTGACTTTCATACACGTATAAGCTCATAAGTGGATAAAGGATTTATTGTCTAGTTGTTGTTCTCTGTAGGTGATCCCTTATTAAGTATGAGGACGGAGTGTAGAAACGTTTTGTCTCTCTGTTTTGTCTGCTACTTAAGACCCACCCAGACGGTTACTAAGTGTGTGATTCAGTGTGACGTCACCAGTTCACAAAATCTCTTTCATTATGAACAAACCTTAAGACACTGTAAAGTCTGCTGGGCTGAGTTGTACTTTTCTGATCCTATACATAGTTGTAAATGCTGGTGGGGATTTCCCATTTCTCTGTGTGTTTTTGCAATGCTAACGTCCATGTACAATTACATATCATCTCTCAATTAACCTTAATTATTGTGCAAAGTCATAACATAGGAGCCACGCAAATGCCTAATGATTATTGCTAACTAAAACGGGGCATTAATATATGTATTTACACTAATGACATTTGTCATGTTTTTATGCATTTATCTTTTAAATGTAGTTATCATTGTTTTGGTAATGGAGATTGGAAGTGTGCACTGCATTACCACTGAACTGTAACTGCAGTGACTCAATGTGATGGATGTGAAGTATTTTTTAGTTAAGTTGATTTTCAAACAAGCAATGTTTGTAGTAACTGGGTTAAACAGACAATACATTAACATGGTCTCTTATTTGAAAATTTAAATAAAAAGCTGTAATTTCCCATGTTAGTTATTGGGTGGGTCGACACAGGACAGTGACAGTCCCGAAAGTTGATTGAAAAGGTGGAAACAAGTGTATTTTCTGTATGTTTGTAACATATTTTATTCTGTTCACAGCTTCTGTGTTGTACTACTACTTGTACAAGAGGACCTCAGAGTATCTGGGTGACCCTCGCCTCTATGAGGATTCACCATGGCTGCGAGAAGTGTTTGCTCGGGTCAGACAGTGATCCCACTGCAACAGCGCACACGATGGCTCGGAGGCTAGAATTGGTGTAAAAATGACACAATAAAAACACATGGGAAGCAAATATGTTACAATAAAGTGTGCATTTGAAAGTCATACAATGAGAAAACATAAGCCACTTCAAAAACAGTGTATTTTAAAGGTACAGGAAATATATATGAAATGCATTTTCCAATACCACATTTTGAGAACCCCAATTTGCTAATTTAACATAAGAAATACATTCAATGCAACACCTGCATTATAGATGTATTCGACAGGAGCATTATATTCCACATAACATTTCCTTCCAAAGCAAATTGTGCCAAAAGTAGCTTAGAACAAGGCCGGGGTGTTTTATTAGGCTTGTTTTGCTGTTCAGATGGTAAAAATTACATGAAAAGTGAGATCATGGTTTTTCTAAAAAATATTCTGATAATACCAGTCACCACATGCCCTTTTTCTTTTCTTTTGTTAATTGTGTGCATTTTTTTGTTTTGTTGTTGTTTTATACACATTTAAGAGTATTTGTGTTGCTTTAAGTTTGTTGTAATGTTGAAGTTGAACAGGGTTTAACTTTTTTATGGCTTGGCCAGTTACTGATCTCCTCTGTAAAATATGACATGTGCATCTGAGCCGGCTGTGTTTCATTTCACAATAAATGTCACAACATAAACATGTTTGAAATACAATAAAATGTCTTTTAAAAATGTTGGTTAATTTGACGCTACATGTTTATGTGTATGTGCGTGTGAAATGTACTTGGTCATTTGATTGAGACCCCTGCTTCAGAGCTTGTTCCAAAGCATGACACTAGCTGACTGAAGCGGAGCTGATCCTTCAGTTCATTGAACTCTTTGAGGAGTGACTCCTTCTGCAGATTGAACTGTACACCAAGAAAAGAGGAAAGGTTTTCATCAGATGGGAGTTTCTTTATGTGAAATGAAAACACTGATATGACTTTCAAATAGATCTTGGATGACAGGGACATATTTAGTAAAATAAATATATTATGATAAAATTAATAAATACAGTAAATACAAAGGCATAGATTTGTTTGTGACAACAAAACAAAATAAACTAAAAAAACGTTTTGACTGTAGATTTTTCAGCACTATTGATAATAAATATTAATCCAGAACTACTCCCAGCACCATTTTAAAATCCCTATGACTGATAAAAACACCAGACTAACTCACCTTTGTTGCATATTTATAAAACTGCTCTGCTTCCTCTTGTCTGCCAGACTGAAAACAAAAGGTTTGTTACAAGGTTAGTTCAGGTCTCTGCAGCCTGCTTTAGACAGCGAAAAGGTGAATCTGCGTTTAACTGTGTCCCAATTCAGGGGCTACATTGCTAAGATGATGTAGGTCACAAAGATGTGTCCTTCTTTGGAAATGTGGGTCAAGAACTTGAAGTGGTTGAGTCACTGAGGATATGACAAGGTCATTGTGTTATATCGTGTCTTGAAATATAAAAGTAAAGAGAGGCAGAGCGGTTTGTGTGTTTTCACAGTGTCATCATCACTCACCCTGAGGCAGATCAGAGATAGGTAAGCCCACACCTCTGCATTCTGGTTGTTCAAATAGTTGGCCTCTTTCAGTGCTTCCTCAGCTATACACAGCTCCTCCAGCTACACAGACAGACACACAAACACAACCAAATCCTATCCCATCAGCTCCACAGCTGTTTTGTTTACAACTTGTTGGCTTACGACAGTACATCCAAGAGTAACCTGGCTTCTGTTCACATTAGAATTAGGACAGTACTTAAATCTTGCAACCACTACTTCTGGTAAGGAAATATGTTAACACCCTAATGTCACAAGATACAGCATGTAAATAAGAGTTTCAAAAACCTTTCAAAACCAGAATTATTCAGGTTTAAATTTCAGATTACCATAGTTTTTATCACTATTCTTGTGCTGGAGGTATAGCTTTACCCGATAACAGGCGGTGCCCAGGCCCAGCCAAGTCAGGCAGGACGGAGACTGCTCACAAGCCTGCAGGTAGATAACTTTGGCTTGGTCAAACTGAAAGTTTAAAACACAAACATAAGAGATTTAGTTACACTGTAGTTCGTGGCTTTACACAGGATGTTTTTACAATTATAATGACGTGCTTTAACTTGAAAATAACTGTAACCATTTCTGTCTGTTCTATAGCAGCATGACTCTCATATAGTTATACACATTCCCATATAGCAACAACAGCAACTGAATCATAATTGTGCTGCAATTAAAAGCTTGTCCAGGAACACTCATTGTACCTTACGACTTTTTGACCAATTTTGCTATTTTAGAAAAAACTTACTATGACTAGTTTTTCAAAGGTGTGTGAGAGCCTAGCTTGTATGAGGGGGGAAATGTCTTTCCTTGAAATGCACCAGGTGAAATCCCCTGGCTCATCATCAGATACAGTACACATGAGTAAGCTATCAGCTTGTCTTAATATCTGACCTTCTCTTGCTGGAGGTAGATGTATCCCAGGCGGAGGAGGACAATGTGGGAGTCTGCTGGCTGCCGTAGGAAGATCAGGCTCCGCTCATAGCTCTCCTGGGCATCACTGAACGCCCCTTGCATGTAGTGACAGTGACCATTCAGAGCCCACACATCCGCATCCTGCTAGACAACACTTCTCAGGTCAGTGTTCAGAAGAGATGCTAGTTTAATCAGGCTTATGGTGTCAAAACCAATAAAAAAATATTATTTCATTAAAATTAACTGGTTCCCTACAGCCAATGAAGAGAATAATTCACAAAAAGTATTTTATTCACAAACATACCATGGTCAAGGAAGAGTACATTTCTGGCTTCACCAACAAGTCTTTCAGAAGGAAACAGTAACTAACTCCCTCTTGCTATCAGTGTTCATGGAAGTTCAAAAATGTGAATAAATTAACTTGAGATTTTGGACCAATTTGAATAAATTTAACAGCCATAGCATTATGTTTTGTTCCCGATTTTAACAACAAAGTGTTCTAAATATGCTACTACTCTGATTTGTGGATTTGTCGGCCATCAAAGCAACAGTCGCTGATGCTCATGGTTACTATAGTATTAAGTGCTTTTTCACAAACTAAACTGTGGAACAAAAATGATTTTTCATTAGGGAAGGTGTAACATTTCTACGCAGTTGCAATAACTTTGCCCTATAATATAATCAAACTACTTCGAAAACATCCAGGTATGTGTTGAGGAGCACTGAGGCATTAAAATCTGGGGAACAAATGCTTCCTCGGTCAACTTGACTTTCATATTTTATCTTAAAATCTGTAAAAAAAAAAAAAGTATAATATACCTATTACATTACTCTGTATGGAAACTCTCTCATACTAAATATTAATCCTCTTTGTCAGCTTGCACAAACAACAATGAGGTGAAAAAAATCCAGAATTAAATGTGAATCTTTGCTGCATTTTAAACATGGTATAATTTACAGACTGTGGGCTTAAAAACAGCTCAGACCAATAGAGCAGAACAGAAGCAGTGAACCATACATATCACATTTTCCACACAGTTACTTGTTGTCGCAGCCTGTAGTCAGAGTGTGATTACCTGGTTGCTGTGAAACAGCACCTCCTTTAGGCTGGCAGCGGCACTGCAATAGTCAGCTCTGAGCAGCTGAAACTGGGCCAGATGAAGAAGATAGTAGACACTGCGACCACTGTCTGACCACAGCAGCTCCTGCGACAGCACATGCTCCACCATCTGACAACAGTTATAAAATAAAACCATTATTCATTTGCATATCATTTTTTGTCAAAGCCACAGGGAGTCACTGCAGAGGGGCTAAAGAGCCATATGTGGCTCCAGAGCCACAGGTTTCCTACCCCTATACTTAACAGAGGGTCACATAATGACACTACAGCAGAACTATGAATTGTAGGTTGTTTTCATTCATATTTTACCAGTGTGAGTGGCAGGTTAGCCACTATGAATGTTTTTACCTGCAAGGCAGTGTTCTGCAGCAGGAACTGAACCGTCTCTGTGTAAATGGTACAGGACAGCTTAACTGGCTCTGATCTGGTCAGGATCTCTGCAGGAGTTTCTTCCTGTGCCCCTGAGTCCTTGTCTCCATATTCTGGGTCTAGGAGAAGAAAATGAGGATAACATGACGGTAGCATTGGCTGCTCCAGGAAGCTATATTTACTGCCACAGGCCAAGTGCACTGAGAGTGTCAGTGGGTGTATGACAGATGTAAGAGATAAGACAAGTCTTGCCAACAGAGTGTATTTAAACTTTGTACAGATTGGCAGTACTTATATTTTATCTACATTTTAGGTTTTCTGTCTTGACAGATTAAAGATTTACATAGATACACTGCAGATCCATCCACCGAAAGGAGAAATGAAACAAAACTAACACATCTTTATTAATAAAGAAACGGTACACTCTTCTTCTCTGACTGCTTTTACTCCAACTTTATCTCACCTTGCTTCACAGTGGGAGACTGACATGCAGGCATGTTTATCTCTTCCTCCTGCTGATCTTTCTCCTTGTCTTTCTTCTCCTCCTTGATCTGTGTGTCCTTATTTGCCTCTTTTGACCACAGCTGCCTTCTGGCCTCCAGAAAAGCACTCTCGGACAGGATGGATTCATTCTGGCTCTCATGGAGCAAACCTGAACCGCAGACCCAGAAACGTGAAAGAGAGACTACACATTTCCCAGCATGCAACTCTCCTGCTTTACTGCTCAGGGTCATTTAGGGTCAGAGTTTGTGTGGGCAGATGTGAATGTTATTCAACCAAATTTGCTAAATGCTGATATCTGTGCTGATTTATAATATCTTGTGTATTTTCATAATCAGGTATTCTGCCACTTTATTCCAGCTTTCTCAGAATTTCAAAAACGTACTCTATAATGAAACCAGACAAATGAATGTAAAGTCATTAGCTTTTAAAGACAGATATACCTGTCCACATGATGAAGTTAAACTCTGGGATCCATCAGTTCAATCATATCATTCCATGTGTCTTATGTTTTAGCTCTGTATGCGTTCTGTGTTGGCAGCAGGTTCACAGGTTAATTTAATTCAATTTAATCTCACCCAGCAGCGTCCAGGCCACCACAGAGGGCGGGTCTATGATGGTGGCTCGCTCCAGGAAGGTCTGGGCCTCCTTGTAATGCTCAGACATCGCTGCCAAGACCCCACACATAATCAGGCTGGAGAGAAAAGAGGATATAGACACACAGGTCTTGATTTCCCAGTTCAGAGACAGAAAGTAAAGTTAATGAGTTTGAGCGTTTATCTATTTATGTTGGTGATGTGCATTAGCACTGATTACGAGCAGTAAACTAGAAAAAACTAAATAAATGTTTGTGGTGTCCTGTGACACCTGACAACTATTTAATTCTCTGTTATGGATATATAATCATGATATACAGTGCAGCATACACATTCTGGTTTTCAGTGCTCATGGGTCCCCCTCCCACAAAGCAGGAATCACCTGTTTCTATATTTTCTTGAAGTACAGTTTGATATTCTGTAGATATGTTTTGTTTTCAGTGTAACTGGACCATTTCTGACCTGGGTTTGTGTGCCTGTTGGATGGACACAGCGTCATGAAAACATTCTTTAGCCTTCATGTAGTCTCCGGTCTGCATGTAGAGGCCTCCCCACTCAAACCTGTGGGAGGGCTCACTGGGGTACCTTACCACTAGCTGTAAAAAAACAAATGCAAAATGCAATAGCCACCTTAGTTATTTTAGAGTCATTATCTGCATAGAGATCATAATGCACTACTACTGCAACATGACTCTGCCACCTGATGCAACAAACACACAAAAACACTGATATTCTCCAATGACAATAAACAAACAGAAGCCAGGGTGTACATTAAGGCATATTTGTATCAACAAAACAATATAGCAGTTATAGCAGGCATTTTGGTTTATAGGTCTGAAAAAAGTGAATACATTGACATCTATAATTGGCTGTCAACCCTGCTCTGTTTAATTAATTTAAATGAATATAGCTAAAAGTTTTACAGCAAGTTCGTTCCCTCGTTTATTCTGAGTGAGGAGCAAAAGTATTAGGAAAGGCGAGCATGTTATTGCACCTCTTGGTAGTACTGAACAGCCTGCTGATAATCCCCAGTAAGCTGAGCCTCTCTGGCAAAATGTCTGAGCTGAGAAGAACTCAACTGGATTTCATCTGTGGAGTCATCGTCAACATCATCTGAATAAATCTAGTTAGGAGGAGAGGATACAAACATAAATATGTAGTATATATATATGTGTTTGTGTGTGTGTGTGTGTGTGTCCGTTACCTTGTTGAGAGCTATGTGCATCTCATCCACCAGGTAAACATAGAGTTTGCTGACAAAAACCTTTAGCTCCTGGGGGTCAGTGATTGGCTCTGTCTGCTGCATCGTGTCACGTACAATCTTCACCACTGCATGCTACACACCAGAAACATAAACACACACACACACACACACACAACACAGTATTTATAAAGTCAGATGGTAATAGAAGAGCCACCACCAGGACAAAAATTAGGGCTGCAGATCTTCTCCAAAAAATTAGGATTCCTGCTAGTTTTATCCATCGACCAGGGATGTGTGCGGTTGTTCTGACCTTCATCTGTTCCTTGAAGGCAAAGTATCTCGCAGAGACACTGAGCGTTCCCATCAGCTGAACCTTCATTTGCTCCTGGCTGTAGTCTCCTGACGGCTTGCATCTTGCTCCAAACAATTCCTTATACTGGTCTGTAACATGAGTCACCATGTTGCCTACCTGCTTGTGGAAGTCCAGTACTGCCTGCAGGAGGAGGAAACGGTGGAGAGAATATAGAAAGTAAGCAAGTCTCCACTGGTCTGTAGTGCTATTGTGTGTGTTTATCTGTATATGTATATCTATCTGTGTCTGTTTTACTCTTTCTGCTCTGCTAGGACTCGTTGAAAGTGAAGATCTGGGTGGGATCAACTCCTTCACCCTGCAGGAAACAGAGACACATCTTAGCACATTCTCACTCATTTGTGTTCCACAGTCAGCCAGAAACCCAAGAAGCTACGGTAATGTAATAGACCAGAGGGCAATTGAGTTGAGGGCATTTTATTAACCAGTTAACTTCAGAAGCGAACATTTTCTGATAGCTCACAAGTTTTAGCTCAGGGCCACAATCTAGCAAGACAGTCCAATTTATAGAACCAGGTCAAACTCAGTGACCAGAAGACAATTTATATATTTATATAGCACTTTACCTTGTGGCCAGCTCCTCTAGAGTTGTTTTGGGTACCAGTGGTTTCTCCAAGGCAATCTCAATGATAATATAAGTTCTGGCCTCTAGATACATCTGTCATTAACAGGAATAAAGTGTTACAATGCTGAAGGCATACCAAAATATTGCATCTAGATCTAGGTTTATAGTGTATAACAGTATTAAAGATGTACTGCAGAAATGTAACCTTAAATTGCTGCTGCTGTCACTGCATAGGTATTAAACTATAACTTCAAATGCAGTTTCCAGTAAATGATGCCTACTATGTTTGTGACTGCACGACTGTATAGAGTTATGTTGCTGTTTAGTGGAAGCTTACATTTCCCTCCGCATTGACTTGCGTTGGCTCAGTTTCGGTTAGGCTGTCGGTCACACTGCCAGCCCCAGCCATCCTGCTCTGATTGCCAGATTGCTGACATAATAAAAAAACAGGATACATTAGGGTCCAAACTTTACAAACACAAACTGAGACTTCCAAGGTTACAGTTTGGTGAAAATAAAAAAATGTGTTTTTCTACTGTTGACATCCCGTCGAAATCATTTGTTTGAAAGGTAAAAAAATCAGCTACTGGGTTTTGCTCAGGTTGGAAAACTCAAAAACTTGTTTTACAGTATATGTTTTATATGATTTTCCAAGGCCTGGGAAAGGTTTTTTAATTAAACTTCCATGTAAAAATGAAACTCTTCTGACCATCGGGACCTTGCTGACCTTTTTGGCTGGCTCCTTGGCTCCCTTGTCCAAGTTCTTCCCGGCCTTACCCCTGTGCGAGCCTGCAGCTGAGGCACAGGTTTTGGCTAGGTTGGCTGCAGCCTTGGCCTCCTCCTTTAACACACTGACACTCAAATTGGCCTTTAAGTACAAGATCAATGACAAACTCACTTTAATAGAGGCTTTACAGTAAACACACTATGTGACCAGTATTAGGCTAATTTAGTATTTTAAGTGAGGTCTTTATTCATGTTTCACACAAGACACAGCAGGCCTGTGCAGCTTATCACTTTACTGAACTCACTGAGACCAAACTGATATTGATATTGTTTTTTTTTAAAAGCAGATGGAATTTCATATGTGTATAAGTTATTCCTGGTAGACATTATATGATATTTGATCCATTAAATATAGATTTAGATAAAATAACAATACATAAATGAACCAAAATGAAAGCAAATGATTTATATTAATATTTTATATTTGAGTGACCTTTTGCAGCAACTCAGCCTCAGAGAAAGGCTGAATGCTGTATGCTCCTCGAATGCGGTTGACTCCAGGATACAGCAGCCGGCCCATGTCCACAAACGCCACACCATGGAAGGGGATCTCTGGGTTCTCCTCAGCTAGCTACACACAGACACACACAAACACACTGTGTGACTGGATGAATTTGCCAGTCTGTCATGGATCTTTGCTTCAGGTTTTAAAAACTTTCGGAACCTATCCTTTGATAACAAAGCCATCTCACCAACTTGTTTTCTGCTGCCTTTGACAGCGGAGCCGACGACCTCATAATCTCTACTGGCCAGAGTCTGTTCTCAGTGATCCTATGCCGCAGCCTGAAATGACATTGATATACATATTTTCATGTGTTTTTCTGAATCTGCATCTCTCTTTCTGTTTTGTCTACTAGTGCTATTTCCACACCCAGTGCTGCAATTCACTGACATGCATTCTGTAGTTTTATTCACAAGGATCTGACTTTTAGTCTAAGCATTCAACCTGTTAACTTCAGTGTTACACAGATCATAGAATCCTAGGTTCAGTGCATGGTCCTGAGGTAAAAAGAGTAAAAAGATCAAAAGACTTTTCCAGATGTCCTTTCCATCTGGCCTGAAAGACATGTTAGTACACTCAACTATATTCCTGAAATATGGTTATTTTGTAGAAAACTTCTAGACACAGCCCCAAGAAAATGATGACTAATTTTCAATTTTTTGAATAATCTCGTAAAAGTCATGGCCAACAGGAAGCATGATGGTCAGGAAGAGTGAGTTGTGAGTGTAGATGACCTGTTAACTCCTTCTGCATCCACGAAGCAGCACATCTCTGTGTCCCAGCTCACCCTATTCTTCATGATCTCTGCCTCAGTGCGAAACCTCCGGTCCTGTTGGAGCATTTAGACCTTCAGCCTCAGACCTTCCATGCTAAGTAACATTTTTTATATGTTTCAATCTACTACAGTATTACATATGCTACTAAGGTCAATTTGCTTTTCCTACTTTAGATATACATTAACTAAGCCTTTGTATCAAATAACTGGCATTTTCTTTAAGCCTGTCTATCAAATGGAAGGTATTTTTATGGCATCCTCCACTTTCACGCAATGCCATATATGGACAGTTGGTGACAGTAATGTGCCATACTGCAAAATCTATCAAGGCACCAAGGCATTAGAAAGGATTGGCAGTATGGCAGGCTGCATTAGCAGTTACCTCTATGCCAGTCAGTTCGCCGTCCTCCTGTTCAATGGGCTCTGCCTGGAAAAAGGCAGCAGGCAGAAAATGGTTTCCCGGGACCAGCAGGGCCTGATGTGGCCTCTTCTTCAGTCGGCCCATTTCCTCCCTCTGCCCTCCAGCCATCAGCTGTCCTTCACAGAACACCAGCACCTGATCTTTCTGGGAGTCAGAAGAATAATACAGCCACTATGCGGCATGGCTTAAAGGCTTAAAATGTCCCTACAATTTTTTTTCTTGGAATGCTACACTAGCCTTAAACATTCAAATGAAATGTTATGTGATTGTCACTGGTTCTGTTCAGTGAAACGGCATAAAGAAACTACATTAAAGGGCACTGTGTAACACTCACCTCTGCACTAAGTGGGACCTCCAGGGCTGCAGTGTATGTGCAGGGGGCAGGGCCAGACAGCAGCATCCATGACTCAGGGACGGAATAGGCTGTCTCCACAGTTACCCTTAGCAGGTTGGAGGCTGAGAGTTCAGCCTGAGACAGCACTGGATCCGATACACTGACACACACATCCAGAGTCGACTGCCAAAGGGGGTGAAATCATTAGGCACATTCACGTTTTATTTATGAACTGTTATATTGCCTGCAAATGCCATTTTTAAATTTCCTACCTGTTGTTTTAAGCGCCATTGCAAACACTGTTGGGAAAATATTGAGTCATTTACTTTTTTGGATGAAAGCTTACACTGAGTGAATAATTGAAACTCAGTGACTACTATTAGTAGTCTTTGTTTTTTTTTTTGTTTTTTTTTTGCAGGTTGGATATTCTCCCTAGTTAGCACAAATGGATTTACCTTATTCCTCCACTTCAAAATGACTTTGCTGACCAGTGACTTCTGTGTGGCTGTAATTGCTGTCTCCTCATTCCCGCTGCTCTGTGATTGTAAAACATTCACTGATAGAGGAATCAGAAGAAACAACTACTATCTATTTAAGGTCTCATAGACCACTAGCTCTCTGGATGAACTATACCAGGGCGGGAGATATGGATAAAATACTACATCACGGTATATGTATATGTATTAATATTATACATTAATGTTTTTTTTTCTACAAAAATACATATTGTGAAATGGTAAATGTTCCGGAGACTTAATAGAGAAAACATTTATAGATAAAATAACCACATGTGATGTGATGATGCCTGTTTATGATTAATCCACTACATCAAATACCAGAAACATTAAAGGAATAGCAACAGTACCTCTATTTTCTCACTCTAAATATTGTCATATTGCCCAACCCAAAACTAAACCACATTTTACCAGATAGCAGCTAAATGTTTTTAAATCCCTGTCCAGTGAGTAAAACAAGTTAGTATGTATTTTCTCTCCTATCTATATCAACCATAGGGATGGCTGCCTTTCCCTGAATATAATGTATTTTTGATTTTTATGGTGAAATGTGGAATTAAATAAATTAAAGAAAACAACAACAACCCAACTGACACAAAGTGTGTTTGAAGAGTGTGTTTGGGTCTGAGGGCCATGGGGAGTTTCCTGCTTAGCCCGACTTGTAATCCAGCCTTGGCTGCTGGTATAGTTTAAATGGATGGATGAATGAAGAAGACAAATTCAAGGGCAGAACTCAGCACAAAACACTGACAAGAAAACTAAAAAACACTTATGACATTTAAATTCACAACAGAGAACTATAATTAATTAGTAAAAAAAGTAGTATCAATTTCACTTAGAAAAGTAACAACAGTCATTAAAGCCATTAAAGATCTACTACCAACACATATTCAAGCACATATAATGATCTTTTGTCAATGTAGAAGTGAATATAAATGAACACACCATGTGAACCTTTTGCTATAACCTTGTGTAAACTGCAAAAATACAGACGATGTGACCTCAGTTATTCACAATTGCTGTGACCCCAACAATAACAATGATATTATTGTCGTTAACCAACCGACCTTGCTGCTGGAGTTCTGGACCTCTTTGGCTGGTGAGCTGGTCACTGGTTTCAGTGGGACTGTGGACGAGAAGCTGCACTGACCTGACGACAGAGGAGAAAATCATTCCAACAGTGAAAGTCCTGCCCTGTAAGGGAAGCTCCTCGAAGTGCGTTTCTGCTGTCCTGACCTCTACATTAAGCAACTGACTGGGGAGATAACCCGCTTTGTTTTATTACAATACAAAAAGACATAATTACAGGTACAGCTGTACCTTGTAGCAGTGGCAGCAGGTCGACCACAGCTTGACCCAGCACCGCTGTCTTCGCCTCAGCTTTCTTCTCCTCAGGCAGGAATTCTATCACTGTCACTGACGACAACATAACCATTCACATTAAACAGTGCTGTGAAAACTCAGGGCTGTACGGACTGGCATGAAAACTCCCTCTGCTTTCATTCAGCAGTCTGAAAACTAGTAGTGTTTTTACACGATTAGTGATCATTGTTTTAGTTTAAGCTGCAGCAAACTTGTCAGTATACTCAATGTTTTAGGATGACTTATGGGGGATGGACTTGGCAAGGCAGGATATATGCACAGAATAAGTGTTCATATTATCAATATCGCCATCAGTGAACTACAAAATTAAAGCATAAGCTGGTTATTTTCACAGTTAAGCCAGGTCTTCTGAAGTGTAATTGGAAATGGATTTTAATTTCTTAGCTGGCTTGCTTTGTCACTTGGTTATCGATATCGATTTTGAATTTAGGGCAAAACTCTCAGCTTAGTAAAAATATTATGCAATATGAAACATTTTCCACAGAATAATATAAATATATTAACTATCACTTTAAAGCCATTCATAATGAATTTTGCCCCTGCTGTCCACACACATCCTAAAACGATGGAGGTATTCTTCCATTGTTTCAGTATGTATGGTGATCGTGTAGACGTAACCAGCTAAAGTATGTGTGGCAACAAAGAGACGCTTATGTCCAATTTGCAGAAAGTCAACTAGCTGAACCGTCACGTCAGGCATCGGGAGACAGAACGACAGAACCACTCAGCTTACGTATGATCGGTTTATGTGCGATGTTACTGAGAGCCTGAGCATCACTGGGGTAGTGGAAACTGCAGGTAAAGTTATAGTCGACACGCTGCTCCACAGGTTCAGACAGCTTCTTGTCTGACTCTCCCAGCACTGTGCCATCCAACTGAATCTCCAGAAAACTCAGTAAGCTGTCTGGCTTTTTTCCTTGCTGAAAAGAGAAGAAACAGAATATGTAACATTAGTTGGACACTGTCGTCCGCACGCTTTCTCAGCTCGTCTGGCAATGTTAGTAACGTATAAAAGCAAATCTCATTAGGCTCGTTGGTATGCTGTCGAGCCCTCATGGCCTCTTAAAAATTAAAATGGTATATAATCTGAAAATACAAAGTTTAAAGTTATATATAGAGAGGAGAACTCAGCTTATGTTGAGTTTTCTCGCAAAGACGCAGATAAGGATTGTTAATTTACACTAATATTGTACTGCAATTTTGAGACTGGTGCGTTGGACTTGTTTTTACAAAGTCACATATTAAATGCATCAATTTTACGTTTAATTTCTCCTCGTTCCCCGCTGGTGAATGTAATAATACAGATACCACATGTACAAACAACAACTGAGTGAAACATCAGCAAATTAATTCTGTAACTGTCTTTGTGAAAAGAATACAACTGAATCAATTAATAATTATTTTATTTTTATGTCTTATCATTTAGTAACATGATCCATCTCTCATGAGCATCAACAATAAACCAAAAATACATTAAACCTACTCGTTATCCTGCCAGATCCATCAATGGCATCGAATAAATATAAAGTCTCACATAAATACAAACATAAAGAAACATAACACAACCATAAACAAACCTAACTTACATGTATGCACCAGTTTATATCATTTAACACCTTGTAAGCAATATTTAGTCATAATTCATAAATAACACTGTTGCTAGTTTAAGTGACAGTACAGTTTTAACATGATCTTCCCAGTCTGTTGCTTAAAACTGTAGTTTTTATAACAGATCGGTCTATATTGGTTTATTTTCTTATTTAACTAACTTTAACTAACTAAAAGGTACAATGCACATTCATATTAGACCTTTAACAACACTTGCATCAGTTCAGGCGTTGGTTACATTAACTCAACCAGCTCGTTAACAAATAGTTATCGCGTGTAAAGAGCTCACCAGGTTATTTCCACGGACGACAGTTACTGTTATAGTTGCATCTGTCGCTGCGGTGCTGTCAGGTGTCTCCATTGTGCAGACTAATTATGGTTAACGTCGGCTGCCGTTGTCAACCGCGGTCGCTTTCCTCTGTTGGTTACGCAGCCTCGTTCCCACGGCAACGGTGATACTCACTGTGGTGGGTTCACGTACAATCTGAAATATCGCAGACATACCGGTAACATCTCTAATTCAATCATTACCAAAAGGCGTTTTTAAGGCAAGTGTAAAAAAAAAACACGAATGATGAATTAAATAATAAAAGAACATCAGCTTCGCCAGGAGTAAAACAAAATAACAATAACCTAAATCTGCTTTTATTGCTGCTGAACCTGCATTGCCATTACACGATCTGACACCTGGCTTCTGTCTTTTTCCACTTATACAACACTTATTCAACGGTGAAAGTTGTTAAAGGAAACTTTTACAAATACTTTTCACTACAGCAGGTATACATTTATGTAGTTTTAGCTTTTAATGTTGTATAAAAGTAAGAAATAGAAGTATGTCCTACTCACTTTACTCTTTATTCACTACACAGTAACATTTATCATGCTGCTGTATTCAGGGAAATGAGATATTGAGCTCTGCAATAGTTTACTGGGGCAGCAGGGGTCACTGCTGTCAAAGGAAACCTCACTGGTGGTTTATGTAACTTGTTTTCTCAGTCAGCTTCTTACTATGAATGATGTTGACTGTGCACCTTATCTCCGTTTTTGCACTATTACTTTATGTCCTATAAGATAAGATAAGATAAGATAAGATAAGATAAGATAATTCCTTTATTTATCCCCCTAAGGAGAAATTCATTTTGACACAGCAGCAAT
>NW_023339663.1:5715655-5718020 GCF_004916995.1 Morone saxatilis
TATCTTATCTTATCTTAATAAAGGAATATCTTATTTTATGTGAAATGTAATGCAGCCTCCTCGACACTAGGGGGCGCTCCAACCCGGAGTCAGCTGCAGTCACCTTGCTGTGCTCCAAGTCTAAACGGCTCAGCTAACTACTTCCGGGAGTGTTATTATCAATGATTTTGTCACTTTTGTGAGATTAAAACACTACCCGGGTGTTTGTCTTTTGTTGTTGTCAAAAAAATGTCGTACAACTACGTGGTAACGGCCCAGAAACCGACGGCAGTCAACGCCTGCATCACGGGTAAGTCTGCGCTGCGTGTTGTTGTGCAGACGTTTACCACCTGCGTGTTAGCCGAGCTCCCGCGCTGCAACTACGGCGCTCCGCACGGGCCTGTAGCGGCCGATAGCTTTCATTTCACCAACTCAAATGTTTACTTGTTGGTCGAAGCACACTTGTCTGCATGCAGGTTATGTCACACACGGTTTTTTTTGTGTATGTATGTTTATGTCCGGGCTTGTTTAAAACGCACATACGGATCAGCTTCTTTTGGATCTAACGTTAGCTGTTGTCGTGCCTAGTTTTGGTTAACCCCCCCCTTCCTCTCCTCCTGGTCAAATGCATTTCTAATAAACATGATCATATCGCCACACAGCTGATGGTAAACTGTGTGAAACATGCAGGCAGAGTGTATTTTTCTGCAGATAGTTCCTCCCTTGGAAACCGGATCAGAAACCTGGTGTCGTCGTTTCTTCTAACGTGTGTGGGCCACAAAATGCAGGATACGTACAAGAAGATACCGAAACCAAGACTTTTGGTGGCATTATTGAGTTAATATGAACCTATTTCACATTGCACGAGGTCCCAAGACTGTTTGGTCCTCGGAAAATCACCATGTTAACACCGAGATCGGTAAACTGGCTGTGCTCCACACAGGTTTATCATTCTGCAGGAGCTTGTGAAATTACGTTAATCCCTTTTAATAAATTCCAGTCCCTTATGACAGGCGTAGTGCAGTGTGAAGGCATCATGTGTTGTCCTTGGGTTGATATGGTTCCTTACGATCATGTCCTTGGCCTGTTTGTGGTATAATATGTTACCTTTCTTGTCTTGTCTTGTCAGGGTGTCCTTGTAGAAGAGAGATCGGTCCTCCCTGTTTAAATAAAAGTTATAATAATTATGATTATAATAACAATTCTGGTTCGTATGACCACCTTTCTACCACTTCTATGACTGGGCCTAACACTATGGGTGTATAGTGGCTTATACTACTGTCAGGAGCACATAGAGTATAGAAATACAACACACATGAACGACATCATATATACTGAAGGCTTTGGTTACTATAGGGTTTATTGGCCCCACACAATGGTTCAATATTTGGAGGAATCAGAATGCAAACAATTTGTATTGTGCAAACTGAATAGTAGTAAAAACAGAACTTCAAAACAATTTTAACATTTCTAATATGCTTTGAAATAGTTGTATAAACACTTTAAACTGACAAAATGTTTAAGTGTTCGTGTTACGTGTCTATTGCATGAGTAAAAAACGAATTGTTACACTTTTTTTTGCCCCGTTGAAGAGAGTTAGTTGTAGGTTATAACCGTCAGTAAGAAGGGTACGCAGTTAACAGAAAATTCATACCAAACACAGGAAATTAAAACCGGTATACTGGTTCATACGGTATGTTGCTCACTAACAATAATGTTGTATTTTACTTCTATGTAACATTAAGCTTAGAATTTGACATGTAGCTCCAAATGAGATGTTTTAACTTCACCTTCCTTGAACCTTTTAACTCTCTTTGATACTAATGATATGATTATAAATAGGTTGCATTCTCCATCTCTGTATGAAAAAGCTTCTCCACCGGCCTTCATCGTACTCCACAAATTATTATAGTGATATAGATGTAAATTTGTGTGTTTAGTGTTTAATATCGCCACACTATCAATGGTCAAGAAAACTGGGATTTTTTATGTTGTCAGTATATTTCTCCAGTCCCATCACTGATATTTATCCACCTTTCTGTCGAGCTACTATCACCTAAACAACAGTGTAATAATAACGTTATAAATGTTCATCTACAGGTCACTTCACCTCTGCGGAGGACCTGAATCTGCTCATAGCAAAAAACACAAGATTGGAGATCTATGTGGTCACAGCAGAGGGGCTGCGGCCCGTCAAGGAAGTGGGCATGTATGGAAAGATTGCTGTCATGGAGCTCTTCAGGCCAAAGGTTTGTGATTTGAGGGTGTGAGGTTGGTAGCAGTGTGTACCAGTTTCTTAAAATGAACTAGTTGGTGTGCTGTGGAACAACTGCTCAACTACTAATTCTCACTGAAGATCTATGTACTGTTTTATATTGTTTTGCTG
>NW_023339663.1:5718048-5723533 GCF_004916995.1 Morone saxatilis
AGTATTTAGAAAAGCGCTTTTAAATACATTTTTAATATTATTATTATTATTACTATTATGTATTTGTGATAGCACCGTGGTGTAAGTTACCTGGCTAACTCTATAATAAAGCTTGTTATTTAAGACAGAATGCATATCAATTTCTTCCGAAGACGGAACAAAATAGACCAGAAGATATTTCTGGTTATCTTTGTGTTTATAAATCCATAAACACTTCTTTTTTTTTTTATGATTAGAAAAAGGAGGAGATGTCACACAAATGTTGTACCTCGTAGACGTGCCCTAATTACCTTTTGTCACAGAAAGTGGGGGAAAAAACACACACACATCCCAAACATTATTATAGCCAAAAATACATAACCCTAGTAGAATATCTGCTGGTGACTGTGAAGTGAACTCACGAACTGGTAAAGTCTCTATCCCTACTAATTAGGTTGGTGGCACTAAATCAGATGGCTGATGGCCTATAGTGGTGAGCCAGTTTGATTAAATTGGGAA
The DNA here is from genome assembly GCF_004916995.1 of Morone saxatilis. Classification (NCBI taxonomy): domain Eukaryota; kingdom Metazoa; phylum Chordata; class Actinopteri; family Moronidae; genus Morone; species Morone saxatilis. Next base: position 5,718,547 of record NW_023339663.1, read on the forward strand.
TCTGGCCTTTGCATGTTTGTTCTTTGATGGTTTTGGTGTCTTTTTTCCATTCGTGCCAGGGTGAGAGCAAAGACCTTCTGTTCATTCTCACATCCAAGTACAACGCCTGCATCCTAGAATACAAACAGAACGGAGAGAGCATTGACATCATCACCCGTGCCCACGGCAATGTCCAGGTGGGTGAAACAGCAGCACAAATATCATTCTTGAAATTCACTGTAATGTGTTTTTAAAAAATCATGAATTTAAGGTGTTTCGGTCTTATTGTTTGTTCATTTGAAGAACTGTATGTATTTTGACTTTCTCTCATTAGCTTTAGTTTAATGCACCACTCTTGATATCTATACTAGACCCTCATTAATGAGACTTAAGTTATACTGTCTACATTTAGCCAAATGCTGTGCACAGTCCCATTTTGCACAAAATGTTAATAGAATATTCTGTGATTTAAATTGGGAAAGAATCTTTTTTGAAACATTTCAGTGTTGTTATTTTCCTATATCAGCCAAGTTGTGCAATTCATAGGTACAGAATACATTAAACCTTAAACCTTTCCAAACCAAATACTCTTTTGCAGGATCGTATCGGGCGTCCATCAGAAACGGGTATTATCGGAATTGTAGATCCAGAGTGCCGTATGATCGGCCTGCGGCTGTATGACGGGTTGTTCAAGGTGATCCCATTGGACCGAGACAACCGTGAGCTCAAGGCCTTCAACATCAGACTGGAGGAACTGCAGGTTATCGACGTTCACTTCCTGTACGGCTGCCAGGCCCCAACCGTCTGCTTCATCTACCAGGTACTGTAGGAGGAGTGGTGCTTGGGTGTGGGCGTGTTTGTGTAAGGGAATAGGAAAGACTATGTTGGTAAATTCATAGAGGTACAAAGCATTTATTGTGTGAATTTATCAAGTTTTATCTCGAGCCCACAGTCATAGTAAAATATTTTATTGCAGTTTTGTGTAACAGCAGTGTGACGGTAAAGTTTAAAGGCGCCCTGTGGACTTTTCCTGTAAACAACCAAAAGTCATGTTTACATTCAGTGTTACACACCAGAATACAATGTGTGTATCCTTGAGGTTTAACAAATGTGTCAAGTGCATTTCCTTCCTTATGAAACGTTTGTGAAGCTGATTTTTAAAGTAAATCCACCATTATACATCCATGTTAACCACTGGTAGGACTGTGTGTCATGCCACCTGTACACTTGTATATCGTAGGACCCTCAGGGACGCCATGTTAAGACCTACGAGGTTTCTCTGAGGGAGAAGGAGTTCAACAAGGGCCCCTGGAAACAGGAGAACGTGGAGGCTGAGGCATCTATGGTCATCCCAGGTAATCAGAGCGTATACTGTATGCATTTGTGATATGATCAGTCATTTACTCAATTAGTAAATCAACAGAAAATGAAGAACTGCTAATTATAGTTGTAGCCTTTTTACCTGGATATATAGTAGAGTTTCAGATAAGATGTTTACAGAAGATTCAGAATAAAGATCTGATGATAATGAGTCCTACCCATTAGTCAAACAAATATAAGCTGTTTTAAAATGGATGGTTGATATTTTTTGACATTAGATGGTATTGGCTATTAATTGGTACTGATACGATGGATCTATGGACATGAGCTCAGGCTACATCCTTCTTGTGGTTGAAAAGGTTCTGATAAGTCAGCAGCTTGTCAGCAAAAAATGTATAATGTATGTTTGATGAATAATTGAAAACAGAGCTAATTGATAAATTGATAATGAAAATGTCATCAGCTGCAGCCCTACTGTTTAGAACGTTCAAATTGTTTCCGTCTGAAATTGTACAAATTGCTGACTCGTGACTTTGTGCTTGTATTTTAGTGCCAGAGCCATTTGGTGGAGCTATAATCATAGGACAAGAGTCCATCACCTACCACAATGGAGACAAATACTTGGCCATTGCACCACCTACTATCAAGGTAAAGACATCAAATACTACTTATTTGTAGTGCTCCGTTTTTGTCATTCATCTAATGGAAAAGTAAAATATTTAGTTAATTATTTTATCATTCAGCCGTCAGTTGCAGAATAATAAAGTGTAGAAGTAATTTAGAGTGTCTAGTAACACACCAAGAAGTATGTTATTTTCACAGTGTAATAATATTATGTGAGTAATTATGGTTTCCTTCCATAATTGGGATTTAAAACAAATAGGACCAGACTGTTATAATTTTAATATAAAGCTAATATTCAGAGGACAGGAGAGGTTTCAGAAAATGTTAAAAGTTAAACAGGCATTTTTTTTGCGAAATTAAGTCCCTGATGCATAGCTCTGCTTTGCTCTTTGATATAATGAAGTGAAATAAAAATGGTGGTATTAAAGCTGTCATTAGAATCTGTATTATATGAACATCATATTTTAGACCCTGAGATGAACATGTTGGGGTTTATTTGTGATGAATTGATGTTGTCTTTAAAGGCAAGTTAATAACAGCTGTGATGATGACTTCAGCTCCCCACACACTGCTTTTAGTGTTATCTTATCAAGATTAAGTTGCAGTCTGTACTGCTCTGCGCATATTTAACAAAGCTCAAGGCCCAGAGGAGCTTCTCAACAGCATCCTGCTTCTATAATTAGATAATGTTCTCTCACTTCCTTGCTGCGTTTTGGTACCATGGCCTTATACGTTTTGGAAAGAGCTTTTCAAATTGTTCAGTTGTAGTAGCTTCTAATTCAGAGCTGCTTATTCATTTTTGCTTGACTTATTGGCTCTGTTTATAACTAACTTATTACTCTGATATAGGGGTTTTTCAAAATTCATTCAACATAGGCCTTTTCTGATTAATGTGGACATTTTGGAATGCAATACCAAATTATCTGTGTGTTGCACCCGTTTGAAATTTAGAACTACGAGTTTCCATTCAGCAGCCTACGGGTAAATGTTCAAGAATCCACCTGCTGTAGATAACAATGCAAGTTATTTTGTTGTACCAAAATAATTGAGTTTCTTACATTGCAGTTGTTGTAATTTGATTACACTTCAGTTTCAGCGCTACCAGAATTGTAACTAAATATGTGTTAATTGTTTTGTTGGTAGTAGAAATATCACTGTTCAGCGCTTGTTGTCCCTTTTTAATTTCCTCGTCCAACACTGGTGCAAATGAAAGTTCTCAATTAACATTATCTTTTTTTTCTTGGCCTTTGAGGGCTTCAACATAATATGCTAAAATGTGTATAGTTTTAAGTAGTCACCAAGGTATTTTGCTTGTATAGTAATTTTTGAGGTGGCTGTTTTGTTGTATATTTAATTATGGCACACCATTTACTTTAATTACAGATTCTGTTCATTTTCCTTTGACACCATGATTTGGATCAACTTCAAAATGTATTGGGTTCTTCCTCGCTCCATGCTAAACTCTTCTAAGTTTCATGAAAATCTGGGCAGTAGTTTTTCTGTAATCCGACAGACAAACAAACCAACGTAACTTCCTCGGCCGATAAAATATGAATTTTCATTATGCAACTTCGTAGGAAAGTAGGCATTCTATAACTCAACATCCATACATGTTCCATTACGTTTTGTTAAGTGTTGTTTGGCACACCACAAAGTCGTCCTTACCTTGACCCTGTCAAAAATAATAATAAACAAATAATAAATGCAACACAATTATAGCTTCAGATGCTCCACGTCTGCTGTTTTGTCATTGTTGTCTCATTATGGACTGCAGCACATATCTGTGTCCTGATGATTGGGTTTGTCTTTTAAAAGCCTTAAACAGCTGTCATGTCTCTGTTATAACTCTGTTTCCACAGTTGCATTGCCCAACATTGCTTAGCAGATGTTTTAGGGAAGATGTAGCGGAGCATCTGTTGTCACTATGTGTGACTAATGAAACCCCACTCTAAATGAAGCTAAAGTTTTTATTTTCAACTTTTTTTCACATCAAATGCGACATTAGTATTCGACTAAAATACGCTAATTTCAGTACTGTCAAAAAAACACAGACGCGTATCCTTTGATGTATAACAACATTTTTGGCAGCTAATTAATATATTGTCATTCTTGAGCACAGAGTGAAAAACTAATGTGAAACGCCAAAGGGTCTGCCTGTATGGAGGTCTGCTGAGTGTGTCTGAGCTTACATAATAAGTTTTGTAGACTGGTCTATGGAGAGCCAGCTAACTGGTTTTGCTTGTAGAATCCAACAAGCTGATTAGCTGCCATTCAGTCAAGAGGGCTGCTAGAAGTTTGTTTGAAAATTGTGGTTCCACGACTTTACAGAAGAGGTGAGCAATGCTGCTGGCAGGAGGATGGTGGAGATAAGTAAAGGTTTGTTCAAGAGAAATTGACTCAGCTTGTACAGTAGACAACGACAATAACAATACCTTCTGTTGAAAGAAAAGTAGCGCAAGCTCAGTCACACTACATGGGTTTAATGCCAATTCCAATCATGGCTACTATTCTTGCCAGCTCATCTTGTAGTTGTAATGGAGACAGCAGACTGGCTCTCCAGCTACTCCAGTTAAAACCTCCTAAGATGTTTTGCAACCATGTTTTGGTATTGCCCAGTGTAGTTAGGCTCATGTTGTGTGAGGCAGCCAAAGTCTAACTAGGACTGAAAGCTGTGAGTGACTCTGACAATATCCAAAGGGAGTTTTGTTCAAGTGGAAAGTAAAATAAGACATGTTATGTGTTATTCAGTATCAGTATTTTCTAATCTCACTAACTTCACTCTGTTTAAGTGGTTCTGCATTTTTATTTGTGGAACATCCCTTATATAATACTGTAAAATATGACAACATGCATATATGCAACAGTCTAAAATCATGTTCATCCCAGCCAGGTTGATGTTATCAGCCAGCTTAATCGCAGATGTATTAGTATCTGCGTATATGTCTGCTTATAAGTCAGTACAGAAATACAGATATGTTTCAGATCATTTAGAATCAACCGTAAAAAAAAAAAAAAGTAACCGCTGCTGTTGCATAATTTGTCCTCCAGAGAGCACTGACAAGTT